>NC_142867.1:50206500-50513000 GCF_051225735.1 Oryctolagus cuniculus | reverse complement strand
AAGTGATTAAGAGGGCCGGCGCCATGGCACACTAAGTTAATCTTCCTCCTGCAGTGCCGGCATCCCATATGGGTACCCGTTCTACTCCTGGCTGCTTCTCTTCCAATCTAGCTCTCTGCTATGGCCTGGGAAAGCAGTAGAAGATGGCCCAAGTGGTTGGGCCCTGTACCCTCATGGGAGACCAGGAAGAAGCACCTGGCTCCTGGCTTTGGATCGCCATAGCTCCAGTCATAGTGGCCATTTGGGGGGGTGAACCAACAGAAGGAAGACCTTTCTCTTCGTCTCTCTCTCTCACTGTCTGTAACTCTACCTCTCAAATACATAAATTTTAAAAAAGAGAATTGATTAAGGAAGGCATTAAATTAAAATAATCAATAAATTCTGAATCAGACACAGCTGAAATGAGAATTAGCAAACTAGAAGGTGACAAGAAAGAATTCACCCAGAACTCAGTAGAAAGAGAAAATTAGTTAATATAAAGAACAGTTATGAGACATAGAGGTAGACCAGAGGTTCCAACATACATCTAATTGGGGATCTCAGTAAAAGTAAGAGAGTAAGTAAAAGAGAAGCAACATTTGATAGAACAATTTGAAGAAAGATATAAAGACTTTTGTTTAAAGAGAGAGAATTGGGCCGGCGCCACGGCTCACTAGGCTAATCCTCCGCCTTGCAGCGCCGGCATACCAGGTTCTAGTCCCGGTCGGGGCGCCGGATTCTGTCCCGGTTGCCCATCTTCCAGGCCAGATCTCTGCTGTGGCCAGGGAGTGCAGTGGAGGATGGCCCAGGTCCTTGGGCCCTGCACCCCATGGGAGACCAGGAGAAGCACCTGGCTCCTGCCATCAGATCAGCGCGGTGCGCCGGCCGCAGCGCGCTGGCCGCGGCGGCCATTGGAGGGTGAACCAACGGCAAAGGAAGACCTTTCTCTCTGTCTCTCTCTCACTGTCCACTCTGCCTGTCAGAAAAAAAAAAAAAGAGAGAGAGAGAGAGAGAGAATTGGATATACCCATCACACTTTGTTTTTGTTTTTGTTTTAATTTTTTTTTTAATTTAAAGTAAATGAATTTCACGTATCCCATATATACAGATTCAGGAACACAGTGGCCCTTCCCACCCCGCCCTCCCTCCCACCCATGCTCCCACCCTTCCTCCTCCTCCCTCTCTTACTCCTTCTCTTAATCTTTGCAATGAGCTACTTTCAGTTTACTTTTAGACTCAGATTAACCTTATACAGAGCCCAACAAATGGTAAGAAGAAAAAACATTGTTCCTCAACATAGAGAAAAGGGCTGCAAACAATCATTGAATCTCAAAATGTCAACTTCACTTCTATACATTACATTTTTGGTATTCTATTAGTTACCACATATCAGGAAAAAACATATGGTCTTTGTCTTTTTGGGACTGGCTTATTTCACTAAATATAATGGTTTGACCCCTCCCTGAATCTCATGAAAATGAAAGTGAAGGGATTTTAACAGCCATGCATTAGCAAAGAAAAAGAGAACAGGAGAGAAGAAAATAGCAACCAAGTTTGGAAGTCATAAATGCAACGAGGAAAGTCTGAGTAATTTGGACAAAACTGACTTAAACCAGCAGTGGGAAGAGTCGAGAGGTAAACCAATTTATATCACTAAACTCCCAAAGGCTCAGACATTCACAGTAGCTAAGGACTCCTTGAAACTGGGGTGAAGATGGGGTAGAATGAGGGGCACTGGATTGAGTCTGTTTAACAATCAGATCCCCTACCACGTCTCACAGTTCAGCAACTGTTGCTGCACAGCCAGTGAAGGCTGCAGTTCCACTCTGTAAACAGCAGTTCTCCCAGTCTGATCCCAGGCCCAGCAGCTGCAGCATCACCTGGGGAGTCAGACACGTGAATTCTGGGGCCGTATCTCTGGCTTACTGCAGCAGAAACTTTAGGAGTGGGATCAGCAACCTGAAATTTAAGAAGCCTGCCAAGAGAAGTTGGAGAACCACTGCTCCACCACAGGAGACCTGGCCTGCAGGGCAGTAGGCATTGTGAAGACTAACATACCATATGGAAAGTAGGGGGATTTAGTAAAAGGCAACTTCCTGAAACTGCACTTCAGAATCATCTTCTCCTTGACTCTAGAATGCTGACAGATACAGGTGACGACTCCAGGAAAGACCCAAAGTCTCTTCTCTGAGGAATCTGACAAACACAGAGGGAGAGACCCTAAGGCATTGGCATGCAGGATTCTCTTGGTAGAAGTCCAGCCACATCACCCTGCCTTTAAGCTCAGAGCTGACAAGTCTCAAAATGTGTGTAAAGCCTCAATTCATTCTGAAGTATGTTCAGATAACCAAGGATTATCAGAAATCCAGAGTTCTAAGGAGAGGTGCGTAGCTTTGTGTGTGTGTGTGTGTGTGTGTGTATTTTAAGATTTATTTATTTATTTGTGAAGCAGAGTTATAGAAAGAGTGGGAGAGATAGCGAGAGAGACAGAGAGAGACAGACAGAGAGAGGTCTTTCATCCGCTGATTCATTCCCTAAGTGGCTGCAATGGCTGGGACTGGGCCAGGTTGAAACCAGGGGACTGGAACTTGATCCAAGTTTCCCACATGGGTGGCAGGGGCCCAAGTACTTGGGCCATTTCCTGCTGCTTCCCCAGGCATAGGGAGCTGGATCAGAACTAGAATAGCCAGGACTCAAACTGGTATTCATATAGGACGCCAGTGTTACAGGCATGATTTAACCCACAGAGCCACAATGCCAGCCCCAGTGCATAGTACTTCTTCTTCTTCTTTTTAATGGTGCAACATGGAGGAATGTGAAAAGAACTTTAAAAATAGAGACTGGTGATGCAGCAAGTTAAGTTGCCACCTGTACCACAGGCATCCCATATGAGTGTCAGTTCCAGTACGAGGTGATCCACTTTTGATCCAGCTCCCTGCTAATGGCCTGGGAAAGCAATAGAAGATGGCCCAAGTACTTGGGTTGCTGCTGCCCATGTGTGAGACCTAGAGGAAGCTCCTGACTCCTGGGCTTGGCCAGGTTTTGGCCTGAAACAATGGATGGAACATTTCTCTCTTTCTCTCTCTCTTTCTCTTTCTCTCTCTGTAACTCTGCCTTTCAAATACATAAATAAATCTTTAAAAAATACCAATCACTCATATCCTTGGAAAATTAATAATATAGTCATGCATAAAAAAATTGAAACAGCGTATTTGGAGAACAAGGAGATAATAGAAACTAAAAATATGATTAAAAATGAAATCACCATAGGATGAATTAAATGAGAAAAATATCACAGAAAGTAAAAAAAAGACAGGAAAAAAGTTGAAATTAAAGTAGAAATAAATTAAAATATAAGTCAGGAAATCTAATAATAAAATAATATGATTTCTAAGAAATTTGAAGAAATAAAACCAACTTTCAAAAATATAATTCAAGAAAAGTTACAAGGACTAAAGAAAATGAGACATCTGATAAAAGAGAAGACCAGGACAATGGATTAAGAAAAATTTTTAAAGAAGTGAAGCAAGGCATATGATGGTGAAATTTCCAAATAATAAGGACCTGGGAAAAGTTCCACAAGTTTCCAAAGGAAAATCACATCACAAAGGCTCACGAGTCAGATTGAATTCAGACCAGAACCAATCTGGAGGCCAGAAGACAATGGACCAATGCCTTAAACATGCATACTAATCCCAAATGATTAATAAAAGGCGAGGGTAAAATAAGAACAGCAAAACCACAAGAAATTACCCCCTCCCATTCAGCCCTCTCAGGAAGCCACTGAGGATGCACTCCAACACAATAAGGGCACAACTGGAGTAAGCTGATGGTGTGGGGTAAAATCAAAGGGAGAACAACCCGGGGGAGATTAAGGCAATCCCTAAGAGGATGGTGACAGCAGATACCAGGAAGCTTGCTGTGCACAAGGCAAAGAGCAATTGAAAGAGATCAGGAACCTCCTGGAGATAAAATGAGAGAAAGCTTAATGCAAATAAGTCTTGAGAAGAGATTTAGAAATTTGGCAAAGGCTATGCAATTTAATTACAGACCTGTACATGTAATACAAAGCAAGTAGGAAAAAATGACAAATATTAACTCTAAGAAAAACTATATGTTGTAAGGGAAAGGAAAAATAACCAGTTTGCTAAATGAATCATCTGTAAAAATCATTACATAAGGATAATGATATAAACACTAAATATTTATCTCTCGCAATCATAATATTACTGTATTGTAATTAGAAGGAGGTGGGGAGGGGAAGAATGTGAGTGGGTCAGGGGAGCAAAGGGCTAAATTCTCATCTTCCCTCTCAGGAACTCTGAATCATGCCAAAATTGTACACTCAGAAAGCGGCAGTCTGGGGTATGCGTTTGACACAGTGGTTAAGGCACTGTTTGGGACACCTGCATCCCCATCAGCATGGGTGCCTGGGTATTCCAGTTCCCTGGAAATGGACACCAACAGGAGGCAGCAGCTGATGGCCCAGGTTGTTAGATCTCTGCTTCCCGTGGGAGACTGGGACTGAGTTCCTGACTCCCAGCTTTGGAATGGCCCAGCCTCAGCTGTCACAGGCATGTGGGGAGTGAACCAGTAAATGGAAGATTTCTTCCTTCTTTCCTTCCTTCCTTCCTTCCTTCCTTCCTTCCTTCCTTCCTTCCTTCCTTCCTTCCTTCTTTCCTTCTTTCCTTCCTTCCTTCCTTCCTTTCTACCTACCTACCTACCTACCTACCTACCTGGCAATCTGTGCATATTACTTACATAGGAGTAAATTAAAAAAAAAAAAAAGATTAGCTTTTTAGGGTGGAGTTGCCTCTGGGAAGGGGGAATTGGAGAGATAGGAATAAGAAACTTCTGGCTTATAGAATTGACTTGGTAACATTGTTTGATTTTTCAAATTTCATACCACAATTAACATGATAATTTTCATAATTTGACTATCATCCTTTGAGCCCTGTGAGACCAAGAATTAAATCTTGGCAGCCACCAACAATGGGAAAAGAATTAAATTGGACCAGGCATTTCTAAAACTATTGATTCTTCAAATGTTATCCATAATTAACTTACATTTAAAAACCGATATCAGAAGAAAAAATTGTAAAGGGGAAATAAAGTATCAGATAAGAGAGCTTTGAATTGTGTTATAGCTTTACTTAAAGTAGGATAATGTAATGTGTCCAAGGAAGATGGCTTAACGTTTTCTGAATTAAAGGAGTTCCTTTTAGTGAATGTGTCCTAGAGAATAAAAAGCTCTGTTGTAGGTGAAGTGAGATGTTCTGAGGATGTGTTAGGCATCGTACTGCTCTCAGAAGACAAGGCAGAAGGCATGAATAGGAACAATTCCATTCAGTTACTCAGAGACCTTGTTGGAGTAGCCTGAGAACTACTGGGGCAGTTGAGACAGGCCGGACAATGTCCAAACAGCAAGCGGCCTCATCTTCCATCTTCAATTTTGAAATATGAAGGCTGTTTTATTATTTTCCACGGCCCAAAAAGAAACTCACTCCATGTTGGTACCTGTTCTATTTCCTATTTCTTATCATGCAAACCTTACAAAAATTGCAAACTCTAAATGTGGGGGATAGGGTATAGTGATGAAAAAACATTCTATCATCTAGTTATTTCTGTTGTTGTGGAACTAAAAATAAAACCTATGTTGCTTATGAAGGAGAAAACAGATGGACAATAGCTATCAATGAATGGCTGTGAGGTGTCAGGGAGCCGCCCCAGGACTAGGTGGTCCAGTGGGGAACGGCACCCAAGGTCACATCACGGAACTGGTGCAGTGCAGATGCAAGCCCTGCCTCACGCAGCCCTGACCTTGCATCTCACGCTCGCCATAACCAGCTGTGGACAAAGTCTCCACACCACTCCCACACTGTGGAAGGATGTGACTGATGCTTGTTCTTCAACCATCAGGGTTACAGAAACTCCTCCTCCTGCTCCCCACTCCTTGAATCACTAGCGCCTAATCTGAAGCCCAGGTGGTGTGTCTATTGGTTTCATCTGGTGCACGCAACCATTCTGTAGTTATGGAGAGAGCTAAGAAAATAGTACCTAGCATTTTCAACCACCCGCCGAGACTCACAAAGTGGAAGGGTATTAGGTGTCAAGGCAACAGCAACGGTGACTGTCATAATCAGACCTGCATCAGATGGTAGTGGAGCATACGGCCTTGGCAGTCATTCTCACTGAGTTCCAGTCCTGTCCCCTTTCCTTTAGCTATTGAGCCAGGCACACTCCCAGCGCAATCTGGCTCTTCCCACCCCCTGGGACTCACCTCCCTCCAACCTGGGCCTCTTCATCTCTGTAAGGCCTATTCTTTTTTTTTTTTTTTACTTTTATTTAGTAAATATAAATTTCCAAAGTACAGCTTATGGATTACAATGGCTTTCCCCCCACCCATAACTTCCCTCCCACCTGCAACCCTCCCATCTCCCGCTCCCTCTCCCATTCCATTCACATAAGGCCTATTCTTTAAAGCCACATCCTTCTCAGCCTTCCCAACTCCCTCCCACAACTTGGATTTGTCCCTAAATGCATTACCATGAGATAAACCACACAGTTTACCTGCTGATCTTCTTCCTTACTGTTTCTTCTCTACTCTCCCCTTCCCACTTGTATACAAGCCCCATGACGATAGGGGTTTTGTCTGTTTTATCCATTGCTATAATTCTCCAAAACTCAGAACAGTGTTTGGCACAGGGTGGACATTCTATAAATATTTAGTGGCTGAATGGATTGGATCAGCCATCCAATTCACTTCTCTTTCATTAAAGTAAAAGGATGTTAATAATAGACACTGCACCATCTGATTGAATGATTCAGTAAGATCAGTGTATGTGCAGGGAAATGGTGGTAGGTGTTCTCCTTTTCCATCCACCTTGCATTCGCTGGTTCATCTCTAACCTCACTCATTGGGTGCAGTTAGAGCAACCCTCCTACTATTTTAGGAAAGCTGCAATGGTGTAGCCAGAGTACAAAGACATCACATTCTTGGCTTTGAAGTTCAATGCTCTCTCTTCAGAAAAAGGCAGAAAATGTTTAGGAGAACACATGACCAAGTAAAACCAGTTTTTCTGGTTTCACACACATCCCCATAAAAGCTTCCACAGTGGGGGGGGGGGGGGGGGGGCGGGCAGAGCACCAGAGAGAAAGCAATAGGACTCTGTGAGAAGTGGTTCTTCCACTCTCCCTCACCTCCCTTCTTCAGGTACCAGGCAGAAGCAAAAAGCGGTCAGGAGAGCTGTGGATGCCAGGGAAGGATGCATGGCCGTGCCTCTGTCTGTCCATCTGTGAGACAGCAGCTCATAGAGGCCCTGAAGCAGGCATGGCTCTCGGAGGTTCCAGAGACAAACCCGAGCCACCCACGAGTCTCCACAGCCCCAGCATTACACTGGAAAAGAGCTGGAGCCTTCTGTAACTCACAGAACATCATTAGAATTAGGAGAGAACAATGTCACAAAAGAAAAGAGGAGCGACAAGGCACCCGGGGGCCAGGCAGAAAATGGCAGTGGCTGCCCGCCTGGGGGCAGGATGCCAATGATCGCAGACCAGGAGCTACATGTCGCAGCTACCACCACTGGCAAAACACCAGCACTGGGCCAGAGCCTTGGCCTTTCCCCCATCCACACCCAGCCCAGGAAATCGGTCAACCCTAGAATGTAAATGCCACACCAAGAGGAAGGAGAGGGAGGGAAAATGTTTGAATTCACTGAGCCTAAACCCAAAGCAACTGAGAAAACACTGAGGTGGCTGAAATTCTCTGGTGATGACTACAACTGGTTGCCTGCCATCAGCCAGAGCGGAGACTTGAAGTTAGGCTTTGTAAGCAAATAATTAATAAATACAAATAAAGTTATAGAAAAATACACAGTGTTACATTTATTGAACTCACCTAGCGTGTGGCCTGTGAAAACCGTCCTTACTAAAATATGTAAAGAACTTATTACAGTGTCTGGCACTTAGTGAGCAAATAAAAAAAATGGCAGCTGCAGTTGTCACTGTCACAATCTGCCAGACACCAAGACATTCACTTAGCATGTGTCATCTCCAACTTCCACAACCGTCCTACAAGGAAGATATTTCATTATTTTCCTCCTGTAACTAAGAAAAGCAGGGCTTTGGGAGATTCAACGAGTTGGACAGTCTTATGCTTAGGGAAGTTTGGAGTTGGACTTTGAAAGCAAGGTTGCCTGATTCCATGCAGGCTCCCAGTATGGCCGTGTAGAGGATGGGAGTCCTGTCTGGCTTAGGGAGATGCTTGCTCTGTTGACACAGCCAGTGGGGCTGCCCTGGCTGGTGGGCACTGCCAGTCCTTGAAGCTGCTCCCACCTATCCATGGCCAGGATTCCAGGCATGAGAGGTTGTCCAAAGCCATGCTGGTCTCCGCAGGGTGACCCAGGTAAACAAGGGCTGCTTTGTCATGTAGAGAGCATTCAGGAGCCTGTGGGCTTTGAACTTAGACTTTTTCCAAAGATCTCTAATCACACAGCAGTCCCAAGACCAGCTGAAAAATGTACTATGCAAAGAGCAAAGTCCCCCTTTGGAAAGCTTGAAAAAAATTTAGTTGGGACACAAGAGGGAGGAAATTCTTACACACCTCCTCGGGGACAAACATTCAGGCATCATAGTCTTGCTCTTGTCAGTCTCTTCAGGAGAGTAATAAAGGCCCAAACAGGGTTACAGAGTCCACATACCCCTCAACAAGCACCAGTGAGTCTTGGGGGGTCCCTGGAGAGATGTGAGGAGACCACAGGTTTGGGAGCCATGATTGGTCTCGGAGTCCACACCCTTAGCTTTGCCTCACTGAGTGCCGGTGAGCTAGGGAAACAAGGCAGGTGCAATTATGCATTGGCCTTGAGGTGACTGGCTGACCTTTGCCCTCTCCTCCCACAAACCACACACACCCCACACACATGTATGCACGTATAGATACACACACACACACACACACACAGAAGCACAGAGCCCTGAACCCATTCTGCTCTCACAAAGGCTCCTTTTCTGGAATAAAAATGTGCCTTCTCTTGCGGCAGCTTGCTAGACTTCGTACCTCCAAGCCTTCCTGCATGGGAGACCAGGAAGAAGAACCTGGCTCCTGGCTTCGGATCAGCGCAGCATGCCAGCCGTAGTGGCCATTTGGGGAGTGAACCAACGGAAGGAAGACCTTTCTCTCTGTCTCTCTCTCACTGTATGTAACTCTACCTGTCAAATAAATTTAAAAAAAAAAAAAAAGGAAAGCAGGTAGCAGACTATGCGGGGGGGTTCTGTTTCCCTAGAACTGATTGCCAAGGCTACAGGAGCAGGGGCCAGAGTGGATGCCCTTTAAAACTGCCTGACAAGGTTCCACCCTCCCCTGTCCTGTAAGCTCTCTCTGTCTCTGCATCAGGCAGAGGTAGAGAAGCTTCCCTTGGAGTGGAAATGTTTTGGACAGAATCCCAGGAAGGCAGAAGCAGACTCTTCGGCTCTAGGAAACTTGAAGAGATTGAGTCAAAGCCATGGCCAATGGCATGCCCTCTCCACACCCAGAACAAGGGAGGGGCCCCTGTATCCCAGGCGAAGGCTGGCTGGGGTGGGGGATGTTCCTACAGCGGGGTCTCTGGGCAGGTTGAGGGCGAGGCCGGACCTGCTTGAAAGCGCATTGCCCAAGAGACAGCAGAGACGCCCGTGCCCCTGCTGCGGTGGCCTCTCCTAACCACGATGCCTTTATCCGCACAAAAGCTCACCGCCCTGGCAAAGAAAGAAATCGCCCAAAGCCAAAGCATCAATCAGATCGCAAATGACTCTAAGATAATAGCTAACCGTTTCTGATCTCTCTCGACGTGTCAGGCCCTGTTCTAGGTGTGATTTACTTCTCAGTCCCTGTAACCCTTCAAGCCAGCTCCCGAAGGTGGGTGCTGTTTGCTCTCCTTTCACAGGTGAAAAAAACGTGAGGCATGGGGAGCCCACGCCATGCAGCTGGCACAGTCAGGAGCCCAGATGCAGAATGGAGAGCGAAGCCGCCTGGCCATGCTGCCCCACCCATGTTCCTTTAACCCAACGTGTCGCCATGTTCTCCGTGAGGGCAGGCCTTGTGTCTTCTTTATCATTGTTTATTCTCAAAACCCAGAACGGATGTGACTTAGTCCATGTTCAGTAAACGCCGAGCTGAATGATAGATCTGGTCCTAAAATGCTGGTGCTTGCTATAGAGCAGAAAGGAGAGCAAGGAAAAAGAACTCTCAGACTGCAAATACCATTGTGCTTAAGCACGTTGCTTGGATTCCCTGGAATTCTCTAAGAAGCAGATGCTATTAGCCCAGCTTCATAGAAGAAAAACTGAGGCATGGAGGAATTTAACTGGCATGCACATGGCCCCACAGCTACAACTCTCATTTAGACATTTGACCCCTTTGTCCATGCACTTCATTTCTGACCTGATGCACTGCCCTGTGCTATGGCAACAATGGGCCTGGGGAGGATGGCATGCCTTTCACCGAGAGGTTCAAGGAAGCCTTCCTGGAAGAGGAAGCATCTGGCCTAGATCCTGAAGGCTGAGTAGGATCTGGACACTCAGAGATGGATAGGCCACTGCAGGCAGAGGAACCTGTGTGAGCCCACACAGAGATACAAAACTGCAGCATGTGCAAAAAAAAAAAAAAAAAAAAATCACAATTCCTTCCACTTCACTGATGCTCTGGATAAGTGAAGAAGAATGTGGGCGGCCAGTGACAAAGGAAGCCTGAGATCCAACTGTGGAGTTTTGCATGATGGGATTTGGATTTTAGTCACTGGGCACCAGGGAGCCACTGAGTGCTTTTGAGCAGAGAGTAATAAACACATCAGAGCTCTGCCTAGGATGACTGAACAATCAGAAAGAGGGTGGCTTAAAGCATGGATACACAGGGAGGCGAAAGAGCAGCTAGGATCACGAGAAAGAGTGGGACGAGCACCTTCAGAGGGAAAGGAGACAACAGAGATTTGGAGCCAGAACCAATTACCTTGCGATTGGTAGGGCGTGAGGGCCGTGGTGGAGGAGAGAGTTACGAGGCTGAGGCTTCCTCCTGGCTCGGCTCCCTAGGCAGACAGCCTGTTCCTGGAAACCCAGACCTTGTCAGGGCTGCTGGGTGAGGGGAGCTAATGAGCCCCCTCCCTCACACTGCGAGCATTTTCGAAAGGGTCGAGTCGGAATTCCAGGCCAGCTGCCCCCCTCGGCCAGGAAGGCTCCGGCTGGTAAGTCAGGGCTCAACTTCCATTTCTTAGAGAAATTCTCTGCAGTTTTGATTCTGCAGGGTGATGGATACCAGGGATATGTCGGGCATCAATAGCCAGCAGACACGCACACACACACACGCACACGCCCACTACCACTAATGACCAGCAACTTAATGAAGGCCCCTCCCCCGCGCCTCTATGCGAGCCGCATTAGTGAGTTGATCCGGTAATAGAAGACAAGCCGCACAAATTGAAAACTAAAAACTTCCAGATTTCATCCTGCTTTTCCTTATGTCACTTATTTTATGCTGCATGAATTGGATATTAGTTTCCCCGTTTCGCTGAAATGTCGGATCACTAGAGTAGCTTGAGCAGACTCAATTTCGCTTCGAGTAATAGAGTGAGATTATTCAAAATTATTTCCAGTGGGCTGAGCCTGCCTGTTCCTTCTGTTAGGAGAACAGAAGTAAACAACTCGCCACCCTCCTCGCAAGCTGACTGCCTTGCCACAGCGCCCCTCTGCCGAGCTCCGTAATCGCCAGAGCATTTTGGTGTTAGCCACGCTCAATTAATTCATCCAGGAAAGGGTCCAGTCAGAAAGAGTTGATTTAAAGTGAGATAAACTGGGCATCTGCTTGCAAGACCAGATGATCCCAAATATGTCTTTCATTGTGAGCAAATGAGGAGCTCTCTCCCCATTCGGAGCTGCAACTTCTCGGCGGCAGTGTTTTGTCGTTCCCGTGAGGGTTGAAGCCATGGCAGCAGCAGGAGCGATGACTGGGTGGCCTCTGCCAGGCTTCCACCAGGCTGCGCCATCAGGGGCGCAGAGGCCTCGGCGCCACCCGCCGGCCCCGCCGTGCCCCTGGGTCGGGCAGGACCAGGTGAAAAGGGCGGGCCGGGAAGTCACAGTGGAGTTTTTCTCCCCTGCTAGACACACACAGCTGGTTCCTCTCTTGCAGCCGAACACAAAAGAGCTGAGCTAGCACTTGGGAAAATGGGATGTCAACATTTTTTTGCTCAAATTTGATAAGCAGCATAAGACTAGCACCTTCAATGCTTCTTTCAAAGCCGTCAAAGCGGCCAAGACAATCCAGACCCTGCAGGCAGCCCGGAAGCTTCCAGGGGGAGGAGACGGGCAAGGAGCTCCCAGCAAAACAAGGAGGATGAGGTGGGACCAAACCCAGGCCCACCGCTGCCCCGCCACGTGGGTTGTCCACGGCACTTCTCCGGGCTGGTTCCACAGTGTTCCTGGCTCAGAAAAAGACCACACAGCGAAGCCTCTGTCCAGTGGGCAGGAGGACCCAGGCCCTCAGCGCCCTCGGATCACCCCAGGCATCCTGTTTCAACTGTGCCGAAAGCATGACATGGTACAAACAGGCTGGGGAAATCAAGGACCAATCAGAGCATTAAAAACAGGCTTTTCTGGCTGCCCCAGGAAGGCTAAGGTTTCGGCTCTGCTGCCATCTCCTCACATTTTCCACTGATGTCACCCCGCCCAATAATTGGTGGAGAGGAGACTTAAAGGAGAAGAGAGGAGCTGCGCGAACCGAGCGGTGGGATCGAGAGAAAAACAGGGCACGGGCTGGCCCCAGCTGTGGCCATGGGAATCGCACTCACTTGGCAAGCAGGACTGCGGGCCAGCCATGCACTGCATGGGGCGTCCGTCCTCTCGTTGCTGGGTAGAAAACAAGCCAGCGAAGGCACGCTGTTCCTCCGCAGAGGACAGGCCTCCGCTGCACGCCTGAACCAGTCGGGCCATTGATCCCAGCCAGGGAGCCTACACAGCAAAGCGGCAGGCTGAGCCTGGCCATCAGGAAGCAGCTCTGGCTGTGCCTCTGCTGGACACTGGCACAGCCACAGACCTTCTCTGGGGGTTGACCAGTGACTCTGATTGTGCCGCGGGCTGCTCAGTCGTGACCGTGTTACCAACAAGCAAACTGAATGCCTCTGCAGGTGAGCTCCTTCAAACCAGCTGCAATTCCAGAATTATTAGCTACACAGCTCCTATGTGCCAGGCTCTTTGCTGTGCACTTTGCCCAATGTACGTTTATTTGACTTACGCATTAAGAACTGTAAATCGGGGCCGGTGCTGTGGCGTAGCAGGTAAAGCCACTTCCTGTGATGCTGGCATCCTATTTGGATGCTGGTTCAAGTTCTGGCTGCTCCACTTCTGACCCCGCTCTCTGCTATGGCCTCGGAAAGCAGCTGAAGATGGCTCAAGCGCTTGGGCCCCTGCATCCATCTGGGAGATCCAGAAGAAGCTCCTGGTTCCTGGCTTTGGATCAGCACGGCTCTGGCTGTTGCGGCCATTTGGGGAGTGAACCAGCGGATGGAAGACCTCTCTCTCTCTGTCTCTCCCTCACTGTCTGTAACTCTACCTCTCAAATAAATAAATAAAATCTTAAAAATAAGGGACCTATAAGTTACCTGCTCTGTGTGATCAGTTTGCTAGGTGCTGTGGATAAAACAGTAAACAGGACGGACACAGTCCCTGTCCTCCCGGACCTGTCCCAGCTCCCTCAGTTGCCCATGGCAACACCAGGATACGGAAGTAGCAGCTGTGTTTTCTAAGTGAGGAAACAGCAGCTCAGAGAGGTGAAGTGACTCACACAGGATCACAAAGCACTCAAGAGCACAGTCAAGGAAGAACCTCTGTGTCCTGGCTTTAAGACTACGTCTTCCCCATTGTACAACCCCACACCCTGTGCCCACATTAGCAAGGGGATGCTGAAACAATCTCCTTGGCCCACTGAGGGGAGGGCAGCGGGAGGGGAGACAGAGAAATCCCTGCTCTGAAATTCTCACAATAAAATATGTTTTTAAATGCTTCCTCCAACGCTCACTCTCCAGGAGGCCCAACGCTGTGACCTACCCAAATTCTATTCCTCTATTCCATATATTTCTTATCCCAACCAGGCAATCAATGCTGGAGGGGCCAACCAAAAAAGTAAGGCTCTAATAAGAATAATAGGCTTACATTAAGCCAAATAAAGTCATTCTGAAATGACTAAAGAGAAATAGCAGAGGAGAAATGCCGCTGGGCTCGCACTCTGTTTATGCACTGCACATTATACCTTTTCATCACAATTACCTAAAGTGGTACATTTGTACTTCCATAATGTATGGAATTCATTACAGAGTTTTGCAATGAAATTATCACACTGTGCCTGGGACATCTGCACCCTGTCATACATCATTCTATTCATTTCTAGTTAATTTAATCCCAATATCTGCCCACATGATAAGACAGATGTTCAGCTACGCTGCAGCTTCGATGGTTTTCTGCCTTGAAGAAAGTTGAAGCCGTTGAAAGAAATGACATCTTTCAGACAGAAAGCTTACAGTATTAAAAAGTTGGGCCAGGGGGGTTGCCGCCTCACTATTAGTCTTTTTATTTTTCATTCATGTAGAATGGTAACCTCTGCCGCAATGCTCAACATGTGAGATTAACTGAGGCAAAAGGCTAAGGGGGGTTTTTCTACAGCCACTGAAAACGAAGCCCCATCAAAGCTGGCGTAGAAGTATTGCCGTATCACTCAGTAAAGAAAGGATCTGGACATTCCACTCGGGTGTCTTAGCCACGTGTGTGGGGAGGAAGCCGTCGCTTCCCTGTGCCAAGCTGGATGCGTGACACGTGGCTCCTGCGTTCCTCTCTGCCAACCTGGGAGATGGCCACTGCGGCGATCTCCCATCCAGAGTCTCTGACTCGCATGCCCCTCTGCTTCCCACCCCCTCTGATCACGTGTCCAGATCTGAACAGCGCACGCGCCTTGGCGACAGCGTCCCTCCGGGGTAGTCCTACCTGGCGAGCCCCGGCTGGGTAATTTGGGGAAAGTGACTTGGCCTGTTGGAGCCTCAATGTCATCATTTTCGTAAAGTAAATAATGGCAACGATTTCAGAAGATGTGAATCCCAGCAGAGAGAACACCTGTGGCAAGTGCACATTGAACTCAATCGTGCAAACAATAACGTACTACTTTCAACAACAAGACTAGCACTTTTCACCTGTGGAAAGCTTCTAGGAGAGCTCCCGCCTCCTGTAGCTTCCAAGCACGTAGCAGATATTATTATTATTGAGAACAACACGGTTGCTAGTATTATTCCACAGTGGTTGCCCTCCCATGCTACAAATTAAAATCATTTCTAATTTTTTTTTTTTTTTGACAGGCAGAGTGGACAGTGAGAGAGAGAGACAGAGAGAAAGCTCTTCCTTTGCCGTTGGTTCACCCTCCAATGGCCGCCGCGGCTGGCGCGCTGCGGCCGGCGCACCGCGCTGATCCGATGGCAGGAGCCAGGAGCCAGGTGCTTTTCCTGGTCTCCCATGGGGTGCAGGGCCCAAGCACCTGGGCCATCCTCCACTGCACTCCCTGGCCACAGCAGAGGGCTGGCCTGGAAGAGGGGCAACCGGGACAGAATCCGGCGCCCCGACCGGGACTAGAACCCGGTGTGCCGGCGCCGCTAGGCGGAGGATTAGCCTAGTGAGCCACGGTGCCGGCTATCATTTCTAATTTTTACAGTGGTCCACTTTTGCCCTTGTTGGATCACATAAAACTTCAGCAGACACCAGCATGCTGTGTGCAACAAGGGGAATACAGAGAAGGGAGTCACAAGTCACACTGGGATGAAAACATCTTTCTGAGCTGGGGCAGAAGAGTATGAAGGCAACATCTTCTTTTTCTTTTTTTTTTTAAGATTTATTTATTTATTTGAAAGGCAGAGTTACAGAGATAGATCCTCCATCCACTGGTTCACTCCCCAAATGGCTGCAACAACTGGGACTGTGCCAGGTCAAAGCCAGAATCCCAGAACAACTTCTGGGGCTCCCATATGAGTGCAGGAGCCCAAACACTTAGGCCATCCTCCACTGCTTTCCCAGGCATATTAGTAGGGAGCTGGATTGGAAGTGGGGCAGCTGGGACTTGAACCAGTGTCCCTTTCTGGCATGATTTGGAGGGGTTGGAGCATCTATAGGTGACCCACAGGTGTCCTGGGGTTTGGGAAAAGGACAAGAAGGATACACTGATCCTGCATTCTCCCACCTATCCAAGCAGCTTGACCCTGTAACATGCTGCGTGGGCCAGCAAGAGATCATAGGCTCAAGGATTATGACAAAACTGAGCAAATTCCTCTGTACTTGGAATACTGAGAAATGTTGTGAGAGATGGAGATTAGGGGTTGAATTAACCTTGTGCAAGCAGTCTCTGGCCACCAAGCCTTCCCAATCCAGCAATGCCACATTAGGATATAAAATGACTTGGTTCTCTGGTTGATGCTGGGGAATTGTGTTCCCAAGATGGCTTCTCCAAATGTAAGTTCAAAGTGACTACAGGGGCTGGCACTGTGGCATTGAGGGTAAAGCCACCGCCTGCAGTGCCCGCATTCCATATGGGTGCTGGCTCAAGTCTTGGCTGTTCCAGTTCTGATCCAGCTCTCTGCTATGGCCTGGGAAAGCAGTGGAAGATGGCTCTAGTGCTTGGCCCCCTGCATCCATGTGGGAGACCAGGAAGACACTCCTGGCTCCTGGCTTTGGATCAGCACAGCTCTGACCATTGCAGCCAACTGGGGATTGAACCATGGATGGAAGGCCTCTCTCTCTCTGCCTCTCCTTCTCTCTCTGTTTAACTCTGACTTTCAAATAAATAAATCTTAAAAAAACAGTGCCCTTACATATCAGCTAATCCAACCTTCTTGTACAGAACAGAAATGTGAGATTGAGAACGTATTTATGCCACCAGTCCACCACTCTTCTCACTGTGAGCATCCTTTCAATTCTGTGTTCTAAATGCTTCATCCCTGGTAGGCCCATGGTGACAGTTCAGTGACAGTTCAATGAACTAAAGCGAGGCGAGGCCCAGACAGGTCTAAGAGCTCACCAAATTAGTGGCAGAGCCATCAGTGGAACCAAATGGCCTTATGTCCACTTCTAGCCCACCAGGCAGATTTACCTTCCTTGAGGAATGAACTCAAAGCTTCATGGCCAAGCCCATCTCTTTTATTGCTTACAACCTTGCCCGTTTTCCTAAGTCCAGAAAGATTAGCCCTCCTTGCCTGCCTTATATTCAGGGATCCAAGGTCAAGTTCTTCTACTTTCTGGGTTCCCGTTTCACCACGTTTAACTTGAGTTGACTGTTTAATGACACTTGCATATATGTTTGAAGAATATGCATTTCTGTTCACTCGCTGCTGAGTTCCTAGTGATTAACACAGCACCCACAACAAAGTAGGACCCTTGCAAACATTTGGTGAATGAACAAGTAAATGAATATGCCTGGTATTCCTTTAGGTTTCAGCTCACAAGCCAACAACTTATAAAAGTAAATCCTGTGGCTGGTATTGTGGCATAGCTGGTAAAGCCTCCACCTGCGACACCAACATCCCATATGGCACCAGTTTGTGTCTTGGCTGCTCCACTCACAGTCCAGCTCCCTGCTATTGTACCTGGGAGAGCAGCAGAAGACTTGGGCCCCTGCCACCCATGTGGGAAACCCGGATGAAGCTCCTGGTTCCTGGCTTCATACTGCCTCAGCCCTGGACACTGTGGCCACTTGAGGAGTGAACCAGAGAATGGAAGATTCTCTTTCTCTCTCTCTTTCTCTCTTCCTCTCTGTGTGTGTATGTCTCTCCCTCTCTCTCAGTAACTCTGACTTTCAAATAAATAAATCATAAAAAAAAGAAAATCCCTAGAGTTTGTTTAGGAAGAAATCGAAGACAGCTCCTGGACTTTCTGGGAAAAACTGTTAACGATTAATTAGTAACACCTGCCATAGGCTCATGTGCGCACAGAGGGGCAACGTATTTACTATCCCCAGATAATCAGGGATGGGAGAAGAGAGAAAAGTGTGCAGCTTGGTTTTGTGGAAAGGGACAAAGAGAGTGAAATATGAATCAAAGGTGAGATGCAAGATGAAAGCCACTATGTTCTACTTCCAGATTACTCTGATGATGATGCTATCATCACAGGGGGTACATTCTTGGTGTCCAGCCAAGGCTCCCGCATGAGGCCAAGCCAAGCCCCTCACAGCCCTCTGGGACCTCTGCTTCATGGGGCTCCTCCTTCCTCTCCTGGTCCACTTAGGTTCACTTTCTGAGTGATGGAATCTGGTCAGATGGGCAGTGCTTTTCCAAATTAGAGCAGAGTCCTGACCAGGAACTGCTTTTGGTTACCAGGGATACATAACTCAGATGCTAGCATCAAACAGATTTGCCTTCAACAATCAGCTCTGTAAACTAGGTCTTGTTTGACATAGAAAAAACTATTTAACTTCTTTTGTAGAAAATGGAAATAATAATAATAATAATAATATTGAACAGAATGAAATCATCTGTGCCAAGGGATTAGTACGCTTTGCATCTTTGTCTTAGGGCATTCCCTCATTGGCTCCATTTTGCCTTAGATCAACTACTTTTAGGCAGCACCAATATTGTTCCCAAAGAGCCTTCATTGCTTAAGTGGATGGAAAAAAGGGGCCTCTCCTCTGTGGTTTGCTGCAATAGTAGCTGCTTTTCCCAGATCCTGGAAGCCAGTTTAATACTGAGCTCCCTGGCTGGGGGCCTGCAGATAAGCCCTGAGCATATTGAACTCCAGCTGTTGAGCGGAGGAACAGCTGGAAATTACACAATTGACACCTAAATGGAGGCGGTGATCCCTGTACAATCACCTCTCGATTACCTGCATGCTGCATCCTCCCCCAGCCTTGCTGATGTTTCCGGGGCTGCCCAGGCTTCTCCTGACTTCCCAAGCTGGAACGGTGTGTGGACGGCGGCAGTCATGGCGCTGATGTGTGTGTACAACTGATTATCATAGCCAAATGCACACACAGCCTGGGGAGCACATCCTGACTTCCATCATTTGTGCCTCTGCTTCCAAATACATATATTTAAAAAATCTGGAGCATTCCTTCAGATAGTCACTGGCTGGGCAGAGCAGAAGCGGTTCTTGGCTGTTTGTCAGCCCTGGGGCACGCAGCACCAATTGTTCCTGAGAGACTCTGAAGAAAGGCAGAGTGGTGTGCTAGGAAAACCCCGAACTTCTGCTACTGCCGAGTCCAGTTCCTGGCTCCACCCTGCCCAGCTGCCTGACCTTGGCCATGGGATTTATTTTCTCCATTTTACCTTGCCCAAGGTCACATTTGGGATCACTGAAAGATACAAAGATTCAAATTGTGCTAAACCCTTATGAACACTAGTTCATCTCTCCAAGGTCCCTTTGCCTGGTCACAAAACACTGCCAGCCTCATTTTCTGCACCAATCGAATCTGGTCCCATACAGGTATATGTACCTGCTGGCCTGGTCTAGATTCTCCCTCACCCCCTCCAATGCAGACTGAGGATGGCCTGTTGTCCAGACAGAGGTGGGAACCAACCCTCCTCGTAAACCTTCAAGTCTTTCTTTTCCTTATAAAAGGTAAGGCAAAGGAACAAGCATTCATGATTCACTACTGTCTTCCGGAGGCTACGGTTGTTGGTGCATCTGTCAAGTGTCGTCTCAGATTTATGGACGCAGTTTCTGAGAATCACAGAGGTCAAGCGACTTACTTGCATTCACTCGGGGAGTGAATAAAAGTGGCAGCTGGCCTTAGCAGTCAGCCAGGGAGGAGAAGCAGCTCCCAGGCAGATGGCAAGATCTCAGGCCCCTGGCCTGAAGCTCACCCTCTAACTTTGTGGCAGTGACTTAAGAGGGAAGCCAAGGAGGTGGTGAACAGTAGATACAGCGGGCTGCAGGAGCAGTAGTTACACTGCAAGGGAGGAGCCCTGTGGCAGGGACCAGGACCACGGATGAAGGAATGGCTCTGAGTCCTCACGCATGCCTGCCAAGGAGAGGAGGGACTGGGGCAGAGAAGAGGAAGTGAGAGACCCCAGGGATGAAACTACACACCTGCCTTGTTATTTTTGCATTATCATTGAGGCCTGAACCAGGCAACTTTCCCTTTGTGGGCTGGCACAGCAAACAGGCAGACACCTGACACACATTTACAGAGGAGAGCAAGCCTGTCTTCTGTGCGCATTCAGAGAATACATACTGCGTGCCTGCTCAGGACCAGGCATTGTTTGAAACTCGGGGAATAGAGCAATGAGGAAGACACACAAGGTCCCTGCTCTCACAGAACTTTTCTTTGTGCCAAAGAGGACAGACAACAAAGAACAAACATACATGCTGGTGGTGCTGAGCCCAAGTTGGTACTGCCTGCCAAGTGGGGCCATTGGATATTTGTGCAAGGTATGTGGCGGGGGAGGGTGAGTCGTTGTCATAGACTCTCCCTCCTCACCTCAAACCCACTTTGCTACTTAGGCTGGACCAGGATTGTGAAATGCCAACTGCTTTGCAATGAAAAATCATTCTGTATGGTGAATATTTGCGCTGCTCAAAATGCCAGAGGCACCCTGATTGAGAACATAGCTGGGAAAATACGTAAAGAAATAAGAAAGTTGTAAATAGTGGTGGATGCCTGGTAGGAAAGAAGACAAGATAGTGAGGTGGAGGGGTGGTGGGGTCTATTCTGGCTTGAGTGATGCGGCAGGTTGAATGGTGACACCCTTGTCCTAACCCCAGAACCGGTAAATATTACCTTATCCAGGAAAAGCAATTTTGTAGATGGAATAAGTTGAGGATCTTGAATGAGGAGCTCATCCTCGATGAACCATTAGGCCTTACATCCAAGACAAGATGAGATAGAGAGAGATTTGAGAGGAGAAGACGTGCAGAGCAAACAGGGATGAGCTGACGAAGGCAGGGAGGGCAGTGATGCATTCACAAACAAGGATGGCCTGCAGCCAACAGACGCTAGGAGACAGGCAGCGAGCATAGTCAGCCTGCAGAGCCTCTGGGGAGTGCATGGCTCTGTCAGTACCTTGGTTTTGGACTTGGCCTCAAGAAATATGAGAGAAGTTTGTTACAGCCAACATAAGCAAGCAGCCCAAGAAGGCTGCCCCTGCTCTTTCTCCTTCTCCTTCTCCCTCTTCTTCTTCTTCTTTTATGATTTATTTGTTTGAAAGGCAGAGAGAGAGAGAGAGAGAGAGAGAGAGAGAGAGAGAGAGAAACTTCTGTCTGCTGGTTCACTCCCCAAATGTCTGTGCAACAACCAGGGCCAGGCTAGGAGAAGCCAGGAGCCAGGAGCCAGGAGCCTCATCCCGGTCTCCCACATGAGTGGCAGGTGCGCACGCACTTGGGCCATCATCCACTGCCTTCCAGGCATTTCAGCAGGAAGCAATCAGAGGAACCCAACCAAGCTCTCAGATATGACACATCACATTTATGTTGAGGCCTGACTTCTCTGAGGCACCAGCCATCCAGCAAAACACCAAAGTCCCCCAAAATCTGACTTCTCTAAATAAGACCAATGAAGTCCCTTCTGTCAAAAGGGATCACCAGCATCCCATATGGATGCCAATTGGAGCCCCAAACTGCTCCTCTTACAATCAAGCTACCTGATAATGTGCCAGGGAAAAGCAGCAGAAGATGGTCCAAGTGTTTGGGCTCCTGCCACCCAGCCAGATGGGCAACCCAGATGAAGTCCGTGGCTTCAGCCTGGCCCAGCACTGGCTGTGGCAGCCATCTAGGGAGAGAGCCAGCAGATGGATGACCTCTCTCCCTCTCTGTCTCTTCTTCTCTTTAACTCTGACTTTCAAAATAAATAAATAAATCTTTGGTAAAAAATGCATGCAAAGGGAAGAATAGAATAATTTAATCATGTGGCCCTGACTCCCAGGGTTCACAAGCAATTCTATTAAATAGTAGCTGTGTGACTGGACAAGTTGTGATCTGTGTCTCTCCTCCTCACCTAAAAATCAGTTTAATCATCGTGCTCCTCCTAAGTTGAAAGAAATGAGTTAATCAACAAAGGGCTAAGAACAGCATTTGGCACAGTGAGTCCACAATAAATGTTGGCTGTAATCACTATTACTATTATTATTATTATTATTAAATTTGAAGTCACCAACAGCCAGATCACAAAGACGTAAGTGGGAAGGCTGAGGTTGTTTGAAAAATGAATCCCTAGGTAAGGGCTTCCCCTTTTCAGTCAGTGGCCTCCCTGGGGGCGGGAACGGAGCACCCAGCTTGTTGGAGGACAGCACAGCTGGGGCTGGCGCTGTGCACGGCTTGCAGATTCCTGCCTTTCAGAGATCCGTGTACGTGCCACTCAGCTCTTCCTTTAAAGGCACAAAATCTCCTGATAAACAGATGACTGTCAGCTCCTCTTATTCCACACCTGAGGGCCTGCGGGAAGGGAGAGGCCCACTGCATTGTCTCTCTTCCCAGGAGCTGCAGGCTGGCTCGGCAAGCACAGTCCTGCACTGCACCCATCCCTCTTCGTGCACTGGAGGGCTAGAGAAAATGACGTCCTGATGCAGATGAAGTGGCGCCAAGAGCAAGAGCCCGTGCCCTCTCTAAGGCGCCTCCCAGAGAGGCCCGGTGTGGAAGCCCAGCCTGCAATCAGCAGCTCACTGCACTCTCCACGAGCCGGGGAAAGGTCAAGGTCCTTCCTGCAGGGTGCGAGGGCACAGTGCGGAGAAGGTGCCAGGCTGGGGCTGAGGGGGTCACTGGGACAGGTGGAGGACCAGACAGAGGTGGAGGTGAGGACTGGCTTAGGGACCAGCATCATCCAACGGGTGTGTGGAGACGATGGGCCTGCCACGTGCCAGGCAAGGGCTAGGCTGTAAGGATGTCAACGTGGGTTGAGTCACACGGTCCTTACCTTCTCATGCGTGTTCACCATCTAATGGGAATCATCACCCAAACCAATAATTCCATCTCTAACCCAAGCCTTCTCCCCTGGGACTCTGTGCCACAGTCCAGACCACTCTAGACTCTGCATTCAGACCTCAAAGTCTGACCCTGATCTCTGCCCACCAGATACATGACGCCACCTGGGGTGCCTGTGCTTGGTCCACGGAGGGGCGTCCCCTCCTAACTCGGGTGCTGCTGACAGGGAGTCAGCAGTCCCCACCTTGATCCCTGAGCTATTCTCTCTTTCCAGGCTTTGCAAATTTCTTCTTTGTGGGTTTTCTGCAATTCCTTAAAGCGAGATTGATCGCTGTTAACCAGAAGGATATTGTTCCAACAGAAATCCTTTGCTTATCAAGCAAAGATAAATTTCCAGGTGTGGGCTGGGTGTACCACCAAGATTTGCACAAACATTCCACCCTTTTTTTCTGCCTCTCACAGTCATAAGGCTGTCAGGCGCTGGCTCCCGTTCCCCAGAGTGCAGCCAAGAAAGATAAATCAGAGGTTCATATCTGCTGATGAGGTGAAATATTACTTCCCGGTTAGAGACCCCCAACAAGCTCCAAAGTTTTCTTCACTTGCATGAATTTCAATTTCTGTAGAGTACTAAGAGTTGCCATTTAAAGCACGGTCATTTTTACATAGCTGTCATTCCAACCATGGAGGTGGGCACGTGGGCAGTGGCTGGTGAGCAGCAAGTTAGGGCCAGGGGCAGGATATGAAGCCAGCAATTACCAGAATTTGAGGCAGCAGGCAATTTTGACTGCTGCCTTTGATACTGCATGGCCTCCGCAGTGGGTCTGGTAGTTAATATGGGTATAGGTTTAAAACACCATACAAAGTGCACAGGGTTATGGATGGAAGTGTATCCCTAGTCTTCACTGTTTGCCAAGGCATCGCCCAATATTTTTTAAAACTGAGAACTGATTTCCTCACTGCAGAGGTCCACTGATACACATGCCAGCCCATATATTTATTTAGAATGCCACACTAGTGTGTATGAGCACATAGATGTGCACATATGAGGAAAATTTGTGTGTGTGTGTGTACCAAATTTTAGAAATGGGGTTTTTAGACTCTTTATCAGTATAGCAAAGTTTCTAAGGCTCAGTTCCATGCACTTAGATATGCACATGTATAGCAAACACAAGGAGCCCCCACATAGTGAGGGAGACCCCATACGTATACCAATAATGACAGCAGATAACACAACCACTATGAACAAAGTGCAAGCAGAACACCACGCAAGCCAGGAGTATTACTGCTGGTTGAATTCCTGGGCCAGCAAGGGCTTCAGCTGCCCCGGAAGATTTTACTGGGCACATGAGGTCCTTGTAGACAGAGAGCACAGCATCAACACAGGGAGGGACGGTGGAGAGGCAGGTTCAGAGGAGAAGGAGCCCAGCAGTTGAAAACCCTTGCAGCAGCAAATGCTCATTTCAAGGTGGAGGGGGGCGGGTTCTCCTGGAAACTTTATGCTAACGCCTTGTTTCCATCCTTCAGCCTGTCACTTCCTACCCTCCTAAACCATCACTGCCAACGACCACTTCTTCTTCATTCACCTTCTCAGCTAGAATGCCGCCTGGACTACCTACAGGTGTTTGAACTGCCCTGGAAGTCTGGCTCCCTGAGGAGGCAGCAAGATCCCAATCACTGTAAGTACACAAGCAAAGCAATCTCGTTGTTTGAGATATTATAAAAACAGGTATGCTTGGGTATTCTAAACCAAATGCAGTAAATAAATACTTGTTGATATTGGGGGCAGTCATGTTCAGGGTGATGACATGCGAGCATGCACAATTCCATCAGAGGAGGGGAGGACTAGAGATGCAGCAGACAACGGAGCAAACTGAGCTCCCAGGAGAACAAGTGACTCGTTCAAGGTCATCCAGCTAATGAATGGCGGGGCCCAAGTACTCTGAGTCCATTTCACAGCACTGTGCTGCCTAAATAGTCTTTCACATTCAAACTTGGGAACAATATCCATTTCCATCTGCCTAAATAAATTACAGGTTGCTAAAAATGACACTACTGGGTGTTAGCGTTTATGTTAGAAATCCCAAAGTTAAAAATAGCTTTCAAACAGTATGGATATTTTCTTCAGAAGTTATGTTCAGATGATTCTATAATTTTGGCAAGTTAATGCACTCTCATTATAAGTCCATTGGCTCCAACTTCCTGTCCACATGGAGAATTCCAGTACAGAAATTAAAAACTCAGGCTCAGGACAAGACTGCCTGGTTTTGATTCACACATGAAGATGCAGGAACTTGAAGATTCTTAACCTCTCTGAACTTTGGTCAGCTCTTCTATATAATAGCGGTAAATGCAGTACTTAACTTACAAGGTTGTAGTGAAGCTAAATGATTTGATAAATGGTAAATGGTTAGAATGGTGGCTGGCACATGGTACAAGTACAGTCAAAGCTTGCAACTATTACCATCAGTTATATTGTTATTTTATATAACTGAAGCTTTCAATCTTTGCATTTGATTAGAATCAAGCTCTCCACAAGTGATCTTTGTCCACGCATCTGTACTCCATGTGACCAGATCTAAGTTACTTATCCACCCCCTAAATCAATTACAGTCCTGGCAGGAAAGAGATGACACATTCAAACAGGTAATAAAGGAGACTTTAATAGGACTATTTATAGAGGTGTGGGAAGGATTAAAGGAAAGCAACAGGGGGTGGCTCAGCACCCCAGGGCTAGCAAGGGCGGGGGCCACAACCACTCTTTGGCCTCAGGAGCAAGTGAAAGGAGTGGCTGTGGGAGAATAGAGACAGACCTGGAGCTGTAGAAAAAAGCTTACCTAATAGGAGCTGCAGCCTTCAGAAAGGGATCCAGCTGTCCGCAGTGCTGTAGCCAAGAAGGGGCGTGCTCCCACGTTCCATCGTCCTGCGCGTGCTTCCCATCAGCCAAGGTTCAGCCACAGCAAAGGGCCAGAGAGCCTGAGCAAAGCAGTCCAGATAGGCCAGCCTCCTGAAACAGATCTGGACAGACATGAGTGGAAGGCCTGGAGGGGCCCTTGGTGAAGATCCGGCACACCTCACTCACATTGAAAATTTACCAACAGCAAATGACCCCAGCCTCTGAACTGGAGGACGGGGCCTCTTCTTTAAGCCTGGAATGTGGCTTATGATACACTTTTTCATTCAGTATGTTCCTTACAACCTTCAATTCTACTAGGACTTTGTTGCCATTCAATTAGATAACCAAGTAAGATTAAAACACACATCAAACTTCCAAAGGTATGTGCCTCAGTATGTATGTTCTGTGTTCAAACGCCAGTTCTACTTCTCATCTGAATGACTGCTGGGGAGTGAATGAACTAAATTCCCTGATAGTGGAGGCAGGTGGAGCAACACTAAGCACGACAGCACCACGTCTTGACAGGAGCCTGGACTATGGAGGAGTGGGTGCTGAGACATTGAAGAGCAAGGCGGAAGAAGTCAGGAAGGTGGTGAAACCATTGACCAAGTTAGGGGATCTCAAGGAGGAGAGGGATTCTCTTTTTCTGCATAAGAACCTATTATTTCCACTTTTTCTTCAAAGCCCCTTGGTCATTCACTTTCTTGCCAAATGGACACAGTGCACAAGTCGTGTTGGTAGCCTCTTTGCAACTGAGGTCCATCCTGGCCCAAGTCCCCAGCACAGAGCTGCCACCTTGGACACTCAGTAAGTGGTTGGGACTGACTCCCTGATGAACAAGGAAGCAACTTTGCAATCTCAGGAGAGGGGTGATTAGAGCGAGTGGAGCTTCAAGGAGACATCCACATCAAAAGCCTCTTGGTCCGGATGTCTGCAAGGAAGTGGCTAAAGATGGAGGGATTTTTATTTTGTGCTTTTAATTTTCAGCTGAACCAGGCCTAATTGGAACAATATCATTTATTACACATTTATCCCCATGTGGTCTCTGGGCCTATAATCTGCTGCAGATAAGGATTCCTACCCTGGAGTAGTTTATAACTGTATCCTCTGTCTTGCGTTGTAGCTACAAGGCAGTGTGGGATGGTTTGTTTTGCTGCTGAGATATAGAGAGCAGCTGGAAAATTTATTGCATTTGCCCCTCCATATACAAACAGATTGCTCTTCTCTTCCTCCTTTGCTGATGACATCCCCTACAAAGAATAGCATCAATTAAGAAGTCTGGTCACCAATGTCCTCAAAAGAGAGGGGAGAGATATGCTAACTTCTAGTGGGAAAACTTCCCAATAATTTTGGGGGAGTGAAGACTTCTAAAACACTTTCCTAAACCTAGTAATCAACTTTTATTGAGCACCAGTGGTGTCCTGGAATCGTGGGGCTACAACACACATTAAAACATGGTCTCTGGGGGCCAGTGCTGTGGCACAGTGGGTTAAAGCCCCAGCCTGCAGTGCCAGCATTACAGATGGGCACTGGTTCATGTCCTGCCTGCTCCACTTCCAATCCAGCTCTCTGCTATGGCCTGGGAAAACGGTAGAAGATGGCCCAAGTGCTTGGGCCCCTGCACCCACATGGGAGACCCTGAAGAAGCTCCTGGCTCCTGGCTTTGGATCAGCTCAGTTTTGGCCATTGCAGTCATCTGGGGAGTGAACCAGTGGATGGAAGATCTTTCTTTCTCTCTTTCTCTGGCTCTACTTCTCTTTGTAACTCTGTCTTTAAAATAAGTAAAATAAATCTTTAATCAAAAAAATGGTTTCTGCCATCAAGAAGTTAGAATTAAGTTAAGCAGACAAATGCATACTGATAAGCAAATGATCAACAACAGCATCCATCAACCATAAGACCTGGGCATCATCCCATGAGCCTCTTAAAGCCACACAGTCCTGAGGTCTTCCTATGCGAAAGGGCACCAAAATGCCTAGCAAACATGATTGTTGTGAGAATTAAAATAAAAACTGCTTGTGGACATACTTTAAAAATCAAAGTATTCATTATCATTTATTGTGAATCACAATAGTATGCTACAAATAACTTCATATTTCAGTGATATACTGGTTAAAAATGATCTAATCACATGAAAAAGTGGCTTAGGATAACCTGGAAAGTATTCATGCCATGCCGTTAAATGGAAGATTGTGAACGAAAATTTTAGCATGGCTCAATTTCAAGTCGGTGAAAACACTGCATAGGTGAAAATGCAGAGAAACACCACAATGTTAAATTAAATATTAAATGTCCAAATGATGACCTCCTTAACGTCAATCACAAACACCTAGTTTTTAAATACTTTGGTCCACTGAAAAGAATCAGGAATCCTTGAAGAAATGGCTGATGCCAGAGTTGGAACTGGGAAAGCCTAAGATGTGCTCAGAAGTTTGCAATCTCCCAAACAGTAGGGTAGAACTCGAAGGGCAACAGGGAGACGTCAGAGGATATGAAACTCACATGAAGAAACTCCCACTGGCCAAATTTAGGACAGTGTGAGAATCTGAATAAATAATAACAATAAATTGTAACACATAGAAAAGTAAAAATCTATGAGCTCATGCTTAAAACTAGATTTCAGATTAGCTAAATAGATGATAGCTATGGATAGATAGATAGATAGACAGACAGACAGATAGATGGATAGATAAAAATTAGAGATAAAGAGGCCGGCGCCGTGGCTCACTAGGCTAATCCTCCGCCTAGCGGCGCCGGCACACCGGGTTCTAGTGCCGGTCGGGGCACCGGATTCTGTCCCGGTTGCCCCTCTTCCAGGCCAGCTCTCTGCTGTGGCCAGGGAGTGCAGTGGAGGATGGCCCAGGTGCTTGGGCCCTGCACCCCATGGGAGACCAGGAAAAGCACCTGGCTCCTGGCTCCTGCCATCGGATCAGCGCGGTGCGCCGGCCGCAGTGCGCCGGCCGCGGCGGCCATTGGAGGGTGAACCAACGGCAAAGGAAGACCTTTCTCTCTCTCTCTCTCTCTCTCACTGTCCACTCTGCCTGTCAAAAAATAAAATAAAATGTAAAAAAATTAGAGATAAAGAAAAGTTCTTTATCTTAGAATGTCAACAAATAAATGTATAAACAGAGATAAATTTAGATAAATGATTCAAGCAAGGATTATCGATTTTTGGTAAAACTAGCAGGTGAGTTTTTAATGTGTACTAAGTCTCAAAGTATTTTCTTTAAAAATACTTATTAATTTCAAAGGAAAAGATAGTAACTTTACACAAAGAAATTCGAAAATACCTCTTCAACCGAATGAGTAAAGTTAACATTCTTAGTAATGGGATGAATTGATATCCTGAGGCTGATACAACACTGTGAGAAGACACATTTTTACTTCTGTGATGTTTATAAAAATAGATAAATTGAATCCTATTATGAAAAATGAAATCATGCCCAAATTTAGGGGCAATATGCAGAAACTATCCAGTACTTTTCAAGAGTGTCAAAATCATGAAATAAAGCTGAAGATATGGGACCAGAATTGAGGCATTGCAAGGCCATCATCCCATATGTGCATGGGTTCATTTCTGGCTGCTCTGCTCCAATCCAACTCCCTGCTAATGGCCTGGGAAGATGGCCTGAGTACTTAGGCCCCTGTCACCCACCTGGGAGACCTGAAAGCAACTCCTGGCTCCTGGCTTTGGTCCAGCCTAGCCTTAGCCATTACAACCATTTGGGAATTGAACCAGCAGATTAAAATCATTCTCTCTTTCTCACTCCCTCTGTCTCTCTCTCTCTCTCTGTAAATATGACTTTCAAATAAATAAATATTTTTTTAAAAACACCTGAAGAGATTTCATAAAAGCTATTATTAGAAAGTACAGTCTCTTCAACAAATGCTGCTGGGAAAATTGGATCTACCCACGTAGAAGTATGAAACAAGATCCCTACCTTACACCATATACAGAAATCAACCCAAAATGGATCAAGGATCTAAATCTATGACCTGATACCATCAAATTACTAAAGGATATGCTATTAGACATTGTCATAGGCAAATATTTCTTGGGAAATACCCCAGAAGCACAGATGATAAAAACAAAAATAGATTATGGGATTACATTAAGCTAAGAAACTGCTACACCTCAAAGGAAATGCTCAGCAAAGTGAAGAGGTAACCAACAGAATGGAAAAATATTGGCAAACTAGGCAACTGATAAGGGATCAATATCCAGGATCTATAAAGAGCCCAAGAAAGTCAAGAAATTCAACAACAACAACAACAACAAAATCCAGTTAGGAGATGGGCAAAGGATGCGAAAAGGCATTTTTCAAAGGATGAAATTAAAATGGCCAACAGACACATGAAAAAATACTCAGGACCATTAGCCATCAAAATCAAAATGAAATTTCACCTCACCCCAGTTAGAATGGCTCTCACCCAAAAGTTAAAAAAAATAAATGTTGTCGAGGATGCTCAGAAAAAGGTACCCTAATAAACTGTTAGTGGGAATGTAAACTACTACAATGATTATGAAAGACAGCATGGAGATTTTTCAGAAATCTGAAAAATAGATCTACCATATGACCCATCCATTCCATCCCTGGGAATTTACCCAATCGATATGAAATCAGCATATGAAAGAGTTATCTGTAACCCCCATGTTCATTACAGCTCAATTCACAATAGCTACGATATGTCCATCAACTGATAGCTGGATAAAGAAAATGTAATATATATATATATATACACACACATATATATCTCTACACATATATATGGAATACTGTGGAATATATTTATATAATATGGAATATTACTGAACCATAAAAAGGAATGTAATCCTGTCATTAGCAATAAAAGTGATACAACTGGAAACCATTAAGCTTAGTAAAATAAGCCAGTCCCAAAGGGACAAATATTAATTGTTTTCTCTGATGTGTGGCAGTTAATATAAAATATAAATAAAACTGCATAGGAATGAAATGTACATCTTTTGATAGTATTGCTGTTTGAGCCCTTGTTTATACTCCTGTGGAACTGTGGTCTTTCTACATTTTAATTGTTGACTAATATGGTTAGTGGTGCATTAAACCTGTGATTACAGAAGGGATTGAAATTATGGCCTGCAAAAATCAAAGGGAAAAAAAAGAAGAAAAGGAAGGAGAGGGATTGAGGGAGGGAGGGAAGAGTAAGGGAAGTATGCTTATCATCTTAGAACTATACCTATGAAATCTGTTCTCTTTATATTATTAAAAACTTTTAAAAAGGATAAAAAGACATTAGAACAATTTGAGAATTTCATTAAGGTCTTCAGATGAGATACTAGCATTGTACAAATGTCCTAATATCGATAAACTTTAGTGATATAAGAGATTATCCTTTTTTAAAAATGCTTTTTAAGGATTTGGGAATGAAAAGGTATCTTGTCTCCAACTCATTATTAATAAGTATAGAAAAATTAAAAGATTAGATTAGTATGTAGATATATCCAGAATAATAAAATATACTAGATAAAATAAAAGTATTCAGGGAATCTTAGAAAAGAGTATATAAAATAATTTGTCCTGTTATTGAAATTTTCTGTAAGTTTAAATTACTTAAAAACAAAATTTTTAAAAATATAGTAGTATTGGATGATGAGATCTTTTTTCTTCTTTATATTATCCTTTTCTATGTTAAACTTGCTGATATTAGATAGATATATACAAGTACACACATAAATACATACTTGAAATCCAGTTTTATACCACTCCAATAGTACCACTGTCATTGAACTATATATGGAACCCCTCACTCCTTGGTGAAACTCTAGGGGATACATCCAAGGAAGCCTGGGATAAGATCACCCTGGGCCCCAAAGGGCTACTAATACAATAGTCAAATGGGCTTTTGTTCATCCATGGAACATGAAAATTTCACTCCTATTTTATCAATAAAAAAATTACATGACTAAACCAAAATGGGCCAAGGAAGCATATTCCTCCCCGAGAGGTTCTCCAGATGTCACATCATAAGAGGCAAGGGTATATGATCTTCGTGGAAAAGAGAAAGCAAATGTAGGTAACAATGATATAATGTTCCATTGTCTTATTCATGAATATTTGCTTTCTTCCCTCTACCCACAAATATAACTGTTCTCCAAGATAGAAGGCCAAAAGTTTGATAGTTTGATAGGATATTGCATTCAGTCAAATGCCTAAGTTCTTATAATAGTCTCTGTATCAAATATGATCAAATTGTGGCACCTCTCAATACAGGGGTCTACGAACCACAACAAAAACAATCGAACAAAAACTAGGTATCTTTTTCACCCAATCTCAACATACACTGGTTTTGGGCCAAAATCCCTGCAATGAAATTTCCTATTTGTAAAGAAGAGTGGGAGGGTAGAAAGTATCCAGTAGTCACTGGGCCATGGTGAGTCTGGCTGGATGAATTTTACTTTCCCTGGGAAGGGGAATATTCTGATTGGATACCAGGGCATCTCCCTGAATGAAGGCATTGCTTTCCATGGCTTTTGGTCTTATATTTTGATGTCTTTTTCTGTTATCCTCTTTAAACACACCTGTAGAGAATATTAAAGAATATACTCTCTCTGGAAAATGAGTGGTGGAAAAATAGGATCCCTAATGCTATTTGGTGCCTTTAATAGTCACAGTCTAATTCAAGCTGGTGGCTCTTTCAGAAACAAAACTTTATTGAAATATTTATTTGCTTTTTCACCAACCAACCTTAAATGTCAATAGCCATACTCGCAATTCTTTTTTTTTTAACTTTTATTTAATGAATATACATTTCCAAAGTACAGCTTATGGATTACAATGGCTTCCCCCCCATAACGTCCCTCCCACCCGCAACCCTCCCCTTTCCCACTCCCTCTCCCCTTCCATTCACATCAAGATTCATTTTCGATTCTCTTTGTATACAGCAGATTGGTTTAGCATACAATGAGTAAAGATTTCAACAGTTTGCTCCCACACAGAAACATAAAGTGAAAAATACTGTTTGAGTACTAGTTATAGCATTAAATCTCAATGTAGAGCACACTAAGGATAGAGATCCTACATGAGGAGTAAGTGCACAGTGACTCCTGTTGTTGACTTAACAAATTGACACTCTTGTTTATGGCATCAGTAATCATCCTAGGCTCTTGTCATGAGCTGACAAGGCTATGGAAGCCCCCTGAGTTCACCGACTCTGATCATATTTAGACAAGGCCATGGTCAAAGTGGAAGTTCTCTCCTCCCTTCAGAGAAAGGTACTTCCTTCTTTGATGACCCATTCTTTCCACTAGGATCTCACTTGCAGAGATCTTTCATTTAGGTTTTCGTTTTTGTTTTTGTTTTTGTTTTTGTTTTTGCCAGAGTGTCTTGGCTTTCCATGCCTGAAATACTCTCATGGGCTTTTCAGCCGGATCCGCATGCCTTAAGGGCTGATTCTGAGGCCAGAGTGCTGTTTAGGACATTTGCCATTCTATGGGTCTGCTGTGTATCTCACTTCCCATGTTGGATCATTCTCTCCCTTTTTGATTCTATCAGCTAGTATTTGCAGACACTATTCTTGTTTATGTGATCCCTTTGGTTCTTAGTCCTATCATTATGATCAATTGTGAACAGAAATTGATCACTGGGACTAGTGAGATGGCATTGGTACATGCCACCTTGATGGGATTGAATTGGAATCCCCTGGTATGTTTCTAACTCTACCGTTTGAGGTAAGTCAGCTTGAGCATGTCCCGAATTGCACATCTCTTCCCTCTCTTATTCCCACTCTTATATTTAACAGCGATCACTTTTCAGTTAAGTTTCAGCACTTAAGAAGAATTGTGTATCGATTACAGTATTCAACCAAAAGTATTAAGTAGAACAAACAAAAAAAAAATACTAAGAGGGATAACATATTAAGCTGCTCATCAACAGTCAGGGTGAGGGCTGATCAAGTCACCGTTTCTCATAGTGTTCATTTCACTTTAAAAGGTTTCCTTTTTGGTGCTCAGTTAGTTGTCATCTATCAGGGAGAACAAGTGGTATTTGTCCCTTTGGGATTGGCTTATATCACTCAGCATAATGTTTTCACAATTCTTTTCAAGACATGTCTTTCTTTCTAGAATTAATCAAAGATGCTTCAAAGTTACCGTATTTTAATGAGAAATAAAACCATTAGCTTTCTTCCCCTGATATATTTTGTCAAATTTAAATAATTTATTGGTCATCACCTTAGTAAATTAAAATTTTTAATAAAGGACATAGAACTTTGCCTTTAGAATATAACGTAATTGGTTTTTGATGTTTAACATATTTCTCAGCTTAATTCTTATAGGTTATAAAGGAGGTCAGTTACACCCTACATTTCCTAAGAGTTCGAGATTATCTCGTTTCCCTTTTAATTTCTGCTTCAAAACTGGCAATGTCCTTCTGAACCTATCTATTTCATGTAGTACCTGGTCACTACTACTTAGAACAACTAAGTCATAGGTCTCATTCCATTGAACATCTTCACCTAAAGCTACAGCCTCATTAGGCTGTTTGGCCAGATATCTCAGCAAATAATTTTACCAAATGTTTAGTTACTGTCTAACATGAGTCACTATGTTGACAGCTTCAATAATAGTTTCCTCACTACTGGCTGCTTGACTCTGAAGTCAATGCCACATAATTAGGTTGTTTGTTTTGCTTTGTTATGGTAACACCCCACTCCTGGTACCAATTTCTGTATTAGTCAGCTTTCACCCAGTAAGATCGTGGTAACTACCTAAAGTCTCAGTGATTTCCAAAAGCAACGGCTTATTTCTGCTCATGTATACTGTCAGCCTTTCCTAGTAGGAGTTGACATACACTTACACGAGTGGAATGTGAGTTTTAAGGAAATGTCCCAGTGCCTCATGGATGGTGTTACAAGAACCAGAAAACCCTACAAGACAGGAGAAACTGACTCCTTCTCCTACTGTTTCCCTTAATACAGTGAGTGACTTCACCTTCTATCTGGCTTCCAGAAGCTACAAATAGATAGATGAGTAATTCTCTATTCTCCCTCCCCTTCACCCTCTACATCCTCCAACCATAAAGTAAAAACATTCCTGCCAACTAAAACACAACCTGACTCATTGTGTAGTCTCTATAAATGTTTGTTGTTTTTATGATAATGCAAACATCTGATCAAAAGAAAATTTAATGTTTATTAAATTCCCACTCTGAAGTGGGTACTATAGCTCCCACGGCTGCCAAATGATAATACAAGAAACCAAATAGGTCTGCTTCACTGTATGCCACTGCTCCTTTTATAAACCATATAGCTTTATCAGACATTGCTTTGGGGCTAACTGGAGGCCTAGACATATCCTATTTTGCTGCTAAGCCATCCCTTGCTATGTATTCAAATATACTGCCAAAAGGGAAAACAGCCTTCCTACGTGGTAAGGCTAACCTGGGACAACTTCATCTCCCTTGGAAGGACTCCAGAGCATCGCCACAATTGAAGAGACTTTTCTTGGGCAGCATTAGTCTCTTCCGCTAAATTCTAGGATTACCCGAGAGAGAGAGAGACTTGTGCTGCCAATTTAATTACTTGGCCATTCTTCTCATCAGTCAGGAATTTATGAAAGTAGCACAGTGCTAATAACCTTGTATACAAGAAGTTGATCACATATTGTAGTCTTCAATCATACCTCCCAGTGTTCATGTCCTGATATACCCTCCTTCCTCACAGAACTGGACTGGTCATTGATTCATTTCAGTCAATAGAATGTAACATTAAGTTTACTTTTCCAAATCTGAACTTAAGCTTTAAGAAAATCTGGTGACTTTTGTATTTTTAAGAGCCCTGAACTGCACGTAGACAATCTTGTTACCTGTTGGGAGAACACCAGGAGAAAACAAGTGGAAAGGCTACATGGAGAGGGAGCAGTTCTGGGTTGCACAAAGACAGACACAGCTGTCTCAGAATCTCCGTCAACCTTTCCTGGCTCCCATGGATATTGTGAAAGGTCACATGAAATAATGGTTGAGATGAGCTGTCTAAGCTGCTATCACATATTCAATCAATCCTAAATTTGTGTTAAGCATTGAGCTCAGTCAGGCTGTGATGGATAGAATAGGGAAGGAGATGTCAACTCTATTCCCAGGGACTCCAATTGGAGAACAGCACAAACCTGTGTGCAGTGGTGACACTGTGTGTTCAGACACTTTCCTACTTCACTCTTGTCAGGACCATGTGGATGGGAGATCAGGGGTGAGGGACATGGCTGGGATGGTGTATGCCTTGAAGGTCAGAGCACATAATGAGGCGGTCACACCACCTCTCCTAGGGGAGGCCGATTTGTTATGGTGCATTCTGGGGAAATAAACCAACTTGTCATGGGCTCTGCTGGTGAGATTTCCACTCCAAAGGGGCAGAGTCTTAGAGGGGAGAGAGCAAGGTGATGTTGCACTATCCTCAAGGTGCCAGAATCCTGGCCAGTCCTCCTGCAGAGGACACAGGGAACTGTTTCAGGCGAATTATCCTCTGAAATAGCCTTCAGTTCCTGGAAATGCCTCTAGTTCTTGGAGAAAGATCAAAAGTTCCTGGAAAAGAGCCACGACAGGGGCAAGACTGAGATATACTAATAGAGAGAGCGCGCCATGGATTCACAGTGTGTGGTGCCAAGAACTCAAAAGAAAATAAATGAAGGAAAGTTAAATTCACTCCTAGCTCCGGTGGCCACAGTGGCCCTCGGGGTGCAGGGCAGCTTCACAGGCTGCTGGAACCACCAAACAGGGTGTTCTGGACAAGCCTCCATGGCAGAAACAGAGCTGCATTGCAGTGCCCCTTCACATGACTGCTTTGCTTTGTGAAAGAGCCCTTCTCTAGGCCTACAAAGTTCTAGAATGAACAAGGTTTTAAGATTCCAGCCAAACCTTGGTGCTTTCTGAGCATCTCAGCATGAGGAGTCTATGGTTATAAACTTGGAAAGACTTATCTCGAATCATGCTGGGACCTCAGCAGTACATACTGATGGGATGGAAGAAAAATGAGCTGACCTTGCTCTAAGGGAAAAGCCAAAGGATCTTTATAGATGTTTATAGATGTTCAAATGAATGTGGTGAGACCAAATACGAATCAGGGTAGAGTTTCTGTCAAAGGAAGTCCATTCAGGGTGGGCATTGTAACAATAAGAAATCCAACGGGAACAGATTCATATATCAGGAATAATGGGAAATCAGCAAGACCCAGGGCACATGGGGCCACAAAAGACCTCCAGACCCACTGACTAACAGGCTGGATGCAGCCAGGCAAATTCCAGGTCCTCTAGAGGGCTGAGTCTAACAAATATTCTACAAGTCTTGGTCAGAATTTACCCCTGGGGTTGGGTTTGATTGAAGACACCACTGCTTACAACTTGAAAAGTCAAGAATTGATCATCTCAGGTGCAGAGCGTTCTGTTTCCTCCAGTTCTCTGGAGCTTTCCCTACATGCACATAACCATATCAAAGCCTGGCTCATGTCCTGGGAGACCAGATCTGAATATTTGTCTCCATAACTGATGCATTTTCAGGTCTTTTAGTGCTATGACTAATGACTCAACATCTCTCTTCTCCTATGAATGCTCAGAACTAAAGATCCTCCCCCAAGCTGAAACTTTAACCACAAATACCCACCCCTTCAAAACCTAAAAGGTTGTCAATGATAGTTCATCACCGTATCCCTGTCTGACAACATTTATAACACATTGCCTTCAATTCTCCATCAGGTTATGCGACAAGATTTCTTATGCTTAATCCCTCTTGCATACATGCCTCCTCTCCTCTGCCCAGGTAAACCTGATACACCTTGAGAGATTTTATAATGAAGAAATGGGGTAGAAGCATAAGCACAGACAAAAAGATAACATAAAACCATTTTAACTGTGGAACGATCTTTCTCCAAACAATATTTTACACAGTGGTCCATAAGGTAGAAGGAACAGACATATGTCCAGCTGCTGAAGCTAGGACAGTGGAGAGAGTTTGTCAGAGCTCATCTGTAGGTCTCTAAGGGACTCATAGGTTTCCAAGGGGGAAAATAAGAGAACCACTGACTTGGAACAAGTCACTTAATTTACCAAAAGAAAAATAGTAAATGGGAGTTCAGAGTTTGGAAGGAGTTTTCTCAGAGTCACAGAATAAATTGCTATCAGTGCCTACACAAGAAACCACATCTCTTCTGATATCATATTCTGTCTCAAAAATGGATACAGGATGTCTCTGGAATCAGATAACCAAGTTTACAAACATATACACTTGATGTGGTCCATCATATGCAAGAAATATGTAAAATGATGTATTCAATATAACTTCAAGCCCTATTTTATAAATTCTGTTGATTTCTATTAGAATCTACAAAAAGCTTTTATTTTAGGAAAACCACAAAATACTCAGATTGGACAAAAAGACTAACTTGACTACATTAGACAAATATTTAAAATGTAGCTTGAAAAATACATTTTTCTCATAAGTCACTAAAATCACCTTTCTTTGGAAAATCAAGCTATTCCTTTAAATAGACTTGTCAACATAGGTGCTCCTGATCAACACAAAGGGATGAGATCGGCATTGTTTGAAGCCCGTGTAGAAAATTGAGCAGGATGTGAGATTTGGCAATACCTGCACTGTGGTGAGGTTAGTCCAGGGACTCAAGTTTTATAACATGCATATGGTGACCATATTTTTTAAATGAAAAATCAGGACACAATGTTGACAAGTGAGAATATCCTTACGGGGACAATGGAATAGGTACAGCAATCAGGTCTGTTCCAGAGAACCTGGAACATATGGTCCAGGAAAACAGGCTACAGAGGCAGTTTTGTAAGGCTTGTCTCCTTTACAATTAATCGTCTCACACCAGGGTGAGGGAATCAATGTGTATTCCCAGCACCGGGTGCTTAACTTTCACTTTGTCCTTCTCATGCAAAATTTACTAAGAAAAAGAAAGCTCTTTGAAAAGCTAAAGTGCCTAAGAACTATAAATGAGAATAATGATTAACTACATTCCAAAAGAATAATTTACTTATTGCTATAGTGGACAACACGCTTGCTCATTCATCAGTTCAGCACATATTTATACACCTGTTTTGTTTGGGGCACTATGCTGGGCTCCAGGCTATAGTGATGAGTCAGTTGTGATCTTTGCCCTCATGAAGCTTACGGTCTGGAAGTCAGTGCCTTTACATTAGCTCAATAGCTAATAGCGTAATTGTAAGTCACGGTGAACCGTCCATTTGCCATACTTTCAACCATCTCTGAGATCTTCTGTATCTATTAATATATCAGCACCTAGGTTTAGCTACTTACCAGATGTATAAGTCAGATTGAGTCACTTCAGTCTTTTGAGTCTCAGTTTACCTATCTGCCACTTGGCAATAATTAATGCTCTCTGTTCATACTAGGGTAAATGAGGTTGTGTGTACAAAGCTTTTACTGAGACAGTCCTACAGCTTGATTCTTTATAGCAAAAGTAGGAAAGTGAAATGCAAAAATAAAGTCAGTTGATTTAGGCATCCAGATAAATCATCTTTGCAGAACAGGTTATGAGCTCCTTGGTCTGTAAGAGCTTCCATGCTCTCAGACCAACTCCTTCAGGCTCAGAGAGAAGTGACTTCCCTCAGATAAAAAAACTGTTCTGCCTTCACTACTGGGTGTGCCTTTATCTGCTAAGAATGTTTGAGAAGCTGTTGTTACACAGAAGTCTCAAAAAAGCAGGCAAGGAGTATGACCTAGGAGTTTCCAGGTATCTCACAAACAGCTGGGCCCTCACAAAAGGAAACAGGAGCCCCACTGCAGGTGGGAAAGAGACTCCAGTTCCCTTAGGAGATGCAGATCTGAAGAGCAGGTATTTCCCCACAGGAGGAGTGACATGGATCCTATGAGAGAGGGCAGGTCGAGAGGTGGGCGATGTCATGTCAGTCAGACAAGGTTATTTTCCAATTTGTTGTCTGGAAGACTTTCTGCTTCCTCACTTCTGGGTTTAATAAATGGTTGCAGACATGGGCAACTTGCTACAGCTTTGCCAAGGATTACTAAGGTGCTCTGTGCCGTGGTCCAGCAAGTCAGCTCCAAGTCCTTGCTACACACACGTACACCACCAGATAGTTGACATACAATACTCAAGCTCCCAGGGTAACATACCCCCACCCCACATTAGACGCTGCTGGGTTGGTTAATGATCAGAAAGACACCTGTGGTTTTTCTCTAGACAAAAGAAGTAAAGGTGAGGTCCTGATGGAACACGGTACCTCCACAACCCTACGTGACTCATATTCTGCGTAGAACCAGCAGGCTGTAGCCCAAAGCTGGACGGGCTTGTGATGTTCTTCCTCCCCTTCTCTCCCTTTGGGGCAGCTGGAGAAGCAGGCAGATGGAGGAACAGGAGCTGCTCTGCATGCAGGACTCACTTCTGGGTGATGAAGAAAGGGGTGGGGCTCACCAAGGCAGGAAGAACAGGACTCGGCGTGCCTCCCGGCCTGGTCTGTGGTTCACTGCTGGCCGCGCTCCAGGGGCCAGCCTCCAGACATGTAGGCAGTGGAGACAGGAACGGAATTCTCTGGAGGCCAGAAAAGCCAACTGGGCACCTGGGAACTTAGCCACCACCAACATGGACAACATTCTTGTCATAACAACGAGTGAAAAGTAATAAACCCTCCCTTATTTAAATAGTAAATGATTAGGACTGGTCCTTTTTGCTTTCAACAGAAGAATAAGAGAAAAAGATGAAGAGGGGAGAAAACTAAGCCCAATTTATGCCCTGAGAAGTGAGGCAAGAATTGGGAGAGACGGCCTATGTTTAAATAGAGCCCATCAGTGCGTGCCCACCTGGATACCTTCCCTTCATCGCCACCACACACGTAAGACTTCCTTCCCTTTTTAGGTCAAAACCTTTGTTAATCTGGAGATGTTTTTCTGGGATTCGGGGAGTGCCATGTATATTATGTTTGCCTTAATATCCTAACTTCGACACTGATAGGTTCAGACTCAATAGGCAGACATTTTCCTACATTCCTGGACTTAGAAGATAGACACGCCCACTCGGGCATCCCACCTATCACCTGCGCTGCCAACCGCATGAATCAACTAGCCAAAGTTCTACTTCTGGAAATATCATCTTCTCATAAGGTTCTTGTCGTCTGACACCTTCCGCACACAAGTTGATCTCACTCAAGCTTTTGCATTCCCAAGTCTTACGTTATGATAGAAGCAGAACTCCTCGGCCTTCACTGAGTATGGTCTCATCTAAAACTCCAAGGCCAGTTAGGTCATCAAAGAGTGAAATCTCAGGGAGCCTGCCTTGCACAAGGAGACATTTGTGTTTGTCATTGGTCGTTTCCAGGTCAATTTTGACTGTCTTCAGGAATTCATGCTGGCTTTCTCTGCCACAACAAGTGCGTGTGTGCGCACACACACACACACACTGAAATAAAAACATCATTAGTGCCCCTGGTTGGTTGACGTACACCTTCTAATAATCATCTCAGGACAAGGGCCTGTATGTCATCCTAGCTCCCTTCCCAAAGCAAGGCCAAGCCTTCCTGCCTGCCTTTCAGCCCGGCTAAGCCCACCTGCGTTACTAAGAGTTACCACATCATTTGGCCTGGAAAACTCCACCGACCTCGAACAGATATTCAAAGTGTTTAGGAGAAAAATAAAATACCTTAACAGCATTGCCAAATAACTTGTGGGGAGGGAACCTCAGAAATCCCCACAGGCCTGACTGGGAAGTCTATGAATCTTTGCAAAGCAAAATCCTTTTAGCACAGGATCCCTCCAGGCAACGGAAAGCACGCTTGAGTCTATGAAGATGGATGCAATTCTGCTGTCCACACCTCGGGCTGCCGGAGAACTTGTGCATTTTTTAAAACGATGTTTATCGGGGCTAGGTTGTTTTTCCAGCTCAAAACTGAGACATGAAAACGGAATTTTTAGCCAGTAACTCATACATTTAGATTCCTGGTTTTTAGGTTTTGGAAAAAATGCACCTAGTTGTTTTCTTATTACAATACTGCTGGTTTTGTTCACCGGTCCATGTTTTTCTTGGACTGTGGTAGAGTGGAATGTTTTAAATTATGGGCTCTTGCTTTTTAGCCTCCGATGTCTACTAAATAAGTCCATCGTCTAATTCTAAAATTGTGAAGCAGCAAACATGCTCTTGTAGCCAACAAAGCTACATTTTTATTCCAGAAAGGGCATTTCTGTTCTAAATTTACAGCAAAATAACTCTGGAGACAAAGGCAGGATTTGGGCCAAACCAGACGTGCTCCTTTATAATGGCAGGCCGCTTACAATGCCTTGCTAAGTATTCTACCTTACTGAGGGTATCTTTTCATTAGTAAAAACTGTAGTGTTTTGAAACCTCAGCTGATGTAAAAAAAAAAAAAAATCCATGTTTTCATTTAGCCATCAAAACAAAGTCAACAACAACAAAAAATAAACCCACCGTTCTGTGGGATGAAGAAAAGTGATATTATTTGGAATCAAAAACTAAGTCGTATTTTAGGCTTCCATTACCAACAATGTTACCAATCCCAAGCAGTCGTAAATTAAATTTAAGTGAAGTGGATTAAATCCCTCTCTGTGGAGCTACTGCAATTTGGCCAGACTCCTTGTCCCTCTGTTTTCTACTGCAATCCTCTTCATGCCAGGGGCTGAGGCTGGGGCTGGATACTGGATGACCTTCAATGCCCCATCCCAATCTGAGATTTCAGGGCTTTTGCTTTTTGAAACGAGGAGCAAAGCCAAGTCAGTGATTCTAAGAATCCTGATTCTCTGCCTGGGTGCATCTCAGATACCATCAAAGGCAGAGGGTGTTCTCTTAGCCTTCAATAGGAACCACGGTCATTGTGAACTAGAAAACCACAGTAAATATCATTTTCTCTTCCAGTAGGCATCCAGTTACTGAACCTTTTCCTGTCAACAGCTGGAAAATCACAGGCAAAATGTGATGTACTTATGAGGACTTTGGACCACAACCTGACTATGAGTAGACACGTAGAACAACAATGCAACCACAAATACACCATGTGACGGTGTGTCTTCTAGAGCAGTTTCTGAGTTAGCACGTTTACAGAAGGCTTGAGAGAAGAAAATACGGATGCACACTTAAAAGATCCTTGGTAATCTTTACCTCCTCTCAATTTCTTTCCCTTCGTTTTCCTTTGAGTTTGAACTAGTAAGATAAACTACTATTTGAAAATTTTTAATTGGGAAAAGCACAAGACTACTGCAGTTCCCCTGTGGACACTGGCTTGTGTTGGGGGCAGGGAAGGGGTGCCTGTTTAGCAGCCACCACCTCCCAGCTCCCAGACTAGCTTCGGTTGATCAAAGGCCAGACTCCTGCTTGCTACTAAGCAAGCCAGTAGGGTGAGAACATACTTTCCTGTGCCATTAGAATGCCATATGAAACCAATTCTACTTACAAGGGCTCCTTTCTTCAACCCTTGCTCTAAATCACAGTTTTCCATTTCTTATCTATTATTTATAGATTAGTACTAGAATTTGGGATCCTGGTAGAAAGTTGTATCATTGCGAGACAGGGAATTATTGCGAGAAGAAGGGAACAAACAGTCGCATGTTAGCCAAACATTCAGCAGGAATCCAGCTGATTTTCTTTGATGTCATCTTCAAGTCCTTGTTTTATGTTATGGTGTTAGCTCCTGCTAGTTTTTGATCGTGGCCCCTACTCAAATGCTAACTCTGGTATTCATTTTTCAGACCCATAAGTGGCCATTGGACATAGCTCTCTTAACACCTTCCAGCCATTCCTGTATGGCCATGACATTTACATCCTAGAGTGTCAGGACCCATTCCCTATTGTGCTGTGCTCATGTCTAGTCAGGGTAGGACTTCTGGAATTCTCAGTATTTTCATGCTAAGAGGGGGATGGTCTTAAGTAAGGATGCTATAGGATTCTGAACTTGGATATTTATAATCTAGTCAGGTCAACAGGGATGATAGCTACCATCATCTATGTTGTGAAAGACACAAAGTAACCCTTTCCTTCTCTCACCACCTCCATCATATTCCAGGGTCTGGAATGCTCACTACTTGTCTTGGACCCAGGTCAACCTATGGAAGGTCTCTGTGTAAAAGATGTATATAAGCTTTCTGGGGAGTATGCAAAGCCTGCATTTTTTCTATATAGAATCACAAAGAATAGAATACCAGCATTTCCCTCAAATTTTCTGTTCTATCTTTTCAAAATTCCATAACCCCCAAGGAAAGTTCATGCAGTTTTGCACAGTGTGGCTTCTTATGAAGTCAATTCTATTGTTAAGGGTAATTTCCAGATTCTAGGGCCATGGACAATTTTAAAATTCTTTACAGTTTTGTTTTTGTATGTTATAAACAATTCTCTAGTAAGCAAATATTATTTCATTTCAAAGTAAGCTTTATTATTTTAAAAATAGAAAATCCATTTCTATATGAGCCAAGTTCTGCAACCCTAATATTTTCCTTTGCAGGCCTCCGTCCTGGCATCTGAACAATGACCCTAATCCTTCTTCCATGTGACAAGTGTTTGTCTGCCTTAAGGTATCAACTATATCCTTGCTTCTGCTGTTTATAAATGTAACCACTTGATCTTTTCATTTTATTTGGTTTCTGATCCCTTTTCCAGTCTGCTCAAACACTGCATGATCTCCAGCCTGCCAGCAGCATTTAACAATGGTCTAGATCTGAATACAGTACAGCTAATATGAGCTTGCGTAGTATAGCTAACAGTGCAGCATCAATCCCTTTGATCCTGTCAATAAGCAATGGAAAAAGATAGCCTTTTTGCCTTTTTAGTAATCACAGCACACTTTTGGCTCCTTTTGACCTTTTGTTTCTCTAAAATGTTTAGGGCACTTCCTCTTTGTCCCCTCCCCCCACCCCATCAACACACATACACATGAGCAAGCATTTTCCATCTTACAATTGGACAATTAATTTCTCAAGGCTAAATAACAGATTTTTGCATTCTTGTTCCATTGCATCTTGCCCTTCGGGCCCACTGTTCTGGCCCTCTGATTCTATGCTGACTGTTGACCCTACCTTCTAAATGTCAGTGCTTGCTTGTCTGACCTTTGTTGCATCTGTGAGATGGTCATGAACTGAAGAAGCCCAGGGTGGCCCAGGAGACTCAGCACCTGGAGGGCCCAGCCTCCAAGCTAACACTGGTGATTCCTAACATGCTGGGAAGAGCACTGCAGAGCTGATGTGAATTAGCCTATCCAAGTTCCTGTGTCCTCACATAGTGACTTTTCATTTCCTTTTCCCAGGATGGTTGTGAGGATTAAATAATTTTAAGGTAACATCCAGAAAAAGTGTTATACAGTAGTTGTACTTCCTACTTTGGTAGAATTGTTCAAATAACCAAGAACCAATGCAACCATACCATTACTCTCTCCCACACTTGGCTAAAAGCCTTATATAAAGCCATCTCTACACTGTCTACGGTAGCATTGCCCACAGTCTGCCAAAACACAAAGTAATAGGTTGCCCTTCAGAGATGCACTTGAAACATCATCATATTGTCTGTCACTTTGTCACAATGGTCTTATATCAACTGCTACAATGGCATGAAATTCACAAAGTAATTGTTGATAATGACATGGTGTCTCATACTTATGCAGACTTTTGCAGTTTTTAGGATACTTTCTCATGTATAATAACCTGTTACTCATAACAGCTCTGTCCATTTAGGATTCCTAGCCCCATATTATAGATTAGGAACCTGATATCTGGAAAGTGCAATGGTTTGCTCTAAGTCACATAATCAATGACTGAGCTGGTACAAAACCCCAGTCTTGTGAGCATTGTTTTGGCACCTTTCACTTCACCTTTTTTAACTGTCAGGATGCCTGAAGTTTCAAGAATCACCTCTAAGGAGATCCCTCTTAGAGGACTTAGTGTAATAGTCAAAGGCCCATTTCTATACGAATCACACAGGTATGCTTATCAGATTAGCCCAAGAAAACAGCAACAATCTAAGGGTCAGATAAATTTTCATGGAGGAAAGCAAGGAGGGACAAGGCAGAGTTAGAAAGGGCCAATTCAGGTTGAAATGTGACAGTAAGAAACCCAGAAGATGAGAGCAGGGAAAAAACTAAGAGACAGTCATTGAGAACTGGGGACAATCTTTGTCGAGTTCACACCTGTTTCCCAAAGCCAGTTCTGTGCATCAGTGTTTGACCTGCACTCCTCAGCCCCACATGTTAAATAGCACCTTTCAGCTCTGCAATATCCCCTGAGAGCCCTGGCTCACTTCTACAAGGATCTGTATCACTCGCCTGCATGCATTTGTAAAGTAACTGCTCCTGGATGGTGCCAAGGAAAACACACCCACAACGTAGCCACGGTAAGGGTCTGGATGGCTGGATGTAACACAGTGGTGCTTGGTTTTCATTACTAAGGACGGCTCTTCATGTTTCTCCCAAGGACCTCAGAAACTCCTACAAAGGCAGGCAGCAGACAATCAGAACTTCTGATCCACATGAAGTAACGAGGATCGCCAGGCACAGCCAAAGAAATTCCATTCCAAAGCACAAACATTGGACATTTTGCAAGGGCTTGGTCTTATTTGGGCCAAGTGTACATTTTCCATTAAGCTCATTTATTTGTCCGAATATTTACTTGTATGCATTCATGCCCCATTTCTCTCTACTAAGTGTTTGAAGTGACTGTATAATATAAATGCAACAGTGAAACAAAAATAAGTGGAAGGATAAAGGTAGGGAAGTGGAAGTAAAAATGGAAAATCGAGACCGAGAAAAAGAAGTCTGTAAATACATCAACTGTTAGGATCTACGTCAGCGCCTTGAAAGGACGTCTTATTTCATTAAGACCATCCTGCAGCTCAGGGAAAAATAAAAACAAAACCTGGTCCCTGGCTTTCGCTATTGAAAAGAGGTACTTACGCTGGGCTTTGTGCAACACTGGAAATAGTCCTAAAATTTCTGTTTTAGCCTAATAGTTTTAGACCTCAGGGCTCCTATACAATAAAGCCAAAGATTGATTCTTGTCTGGGCACCTGCTCTCCAACCCTAACAAGTCCTTAATGAGTCCACCAGTAGTAACAGCAAAGAAAACAGACCCCTGGACCACACAACTCTCCTGTTTTCTGCTTTGAATTGGAACTTTTAGGGAGAGAGCAGGACAGCGCCCATCCCCCATAGCCACAGGCAAACCTTATAAAAATGGTGTGAAACCCAAGAAATCATTCCATCTCTATGGTGTGTATATATAGGGGCTCACATGTGCTAGAAACTGTGCCAGAATATTTACATCTACAAAACCCAACTTGCATAAAGTTAAGAAAAAATCAGCAATAGCATTAATATTCATCCCTCAGGTTTGGGAAAATGGGAAATTCCAATAGAAAGTGTTGAAGTGAAGTACAATATACAGCAAGCATGGAGTTGGCAAACATTTTCTGTAATGTCTTATAGATAGTAAATATTATTATATAGTAGTATTTTATATCTAAATATTTACTACTAGTAAATATTTGAGGATTTGTAGGTCATATATTTTTATACTGATTATTAAACTTTGTCTTTGTGGTATGGTGGTGAGAAAGCAGCTATAGAAATATGCAAATGAGTGGAGATGGCCGTGTTCCAAAAAAACTTTATATATAAAAACAGGGCAAGGGTTGGATTTGTCTCACAGACCATAGTTTGCAGAATGCAGCTAAAATTGGACACACAAATGCCAAACTCTGTCTCTGAACAACGACCTTCAAGTCGAGCTTTCAGGCTGGCATGCATTAAGGACTCTGTTTGCTATCTCTAATGCTCTTGGTTTCTCAAACTTTCAACAGAAGAGTGAGTCCCTACCTTTGCTTCTTTTCAAGCCTTTTCCAAGGGATACTGGGTCTGATCGTGTCTGTGCTGCAATGAATGAAAGGTTCTGAAGCACAAATTGCAGTGAACACACTGATACTACACCAATACATGCTGCTCAACGCACAGTCAATGCTTCATCTTCGGACTTCTCACAGCCCTTTTCTAACACGTTGATGGCATGCAGCGTGGGGCAGAGGTGCGGGGCATGTGATTGCTTTCATCAGGCAATCAATCTGGCATGAATTCTTAGGTCACTTAATCTGCCCCACTGGTCATTCATACTAGCTGTATAATACCACCTCACGGAGTTACGAGAATCAAATTGAAGGAAACATGGAAGGTACCGAAATGCAAAGTGAATGAACTGAAATAAGAAGGGAGAACTGGAGATCCAGGAGACACAAGCAGCCTGCAGATACTCTGTGTGTGTGGTCGGTTCATTTGGAGCCGAGCAAGAGCAGCCTCCCTGCTGCGGATACATCCTCTCCAGCTCATCTCGGTCCCTTCACTTCCTGTTGGGTTGCCTTGAGTTCACCTCTCCAGTCCATGCTACCTGCTGGACTGTGTAGCTATTTGAGCTTGTAACTTCTGGACGAAATGATCCTTTTGTGCTTCTGACATTCTACAGGGGGTTCTGAACTCTCAGTTCATGGCCTTTCCTGTGCTCTGTGCCATGGAGCTTCACAACGTTCTCAGTAAGAGAAACTTGAATCCTGATCAACTTTGACTTCAGATCAAAAATCAAACAAACCAGCATTCAAGTTCTGCCACTTACATTCTGCAGGTCTTGGGCAATGTCATTCATATTTTTGAGTCTTAGTGTCCTTACATAGGGTACTTCAAAAAGTTCAATAAAAGTTGAGCTAATTGGCCAGCGCTGTGGCTCAATAGACTAATCCTCCACCTGCGGCGCCAGCACCCTGGGTTCTAGTCCCGGTCGGGGCGCCAGATTCTGTCCCGGTTGTTCCTCTTCCAGTCCAGCTCGCTCCTGTGGCCCAAGAGTGCAGTGGAGGATGGCCCAAGTCCTTGGGCCCTGCACCCGCATGGGGAGACCAGGAGAAGCACCTGGCTCCTGGCTTCGGATCAGCGTGGTGCGCTGACCACAGTGCGCTGGCCACGGTGGCCATTGTGGGGTGAACCAACAGAAAAAGAAAGACCTTTCTCTCTGTCTCTCTCTCTGTGTCCACTCTGCCTGTCCAAAAAAAAAAAAAAAAAAAAAAAAGAGTAGAGCTAATCAGTATGAATGTAGATTTCCCTCTTTCCTCTAGATAGGGCCCTCACTCTCTTATGCATTTCTCTCAAGGAATAAAAGCTTAAAATGTAAATAAATAAATAAATAAATGAAAGTAGAGCTAAAAGATACATTTACGGGGCCGGCGTAAGCCACAGCAGGTAAAGCCACCACCTGCAATGCCAGCATCCCATATGAGCTCTGGTTTGAGTCCCGGCTGCTCCACTTCCCATCCAGCTCTCTGCTATGGCCTGGGAAAGCAGTAGTAGATGGCCCAATGCCTTGGGCCCCTGCACTCACCCTCTTGGGGGACCCAGAAGAAGCTCCTGGCTCCTGGCTTCGGATCAGTGCAGCTCCAGCTGTTGTGGCCATCTGGGGGAGTGAATCAGCAGATGGGAGAACTCTCTTTCTCTCTATAACTCTGCCTTTTAAATAAATAGATACATCTTTTAAAAAAAGGTAAGTTTATTTTGGTGCAAAACATTTTTGAAATCTATGCATAGTGTTTATATCATATACATTTCTACTAAATTTTTGAAGAACCCCCTGTATATCAAAGGAGGATAGAAACATAGGAGACTGTATTACATTGAATATGTGTGTCTCTTCCCTCCACAAATTCATTTGCTGAAACCCTAACCCTGGAGGAGAAGGTATAAGGAGAAGGGACATTTGGGAGATGATACAAGAGGCAGGGATACGCTCCACATCCTAAAACCATCGCACTGGGGGCTGGGGAGCACATTCAGCACATTGCCCCTAGTAGAGTACCCAGCATGTTATCAGGAACCAGTAAATGTAAATCATGCCTCTGACACCTCTGTCTTCATTGATCTGCAAACTGTCAGTCATGGCTGCCTTTCTTATGGGTGATTTTTCCATGTCTTTTGTGCACTGTCTGGAGATGAGGGGATGGGCTAAAGCCACCTTGATCGACACAGCCCCCTCATCATGCCTGTCTCTGGTTCTCCTTCTCATGTCTCAGATCTATCATCCCTCCCTGCCCCAACTACAGCCTGGGGTCTTATTGTCAAACAAGGGCCTTGGGTGTGAATCTACCTGCTAAGCATTAGTTTGCAAAGTCCTCTAAAGTCTTCTTTTGGTGAATCTAGTGCTGCTGATTACATAATTTTCTGGACACTCTTCCTGCTGGTTCTTCGTCGAGCAACAAGGAAGAACATCTTACATTAGAGAAGAATTCACTGACCCTGCGTCTTAAAAGGAAGTATGCATACTGGACTAGGATCTCATAATTGGAGAAGTTAGTAGAGATCCCCGAATCTCTCCTGAATCCTTCAGAAATGACAAGTAGCCTCTGATTTACCACTTCCATCACTACCTTATGAAGGAGCAGTTTTGGACAATGCTGACAAGTGACTAACTCATGTCCATTGTCTATACAGTTTGAATCTTGTTGATTCCTATTTATTGCTCTAAGCTTAAAAGTATTCACAAATTCAGAAGCATTGACATCCATGAATATCAAAACCACAAAAGGAACAATAAACGTGAGGCAGAACAGTAACTTTAGACAGACTCTGTAGCCTGCACTCAATGACCTTGGGTAGAGTGGCTCACGCAGGTATGAAATTCATGTTCACCCACAAGGTAGCCTTTCTAAAGCTCTCTGAGCAGTAACATATGTATTCAGTGGTAGAATCTCCCCAGTAGTTAGAAAAGACTGAGAAAATGGAATATTCAATCAGCTGGTCCTGGCCAACCAGCCTAAGACCTTGAGAAGCTGAGGCTGTAGATAAATGATGACAAGACATCCCAGTCAGAAAGTGCTTTGGGCTGCATCTCTAGCCGGGCTTGCTTCATGCTCTCTGGGCTAATTGCCGTGGGAGAAGAGTGTGACCTGGTAGGCTACTTTTCAAACCTCACTAGATACTCAATGTATCACAGACTAAGGTAGAGCTGTTCCTGTTGTATTGTATCTTCAGGGAGCCCTCCCCACACACGAGGCCCCTTAAGTAGCTCCTTACGCAGACATGTAGGCATTAGAGAGTCACCTTCCTGTTTTCACTGCAGCGCAAGTCTCCAAGTTGTCGTGGACTCGCTGTTTGATGCAGCTCAAGTCACTTTACATTGGAGCATGACTGTCCACAGTTGTGAAATGGAGTTCATGGAAATAAGCTTTGTTCCACCTCAGGATGCCATGGCTCCTGAGTTTGTGATTACTCTGAACCACCAGAGAAAGTGGTCTCACTCCCATGGTAGAATGGAAATACATAAAGAGGTGGGGGAGAGATGAGTCTAAATCTTGTAATAGTCTCACCAGCCCAAAATATAATTCCTTGCACAACTCTTAACATCAGGCAGTTGTTTCTACTTTAAAATATTTGCATGCCAGGAAATCTGGTAGGAGATAAGTGAACAGTTTTCCTGGGAAGATAGTTCCAAGTAAACAAAATGTTTTGTTCAGCAAATGATTGTAATGGAATCATTGCTTCACAATGAGGTATTTGATTGTTTTCTCTATTAAATGTTCACCAACCTTGCTAAACTTAATGTGTATTTGTCTACAAAGAGAAGTGCACCTTCATTATAGACAATCCAAAATTACATGAAAGTATACAAAGAATAACAAAAGTCTGAAAAACAAACAAATCAATTACAACAAGAAAACTCCTCATTACCCAGAAAAACCATCGCCAAGACTTAGTAAATGCTTTTTAGATCCCCTCAATATTATATTTTTGTCTTCCATTCAACAATGTATATGTATTTAAGTATTTAAATGGTAGGATAAGTTTTAAGGGAATTTAAGAACTATTAGATATATATAAATCAATATGGGCATTTTTTACCTAGCCTCATCTAATAGGTGGGCCACCATTAAATTACATGCTCCTCTTTCTGTGCATATTCCAATTGTTTCCACTTTTTTTGCTGTTAAATACAATTCTTCAGTGAACATGCTTGTACACTTGAGTTCTTTTCCAATTATCTCTAGAGAACAAATCTGCATTAGTAGAATCATAGGACACGCACATTTAAATATGTGCATCCTACCATCCATGTAGGTTGTATTTTCATACCTATCGACTTACACTTAAATGTTCCCTTTTCTCTACAACTTTGCCAGCTCTGGAGATTATCTGTATTTTCCTCCTTTATCAACCTGAGAAGGTACAGGAAAAGCTTGCCATAGGCTTTATGTGCACTGATTTTATTGATGATCAGGTTATCCCTGATAACCTGTCCTTGGGTCTTCAAATTAATTGCTTCCCCAGTGGCTGCCAGTAAGCTGTACCCAATTTACCTCTGGAATATTTGGTATTTTTCTCATTTGATGGTTTACCATTTGATTTAAAGAACTTTGGGCTTTATATATTTTTCTTTATTTGTGAATATTTAACACATTAATCTCCTGTATGTGTTTTATGCTATGGCCTCCTTATCTCTGAAAAATAATGATGTTTATTACCATTTTTAATATTCATGAATTTAATTTTTACACATCAATATGAGTATCTGAAATTAATTTTTATATAAAATATAAAATTTTAATCTACCATTGTTTTCCCAAAAGGCCAATTATTCCAACATTATGTGTTAAACATTCCATATTGCATATCACTGATCTGGAATGCCATGTTGTCATTTACCCACATTTATTTAAATCTATTTAAAAACTAATAAATTGAGCCATCTTTCTAGCCCTACAGTGGAACAACATTATTTAATATAGCTTTATAGTATTTTTAAATGTCTTTTGTATGCCATTGTTCTTCCTAGTTAATCTTGTATATTTAATCTTACACAGATGAATTTTAGAGTAAGTTTTGGCAAATCTTCATTCCCAAGACAGTGTATATGTTGTTTGTGATTTTATTAGATGTGGTTTCTTAAAAGATTCTTTACAGTATTAATATTGTTAATGTCAGAACAAGAACACATCTTCCTTTTTCATGTTGTGTGCATTGGTTTACTTCAAACACATCTTACATATTTTTTGTTAAATTTACTCTATGTTTTGTGACTTTCTGCTAAAATAAATAGGCTCCTTATCTCATTATATTTGTTGCTTATTGTTGAAATATAAGAAAACTCTTACTTTTATTTAACCTTTAAATAATTCTCTTGACTGAACATATGGTATTTTCTAATGATTTGTAGATTATTTTAGGTTTTTCAACTATACCACAGTGTTGACTTCAAGTAATGAATACTATGTCCTTTCTAACATCCATAGTCATAGCATTTCATGCTAACACCAGAGATTTGCTTCTTTGGCTGCCATAAACATCTACCACAAATTTAGCAGCTTAAGCAGTATGAGTTTACTATCTTACATTTTTGAAGGTAGCAAGCCCTAATCAGGTCTCACTGGGCAAAAACAAGGTGTTGGCAGGGCTCTGTGCCTTCCTGGAACTTGCTGGAAGTTCTAGGGGAGTCGGTTTCCTTGAACGTTCCCGTTTCTAGAAGACGTCCACATTCCTTGGCTTGTGGCCTCATCCTCCACGTTTAAATCCAACAACACTACACTCCCATGAGGAATTCTTCTGTAGTCACCTCTGCCTCTGCCTCCCTCTTCCACTTGAAAGGGCCATCATGACTGCACTGGCCCACCTGCAAAATCTAGGATCTTCCTGCTTTTAAGGCCAGTGCATCTGTAATCTCAACTCAGTGTGAAAACTTAATTCTTTACTATGTAACCTGTCATAATCACAAGTTCTGGGCATTAGGAAATATGCATCTCTGGGGGATCAGGGTTTTGCCTACCACAGTAGATATCTTTGTTTTGTTCTTGATATTAAGTAATCAGAATACTTCCAGTGATTCACAATCAGATGTTTCAATACATGCATATGCAAGAAATGGAAATAGTCTTTCTGTCCTACTTTAATAAGGATGTTGTTATTATTTTATAATCAAGAATGGAATTTGGGTCTTAAGTTTTGAATAACCTATCAAAAGAGAATAGTGCTTTACCTTTTTGATTTGTTAAGATTCTCAATTATATTAGAGATACCATATTATTAGCACATGTTTGTTTTATTGGCATACATTATTCTTGATCATGAGATAGAATGTAAGCTCTTGAGAGACATGAATTTAGTCTATTTACTTTCATATATACCTGGAACATAATAAAATCTCAATAAGCTTTGAGTAAATTAATCTGATAATTGGATTATCAATATTTAATTTATTTTGGAATTTTTACATCAATATTTATAAATAAGATAAAATTTTATTTTTGAAAACCAAATCTATTGATGGGCATGAGTTACATCCCTCCTCCATAGTAAAATAGATCACTCTGAGATCTTTTCTCCCAATCTATTATTTTGGGAATTTAATTATTGTTATTTTTTATTTAATATAATTTTTGAAAATTACAATATTTGCAAAACATTGCAACTCTAGTAACCATAGTTCTTTAGGTATAATTATGTTTTTATCATACTTAATGCTCAAGCCAGTCCTTTCACATACAGCTTTCCCCATTCTTGAGCTCTTTGACTCACTATTCTTAAAAAATCTCCTGACTGTCTGAGTTACATCTTTAAGTAGATTTTTCAGAAACAACACGTGGGTAAAATGTTTCCCAAGACCTTTTATATTTGGGAGTACTTTCTGTTGATTTTACACTCTGGTGGAAACTTAGCTGGTTACAGAATTGATGTCTCTTGTTCAATATTTTCTCTGCCATCTTGAAATCACCTGATTTATTTTTACTTCAGATAATATACTTCTCTTGAAGTTTAAAAGATTTCTTGTTTTCTTTGAAATCCTATAGCTCCATTAGGCTACATGTGACGGAGTTTTGTTCTCTGTTAAGTTTCCTGAAATAGGGTAAGCCCTTCAAATTAGAATGTCAGTTTTTCCTTTAAATCCAAAAACTTTTCTTCTCTTACGTCATGGAGTACATTTCTTCTTTTTTTCAAATATCATGTTTTGCTCTCTAATATCTGTTCTCCTTGACCTATTTTCATATGGATGGATACTTGTATCTATTTGTTTTTATTCTATTATTTTCTCAATCCTATCTCCACACCACTGACCAAACATTTTCAGATGTTACTGTTGATCTTTGGAAGCTAATGCTTTATTTTCTGATTTATGGCATATAATTTGTTGCTTTAATTTCTTTCCTCATCTTTGCCAGCTTTTAATGAGTTGCATAATTATCAACGCATTCCTCCTTCCATAAAGTCTATGTTTTCCTTGAGGCTGTGAATTATTTGTAACTAAAATGATTTTCTGTTTTCTTGAATATTTTGAATTTTGCTTTGTTCATCTTTTTCATGTTATGCTCCATTTATTCATGCATTTATTTATTTTTACTAATTCTTAAGTGGAGTTTTATTGCAGTAATATCTTTTCATTTATCTTAAACAGAGCAATTATATCTGAATTGACTCCTTTCCTGAACTGCTGTGAATTCCTGGTGCCCTGAGCCATGTTTGAGTCTTTTCCTTGGACTATGGATGGAAACACTGGATTTTCTTTTTCTTCTCCTCACTTAAGACCTCAAAGGGTGTGGACAAAGAGCTGGGACTTTGTGAAATGACAATTAGAAAATTTTGTCTTTGCTCCCTCTATAATTTTTCGAAATAACTGAGGATAGCACCAACATGTTGATGACTCAGTTCTCAACTCATGGAGGTACAGGGCTGCATTTTGGATGTGGGCCTGATCCCCTCTTAGGGTGACAGGCTGTGAAAGGTGCTGTCCTTGTTCCTGTCCTTGTCTCTCACACACATTTGGCTTGACCATGCGTCGATGTCCATACCCTACTGAGCCTGTGTTTAATGTGGCAGGATCACCCTAAACAGTGAATCCTAAGAAATTACTACTAAGTGACTTTCATACCTTCTGTCCTGCTAAAAGTTAAAGGAAACATTGGTAGCAACTCCAGCTCAGATTTATACTGTATTTTTATCAACATTGGGAAAAAGATTCTGAAACAACCTGCATCTCAACCCCCAGGCTCCATTTACAGAATAGCAGCAAAATGCAAGGTTTTCTTTCCTTCCCTCCTGCCCTGTTGTAGGCATCCCCTTTCAATTCTGTCCACATCGTTCTTAAGCTGAAAACAATTCCTCATAACACTCAGGGTATGAGATTGGGATACTTCCCTAGTTTCCATTAATGGTTTTGTCTTTGCTACATTTGCTTCAATGTTTCATTCTTGTTTATCTAGGAAGAAGGAAACTTTATGAATCATCTCTCTGGGATAATGTTTCATTGATTTCTTTTCCATATTCTAATGATAAAATTCTATTTCTTTTTCTTTTGAGTCTTCACTTCAACCTGTGCTATTTTACAGTGTACTTTAATAAGATTATGGTATATCAAAAACATACTAACACTTTCACATCTTTCTCAGAACTCAGTCATCTGTTCCAGTATGACCTCTTTCAGGTCACTTCACCTCCCAGGGCATTACTTTACCCAGATGTTAAGCAGCCAGTTTTCATCAGGCTGTCTGTCAGTAGCCTCCCCGAGCCAGAAGCTCATAAAATGGGAAACACCAACCCTCAATTCCTGAAATTGCCACTGTCTTTGGTTTGGAATCTGCCTAGGGAGGAAGTGGAGGGGCAGGAAGGTATTGGGTTCTAATCTGTAACTGAATCATCTGGATCTGAAGCACACAAACCGTGAACAGCACAGGGGACACATCTGGAATCCCCAGCCCCTGACTTTAAGAGTCTGACAAACAACCCCAAAGGAAAACAATGGTTCAGATTTCAGCCACCGGCCTGGAAAGTTAACACATCCACCTGGCAGACTCCCAAAGCTGAAGCACAAGGAGAAGACTTTGAATCTGAAATTCACATCTAAAAATATGTATTCTTTGAGAGTTGTGGTGTAACTTGATCCAATGGAAATCATCCCACTGTTCACTGGCACTGATTCATCGGGAGCTAATCATGGCCAATCCAACCTTATCTAGTCTAAGAAAGTAGCCAAGTATCTCTCCCAGAAATTTCATCTACCCCAGTCCCTAAAGTTGAGGAATGGGCTGCCCTGTCCTACTAGGAGCTCATCTGATTCCACAAATCCAGAAACCAACCCTGTCCTGAAAGGGTACAGGGCCTTTGGATATCTTGATAGACAAGATTCCTGGAGCAAAGCGTTCTTGTGGTCTGGGTGATTTGGGGGAAAAAGAAAGAAAAGGCAGAGAGGAAGGTGGGAAGAAGGCAAAACTGGCTGACAGTCGGGGAGAACCCATGGGTAGGCTGGTGAATCGGGTCTCACCACATTGTTAGTTTGTTTAGAGCCCTTAAGTCCTGATTACCCTGAGGTCAGTTAGGATATCCATGCCTCTTACTGTTTAGAGCAAAATGAGTCAGAATCTTACTTCAAGTCATACAGAAGTCAATCAGCATTTCCCAGGGGACTCAGGTACATTGGTTATACTTGCCTTGGGGATTTTGCAGAACTGGTTGCTGCCTGTATCAGCCTAGAGACAACATGCATTTTTGTGAAATTTCATAAAAACTAGGATTCTCACAAAGCACCTGTGATGTAGAGGAGGGGCTGAGATAAAGGTGGATTTCCAGCATGACTGGGTTAATGAGTTTAAATTAGGTATTAGGCATGCCCACACCAAAAGTCACTTTCAACACTGCACCATTAGGGGTGTCTCCTGACCATTATGGGGTGCCCTACTTCTCATAGTCTCTTGGGAAATGTAGACTAAATGCTACAGCAAAAAACTCCAAAATATCTGTTGCTTAAAAAATGTGTTTCTTACCTATATCACAGTCTAGTCGAGTATGGAGAGGGAAGTCTTAAGCAGTGTTCCATGAATCCATTCTCCCTCTCTCAGCTGGTTTCCTCTCAGAGTTCTCTTCTGGACCTTCTGAAATTGGGAGACAAGGGAACAAATGTAGAATATTGAATGTGGAGAACCACACAGGTTGTTGAGGTGGGGAGGTGTGCAAGCCAAGATATACACACATTATTACTGTCAGCATTTCATTGGCCAGAGTTTAGTCACACAATCCTACCCAACTATAGAGGAAACCGGAGAATGTGGTTATAAGAGCCACAGAAGATTTGGTAAGAATGCAGCATTGCTTCTTCTGTACCAGCTTTCTGTTTCTGCGCCCATCTCATTCCCCCTTCCCACTTATCCCTACCTCTCATAGTCTCATATAGAGTAGCTGAAGCCTTTTCTTTCCTTTAACAATGTCTTTCCCTCCAAGTATGGATAAAGCCTCAGGATTCTACTCAACACAACAGACATGACTGCCAGAGTTGACCTAAGAATTCAAATCAATTTTCCCAATAATCCAATTATCTCATTTCACAGAAAGGAGGAATCAAGATCCTTAGATTTTGTTAGTGGGGGAACTTAAATTTGAATCAACATCTTGAACTCAGCACTTTGTCTTCACCATCACAGTGCGTCATCCCTTCAGTTAGATTGTGAGTCCAACACCAAAGAAAGCAGCTGTCACAGCCACACCTCAACCCCAGCACTGAGTGCAGAGGAAGACTTGTCAGGTGACAGGATACTCATTAACTGTGCAGTGGAGCAATATTCTCAACAAACCCGGGGGGGGGGGGGGTTGTTCTACTTTGGTGGTCATGAAATCCCTCCCAAGGCAATACAGCTTTACTTACCTTGGTGTAATTGAGGCCACTTGGAAACAAAGGGCATCTTTTGATCTCATTAAAAATGTTGCCCATAAACTATGAAAAGTTTTCATAGCATTCTTCAGACCAGAGCACTGTTTTAGAGCCAAGTTTCTGAACTCACTTTTTCAAGAGATTTTATCATGGAAAACGTGACAACAACAGAACTCTCTGGGCACAAACATGCTGTTGTAATTACTCCTCCAGACACAATGAAATCAACCCAAGTTAATTATTTATCAAAACCAATCCACTCCCTGGAAGCATCTCTGTTTTGGCAGAATATTTCCCTCTCTCCAGGAAGTAAGTCAATGGTTTTCCCTCCCACATTTCTTTGTCATAGATTCTGACTTTCAGAATTAGTTCTTTCAAGTGTTTAGACACTTGTAAAGCACCCAGGACTTTGGACGGGCAAGAGTACAGTTAAGAGTCCTGGGGTTCCTAGTTCCTGGATCCTTCCTAATTCAACATTTCTCTTCACTGAGAGTGACCCTGAAGGAGAATGAAAGCAAGGATTGTTTAAGGGCTTGTTATCTGTCAGGCCCTAAAAGAGGCATGATATCACAATGTTTTTGCTTAATCCCTTGAAAAATCCTGAGTATACCCAGTTTACAGAGGCAGAATAGGGTCAGAGAGGGTAGATGATTTCCACATACCATTCACATCTGTCTAATTCTGGGGATGTGGTCTCCCATATCTGATAAGATAGTGTCTGAACTGTGTAAACCAAGTTGCTGTTGAAGCCGGGATAGTCCTGATGGTTTGGGGAAGTCTCTGGGCTCAGACCTGAGCTGTGGCTTGAGACACACCACTCAAGTTCATCTGTACTCACTTGGAGCCTCTGATGCCAATACTCCAGTCTTGCCTACAGACTTCCCTAAGTCCCCACGACCTACTCTTTTTTCCTTTTAGAGAAACAGAAGCTTTATTATTATTACAAGATGATCCTGTAAGGAGATGGGGAAAAAACTCAAACCCATCTCCCCATTCTAAAGGGATTTGGGCATTTAGGGAGCTTGGTTAATGGGGCATAGCTGGGGGAAACTAAGTGAACCAACAGAATAGGTGCAGATAAAAGGGATGTGGAAAGTGCCTGGAGCATGTGCATTGAGAAATCATGCTTTGACTCTTGTCACACATTCCAAGATGTCTGCTGAAATGCCTTGGACCAAAAGTAACTCTCCTCTGAGTCTGAGTTGATCTGTAGGAACTCCAGTCACAATTTTGGCCACAGCTGGTTCTTTCCTCATTTATCAGGGACACTTACAAAGATAGCTTAGCAGAATTTTAGCAAAGACAACTATTATGGGATGGCAAGTTACTATGCAACATGTAGTTAAATCACTATTAGGGGTTGCTAGTATGTCAGGTAAGCTTTCTGTTCAGCAAGGCGAGAGGGCATGTTTATTGCCCACAGTTTTAAAGATTACAAAGTCTTTAGACAATTTTACCCTAGCTTTATTGAAGTATAATTGACAAGATTATATAAATCGAAGATGATTAGATGGATATATTTTGAAGAGCTTACCATAATCAAGTGGGCTAATATATCCATCACCTAACAAATGTGTGTGTGGAGTGTGTGCAGTGAGAACATTGAAGCAAATTTCAGATTTGCAATGTAGTGCTCTTCGCTAGAATCACTGTGCTGGACAGTCGAGCCCCAGAACATGTTGGTTATTAAAAATGTATCCCTTTGACCAACATCTCTTCAGTTCTTCCATTCCCCAGCCGCCCACAAGCATCATTCTACTCTGATTCCGAGTTCACGAAGTTGTTAAGTTCTGAGGCTGTGACCTGATTTACCACCACATAAGTTCTAATACCATTGTGTGTGCAGTGTTTTTCCTATTTTGTGTATCGGAAGTCAGCTCTGCTTTCTCAATGATTCTCGTCTATGTGTTGTGGATTTTAACCAGGTCAATAGGGCACTACTTCAGATCATTATGACCTTGGCTGTGAAACTTTACTACCCACAAGGGGTTCTTTACCTTGGTCCTTTGCGTCTCTCGCCTTGTCCAGATCCAGAGTAACCTGTCTGAACTGGATGCAAAAAAAGAAAGCAGAGCAAGGCAGGGAGAGAACCAAGAATAAGAAGGTACTGGGAAGAAACAAAAGAGAAAGGTAGGCTTGTCCCCTGGCACTTTCCAAGCTTTGAAGATGTTGCAGTGAACATCTTGGTTCCACAGCAAGAGCACTGAATTAGGAGTCAGATTTGTGAATGGCACTCCTCACCATTCTAGCTCAGGAAAGCCTTCCACCTGGGCCTCCACTTCCTCATCTGGACATACTCAGTACGAAGTTCTCCACAGTTCTCTGAGCTGGATCTCTTCAAATATCTTTCATTTACCCAAACTCAGTTGCAAATGGTCTAGAGCTTTTAGCCATCTCGTAGACAAGACTCCTACCTCCAGCATCACACTCACCACCTTCTGATTTTTCAAGAACCTTCTAGGCTTGTACAATCAAAAAGGGATGCATCTGACTCTGAGGCAGAGCGCTACTGTCTTCTATTCAGCCACCATTCATGTTGGCAGCATTTCTCTGTGCCACACAGTGCAGCTGTAGGTGCTGGCACACCTCCCTGCTGCTGGCATGCCTGCGGCATGTGGAACAATGTCTGGTTTGTCTCCATCTGTGCCATAGGCTACCATGGTCCTTTGAAGGAATGAATCCTGGGTCACTCCCCTCCCACAGAGCCACGTTGGACCCAGGGGAAGACTCCTCACTGAATCCTCTGGGCGGAGGGCTCTGAAAACCCAGTCATAACAACCACACACAGCCATCCACACAGTAATCCCACTGAACCGGAGATGTCACGCCCACGAATGAGCTGTATTAACCAATGGCTCAAGTTTTCCTGAGCTTATTCCCAAGTTTCTTGGGTCTTTTTTTTCCCCTCAGATTCAGCACATTCAAGATAAGGCTTGGATATGTATATATTTTTTTCAATTTATTTTTTGACAGGCAGAGTTAGACAGTGAGAGAGAGAGACAGAGAGAAAGGTCTTCCTTTTCCGTTGGTTCATCCCCCAAGTGGCCGCTATGGCAGGCACGCTGTGCCGATCTGAAGCCAGGATCCAGGTGATTCCTCCTGGTCTCCCATGTGGGTGCAGGGCCCAAGCACTCGGGCCATCCTCCACTGCACTCCCGGGCCACAGCAGAGAGCTGGACTGGAAGAGGGGCAACCGGGACAGAATCTGGCGCCCCGACCGGGACTAGAACCCGGGGTGCCGGTGCCGTAGGTGGAGGATTAGCCTAGTGAGCTGCAGCGCTGGCCAGATACGTATATTTTTGATGTGTAGTACATATGATTCTCATATAACACACATATTCATTGAACTCCAAAGTGGAAGAACAGTGCTTTAGAAACACAAAAGGCTTATTTTTGCTCAGAGTTTGTGTGTGTATGAAGGGAGGGGTATCCACCCCTTGCCTAGAACTTTCAAGGGCTTTCCTATTACTCTCTTGTTAAAGGAGAAGACTCAGGACAAACATGCGTGGCTGATGGCTCACATAAATGTCCATGCAAAAGCTGATTTGGTAGTTCTATCTGAGATGCCTCCTGCTATTTGAAAGGATGTTTGCTGCAAGGAGGGTGGGAGAACGTTCAGAACGACTTACTGTGAGCCGAAGGACTGTGACGTGAACCGACGCAAGGAAAGACAAGATCAAGTAACAAGTCTACTTGTCAAAGATAATTCGAAATTTTTACAAGAAAATGCACTTTTGCTTCACAATTCATATGTAGCTATAGTTAGTGTAACAAGGCAATTAGTGCTCTCCAAATATTCTGTGTTCTCCCTTGGATTTCCCAGCTGCTCCTGCTATTATGCTGTGGTCATATGTTGAGTTCAAAGGAAGTGACCATGAGTGGAAGTGGCATTGTCATTTCTGATACAAGGCAGTTAAAATCCTGTGTACTGGGGCCAGCGCTGTGGTATAGTGGGTAAAGCCACCACCTGCAGTGCAGGCACCCCATATGGGTGCTGGTTCAAGTCCCTGCTGCTCCACTTCCCATCCAGCTCTCTGCTATGGTCTGGGAAAACAGTAGAAGATGGCCCAAGTTCTTGGGCTCCTGTACCCACATGGGAGACTTGGAAGAAGCTCCTGGCTCCTGGATTCTGATCAGCACAGCTCTGGCCATTGTGGACATCTTGGGAGTGAACCAGCATATGGAAGACCTCTCTCTCTCTCTCTCTCTCTCTGCCTCTGCCTCTGCCTCTCTGTAACTCTTCCAAATAAATCAATAAATATTTTTTTAAAAATCCTGTGTATGTCTTCCATGTTTCTCTCCCATTTCTGCTGGACCCTTGTAATCTTATATTTGAGATTGTACTGTCACAAGACAGTAGGTTTTGTCTCCTCTTCCACTAATGACTGACCAGGAGTGATATTGCAAAATGAGAAAAATCAAACTATTATGTTACTAAGCCTCTGAGATTAGAGAATAATTTGTTACTGTAGCACACCCTATTCTATCCTGACTAATGTAGCTTAGAGTGGTATGGAAACAAGTACTAAAACTAATAAATTTAGTAAATCAATAAACTGCAGTAAAAAATATTATGGGATCAGAAGGCTAAATGTTTTTTGTCAATCTTAGATAGGTACCTATCTATCACTTTTTATCATGAAAGGGTGGAGAAGGCAATTACTATTTGTTGAATTTCTTTACACTAGCCACTTTGCATAAATCGATGCATTTAATCTTCCCAATACTCTGAGTTAGGTCTCATCACTAGTTGATACATGAGAAAACCACGGTTTGTTGGTCAGACATTACTAGGTATATGGTAAAGCCAGGATGAGAAAGCAGCAGAGGGTGACACCAAAGTCCTCTTTATTATATCACATTGCCTTTCTATTTGTAGCCATTAATGTAGACTTCAAAATTAGGACTAACTTCCAGTGATGATGAGGCAGGGTTTGGGATGGGTCAAGTCTTCTTCATTTTACTGCTTGCAGTTTGCAAATGCTTTCCCCAGCAATGCTTTTCTAATACCCTCTGGCCTACTAGCTACCTATAAGATAACTCTACAACACAAATATGATCATGTTTCCCCCAGGAAAGAAAATACCTTTTAGAAAGCCCCTTGCTTGTCAGGACAAGTCCAAACTCCTTAGCTTCACAACCAAAGTCTTTCTCACCATCTGTTTTCCTGCCACTGCCCCACTGACCCAGTATCTCCAGCCACACCAGAGTGGGTGAATGTCCTGGGTAGACACACCTGCTCATTCACTTCTGCATCTTTATTCAATCTCTTCTCTCTGCTAGGATTATACTGCATCCTCAGTGCCCACCATTTTCCTTTGTATTTGTCAAATTTCTTTGAAATGGTAACCAACAGAATCAGCAGCTATCTTTTCAACTTCTCCCATATCTCATCCCCAAGATGATCCCCAAGGGAACAGGAATTTAACCCAACATTTGGGCTTCTGCCATCCCCTTGGCATAGATGCTAAGTGTGTGTAAGCTTTTGGTTTGAATATTGGTTCCAACTCTCGTAATCTTTGTGATCGTACACAAGTTATCTATCTGAGCTTCTGCTCCCTCACTTGTAAAATTGGATTAAATAATAGTGTTGAGATATAATCTTGTTTCAGGGGATGAAATGCAGTAAATAATATAAGCATTTGCTATAGTGTTGGTATAGAGTAAGGGCTTGACAAATATATTTATTTCTCATTTTACTTATTCATATTTTCTCCATACATGACCCACAGTTGACTCGCAAATAAACATTTGCTAAGTAAACAAATGATTAAATGAATAGTTGAGTTCATTCAAATGACAGAGTAGATTGACTAGATCTACCAAATACAGAGATCTCCTGGAAATCTTCGTATCACATAGGAAAATCAGCATTTTGTTACTATATGTGTGTGTGTACACACACACTCATGCTTCAGCTCTTCAGCAAAGCCTGGGTAGAAACTTGTATTAATTTCAAAGTGAAAATTGCTTGGATGACCTGAGGATTTTCTTTCTCAAATTCAGAGCCGAGGATTTGATTTCTCATATCCAAAGCCAGGGACCACCCAGTTCTGCAAAACTTCTTCTGTCCTCAGCCGCAGCCAGTGGCTCTTCGGCAGAGTCAGCAGTCCACACACCGTGGACCACTGGCGGTGACCTAAGGTCCTATGTGTTCGGTTTCATCTGGGTGCAACCCAATGGCCAGCTGAGCACATCTCCAGTCCTAGAAGCAATCTAGAACTTGCCTAGCATGACAAGACAGGACAAAAACCTCCTTCCTGGGAGATGACATTATTTCTTTCTCCAGGCCACGTAAGGGGATGAGATGAAATCAGGTGAGCGGCCAAGCAGAGCTTGAGTTAGGGCTGTGTTGTGTTCACTGCGCATAATTTCTAAAGAGCTTTCCCCTGCTGCCTCCTTCTTACATTTCTGGAGCTTAAGACGCATCTCAATTTCTAGACCTATTTCCCAGCTTTCTTTCTCCCAACAGTAAAGCTGCCACAGGTCCTCAGCCCATCCTATATTTCTTCCTCCAATTATCTATCTATGGAAAGCAATAGGAAATCGCTGATGTCTCTCTCTAACAGGAACTCTTGCAACTGTAACATGATTTTTTAAAAAATAAATAAATAAGAAGCTTGCAAACTATCCTAAAGCATTGTAAGTTCACTTAATTGAGAAGCCCAGAGATAGGAGGAGCAAGAAGGCGATTCCTCTGCGGCCCTCCAGGTTCTGCCCCCTCCTGGGGCTGGTTTGCTCAGGGGCTGGCTTCCCCCAAGGTGGCAGGGTGGTGACAAACAGCAGCTGGGGCGCCTAGCTTCCTCATTCACATCCTGGAGGGGAAGAAGGGATCCAAAGAAGACCGGTTTGAAGACCTTCACTTCCGTCTAGTGGGACCCCTGGGGAGAATGAACCATGAATTCTTTGACTTGAGCCTGGGTTACCAAAACCAAACTGTGGCAAGACAGGGAGGATTGAGGCTAACTAATGAGAGCCTGTCCCCAGAGCTGGGTGGGGGGATCTACAGCGCCCCAAACTGTAAGGCTGACTCCCCTGGGAGACGGGTGGCTGGAGGAAGGGGCCCTGGCCACACGACCCACGTATTCTTTCTCTCCATCGCTTTTATTTGCTACACTCAAGTCCAAACGAATTCACACACTCACTTCTTCTGGCTTATTTTGTTTATGTTATAAGAATAATACGGGCTGGTGCCGCGGCTCACTAGGCTAATCCTCCGCCTTGCGGCACCGGCACACCAGGTTCTAGTCCCGGTTGGGGCGCTGGATTCTGTCCTGGTTGCCCCTCTTCCAGGCCAGCTCTCTGCTATGGCCAAGGAGTGCAGTGGAGGATGACCCAAGTCCTTGGGCCCTGCACCCCATGGGAGACCAGGAGAAGTACCTGGCTCCTGCCATCGGATCAGCCTGGTGCACCGGCCACAGTGCGCTGGCCGCGGCGGCCATTGGAGGGTGAACCAACGGCAAAGGAAGACCTTTCTCTCTGTCTCTCTCTCTCACTGTCCACTCTGCCTGCCAACAACAACAAAAAAAAAGAATGAGTTTATGTGATTAAAAAGCTGAACAACAACCCTACCAAACAAAAGGCAAAACGGAAACGAGAGATGATTCAGAATTGTCCATTAAGCAGAGAGAGCGAGCCTTTGAGTACACAAGCTGTCGGTCTTCCCTGCTGAGTCTTTGCTGGGCCTAGCTATCCTCACACGTAGGCGCAGGTAAAAGCCGTGCATTCCTGCACACAGAGGAAGCCCGGTTCTCTCACACATCCCTCTGTGACGGTACAGTGAGGCTTTCCTAGTTACTCGTTATGATGACTGCTTGCATGAACAGCTTTGAATTCCAGATTTTTCCCATATTTTCCATATGACAAAATCCCAGAGATCCATTCTCATTTTTCAAAGAATGTGTTTTAGTATAAACTGCTTTGTGTGGTATAGGAGGTGGCTGTTGCGTTTGGCCCTACAGCTGCACCAGGTATTGTTCTTCATTTCTGCTAATTTGGGTAGGAAAAAGCTTAGGGGGCATCTGATTACTGTTTTGATTCTCATTGCTCTGATTAGTATAGCAGAGACTTTGTTCAAATGTTTACAAATAATGTATTTCCTCTTTTATATGCATCTTCATAGACTCTCCCCATTATCCATTGAGAACTTAGTGACTTCCTCATGAAGTTTTATGAAATCTCCAAATAGTAAAGCTATCAATTCTTTGACATTTACATCAATTTTCCAAGTTTTTCTGCTTTAATATGTTTATGATTTCTCCACACACAAATTTATTATATTTCTATGTAGTCAGATAAATCAATCTTCTCCTTTGGCACTTGTATTGGTTTGAAGAGTACAAAGTCATTCCTTTTTTTTTTTTTTTTTTTTTTTTTGATAGGCAGAGTGGACAGTGAGAGAGAGAGACAGAGAGAAAGGTCTTCCTTTTGCCGTCGGTTCACCCTCCAATGGCCACTGCGGCCTGCGCATTGCAGCCAGTGCACCACGCTGATCCAATGGCAGGAGCCAGGTACTTATCCTGGTCTCCCATGGGGTGCAGGGCCCAAGTACTAGGGCTATCCTCCACTGCACTCCCTGGTCACAGCAGAGAGCTGGCCTGGAAGAGGGGCAACCTGGACAGAATCCAGCGCCCCGACGGGGACTAGAACCTGGTGTGCTGGCGCCGCAAGGTGGAGGATTACAAAGTCATTCCTAATTCAAATAGTTAATCAAAATTTGATTTTAATTTGGCTTCATTTCTGTGGTTGGTTTTCTTTGTACATTTAACTCCAGCCCTGTGTATTCCATGTCTTTCATTGGCAAGGTCTTCGCTTGAGTATTTCTCAGTGAATGTCTTAAAGGTACAGATCTGTCCTTTATACAGCGAAAGGTTGGCTGACCCATTAGATCATCGAACTGAGAAATCTCCTCGACTAGATGAGTAACTCGCAGCTTTAGGAACAAACGAAGAATGGGCTGACGACCTGGGTGTTGCTTCTTTTCTCTGATGCTCAGTTAGTCAATTTGTAAAGCAGGGAAATTGGGACAGACCGCCATTATTGAACAGGTGCGTTTCAACTCTGACCTTCAAAGTTCCAGAAAACCCTTCTTCAAGTCCACGCAAGCCCCTCTGGTATCTTCTTTCCCTGATTCCTTCTCCCACTTCAAGGGAGGCTTTCCCGGAGACCAAGTCCAGTGCATTCCTGCTGGGATGTGTCTTTCAATGGTGCTTGACCCCCAGTCTCTCCACTCTCTGCTGTCCACAGCCTCTGCTGGGGGAGTCAACCAGAAGCTGCTTGTAAGTACAAGCAGACAGTGGTTGGATAACCACTTTACAGGTGGTTTGTGCATTGGCCAAGCAATACCTCATGAGATGGTCTTGAAGGATGCTCTTCCGTGGGATGGAGGGTGGTTGGCTAAGCCAGTCCCTTGGACTCCCTCTGCAGCTTAGACTGCAGTTTACAGACACAACTATCTCCTTGACCTTGGGGTTTCATGGGAACAGATAAAAGCAGAAACTCTGTGAATGCAAGACCTCACAGCCCATGAGAGAAGCCGGGAGCACGGTGGGTGTGGCCACAGGGCCGTCTTGGTTTGAAGCATAACCAGATTCCATTTCTGGTCTACACTCATCCTCACACTAAACCTCTCTTGTTTGAAGATGGTGTCTGTTTCCTGCTAACCATGAGCTGAGTAACACTCCCTGAAATGCTTCCTTCTCACTCTTACTCACATCCTTTCATTCATCTGGGGAGGGCTCCAACTGTGGCTACACTTCAGCATCCCACGGGAGACGGGAAGCACTGGAGTGATGAGATGACCAGCTGGACGTTAGGTAGCTGTCACCCTCCCACCGTCCACGCCCATGCCAGCTGTGGCCTGCAGGTGCGCTGAAACTCGCTCACAGCTTCAGCCCAGCCCAGCCCAGGGAGGTCTTTGAATTGGCAGGAGGCACTTAATTGTGGACTGGTCTGCCTCTTCACGTGACCTCTTACAAGCCTTCCTGAGAATTGTTTTATAGAAACGTTATCACTGTGCCCAGGGCTGGCCCCAGGCAAAACTGAGAAGTGGGCGAAGTTGCGCATTTGCCTCTTCCCACTTGTCTCTGGGCCTGCTCCCCCCTGCAGACTGCCAGCTGTGCCACTGACCTGGATCTCCCCACCCCACTGTGCCTCCATTAACAACTACCTCCTTGTGTCTCCCACCTCCTCAGGGCCCTGCTCATGCTTGAAAGATGCCAGTGGGTAATCTTTACAGGAATCGTCAACAGGCAGAATTTCAACCCCCAAATATTGTCAAGTTCAAAGGTTGCTGTGAATAGAAGAACACTGTCTGTTTAAAAAAAAAGAAAAAACACACACAGCCATCCCCAAGTCCCCGTGACCCCATGCCAGTGACAGCCTGGCTCTGGGCTGTCCTGTGCTTCTTGCCCCTCTCCAGCTTGGCTTTTCCTGCTTCTATCTCCCAGGTCCTCTGCCTCTCACTCTGGCCCCAGTTCTCAGCACTACCACCCTGCACATACTGCCCTCCCTACACCTCCATTCTTCACACCCTTCCAGCCCAGGTCACCTCCCCGAAGCAGCCAGATTCTAGCTACACCCCATAGGGCGGTCGCCCAGCCCGAGCCCTGCCCAGGACCTCCCACAGGATCTGGACAGAAGTAGCTCAAAGGCAGGAATCTGAGCGCTTCAGGCAGACTCCTTGCAAAACTCTCGCATCTTAGCATCCTGAAAATAGGGCATTCTATGCCTCAGTCTCCTCACCTGTGAAATAGTCATAAAAATCCCTCTGAGGTTACTGGGAAACACTTAATACGTGGAAAAGACCTGAAAGTGCCTGGCACGCAGCATGCGCTCTGAATCTTGGCCAGTATTACTCACAGTGGTGTGTTAGATCCTTTGGGCTGGACCCTGCGAGGGAACTGTGGCAGGGGCTGCCTCGACCAGGTGGGGGCAGCAGAGAGCTATCTGAGGGTCAAGCTGGGACCGGTGGGGCCACCTGGGAGTCCAAACTGGGACACATGGCTCTCACCAGTCAGGAAATGAATGCCCAGACAAGAAACAGAGCTGAGAAGAATCTATTCCAAAAGCCTCCTTTCTGGGCTCTCGACCTGTCTTAACCGCCTCAATTTCTCATTTACCCTTCGCCAGAGTGATCTTTCTAAGCTGCAGTTGCAATGTGGTCACTCCCTTGACTAAGGCACTTGGATGACTCCTCTGCCCATGGAGAAGCTGATAAGCCTGCCCTCAGGCTGATAACCAAGGGCCCCCCAAAACTAACCACCACCTCCCTACATTCTGCCCTCCCCCTACTCCCCATCTTCGTCCAACGGCTAACTAAGGCAGTTGATCCCAAACATACCTTCAGCTTTCTCGTCTTATTAAGGATATTTTCTGGCCTTTTCCTCTCCGTGCTAAGATCCTGCCCTGCATCCACGTTTCACTCAAATGCTCTCTCGTCGTCACAAAGTCTAACTGGTTTGTGCCATTCCCAACCAATAGACCTTGCTAAGTCCTCCACATCTGAGTTTCTGCTGGTACCTGTTACCATCAACACTGTTTTCAAATGGTTGCCTCTCCCGTCCCTGGTATAGTGTGCTCTCCTGAGCTGCCTTTCTTTTGCAAAACGGAGGTGAGGACAGCTTCTGAGCAGGTGTTGAATAAGGCAGGGAAGCAATGCTGGAAAGCACCTGCAACCAGATCTGGGGCACAGGAAGTGCTCAGGAAATGTTCGAGGCGTTTCTGTATCATGCTCATCTTGATAGCGTCATCATTGTCACGGTCAGCAGCAGCAGTTTACCAAGAGGGCCTTTGCTCCTGGGTGGACAAGGACTGGCAAGCTGAAGTCCTCAGCCTGGCCCTAAGACAAACACTAGTTTACAAAAGTAAATTAGCTCATTCCAAAGAGGACTGTAGGGGCATAGTTGCAAAGAGTATATAGCACTAGAAGGAGGCTTCTCAGAGGTGCAGAGCCACTGAGAAGCAATGAGATCGCCTGTGGAGGCAAAGTGAGCGCAGGTAAAAGAACAAACTAGCACAGTGACAAGAGAAGAAACTTTTTTTTGTTGTTTAGGAAGATAGTGGTGTTTTCGATAAAAATTTCAACCCGGAAATTAAAATTTAAACAACGTAAGTGCCTCCGAGAATCAGGCAGCAGCGAGCAGTCCCTTAACGGTACTATGCACAGCCTTTATTTTTTAATGTGGAGAAGGAAAGGATTTGTCATTAAAGTTTAAAAATAATCAGAATCAAAATCCCTTTTGTTCCTGCGGGCTGGCAGAGCTAAGGGGCCGATTGTGTGTGCTGAGTGGGTGTCCAGGAAACAGTAGTCATTTGTGTGCGTGTGACAGGAGGAGAGTCCAAATCTAAATTTAAGCAAGTGTTGGCCTTCTTGGAACCCATAATTTTTGGATCAATTATCCTGGGCTAAGTGTCTGAGCTTTTTTGCTCTCGCTCACACATTCTCTCTCCTCCCTCCTTCTCTCCCTCCTTCTCTCTCTCTCTCTCTCTTTCTCTCTCTCTCTCTTTGCTGCATTTAATAATTACAACACTTGAGCCAATAATTTGCAGACCAGCTGCGGTGGCCTAACTGTCTGGTTCACTCATAATTTCTGGAACTTGATACAATCATGGCCTTTGAGCCAATTAGGGGAATATTTGGTGTGTTGGAAGTCTGTTCCCCACCCTCCCACCACCTCGCCAAGGTACGAAACAAACAGCCCATGTCTGTCCTACAGAGAAAGTGGGTGTTCTCAAATCTTACCACGGTCGCCGCCCCTCAGCTCTGTGTGTTCCATCCTTTCCCACAACCGGGGAAAGGAAGGCAGACTGATGGCCTGAGAAGACCCCAAGGCGAGCGTCAGATAGCCCGCCACTGCCCCTCTAGTGACCATGTGGCACTAACTTGGTGGCTAGCCTTCTCGGAGTCTGCTTTTCTGTAACATGCAGCAAGAGCGGTTTAGGCAGAGGGGCTGGAGCTAGGTTACACGAGTTCACAGCTCACCTCCATCACTTTGTTGCTGCAACACTGGGTAAATTCCTAAACCTCTCTGAGCCCCAGTTTTCTCATCTGCAGAACGCAGTCAATTATAATAGTAGCCATAACATACAGTTGGAGAGAAGAACCATACAAGAAGAACCACGTACACACAAATTCCTAAACTCCATAAGGGCATGGGTTTTGCCTATTTTGTACACTACCGTGTCATTAGGATATATAATAGTGTCGATAACTTTCCTTAGGTAAATGAATGAATGAGTGAGCAGGCTGATTTATATGTGTATGTCCACCATTCACTTCCAGTTTATTTTTCAGATTTCAAAGGAAAGTAGCCATGCTTACTACAAAGCCATGACAGTGCAACCAGAACATCACAGCTCACAATAAGGGAATGACAAGCAAAGGAGAGCTGTCCTTCCACTTGGGGCTCTCCGGACACCCAGCTAAACTAAGCGCTTTGGAGAACCTCCCCAAGGCCAGCGTCTCAAGAATCTGAGCCACAGCATTGGTGCCCAAGTTTCTAACTTTGGGTGTGACTTTGGCAATTCTCCCCTCTCCATTCTAAGTCTCCATTGTCCCATCTATGAAATGTGGAGGCTTGACCAAAGGAGCAATGGTCCTGTCTTTTACCAAATAGCCGTGGGGATAGAAAGATAAGAGAGATCAAGAGATCTGGTTGCTCCCATCAAGAAGTTCGCAGTCTACTTGGAGAACTAAGACACACATAACTGCATACAGTAAACTAGAAAATGGCCCTTCACTAAGAGGAATGGTGAAAGAAGAAAAAAAATGTGCACTTGCAAAGAGTCCATAGTAGCTCTCTAGAGCTCAGGATGCAATGGTCCATGAAGAGAATTAGCAGATGCAAAGAAAGAAAGAATTGCTGACAATGGGAAGAAGCCAGGAAAAGGCAAGAAGGTATAAAATTCTACCCTGTCCCATAAAGCCAGCATGCTGAGTAGAGAGAGGTTAGGAGGTGTGTGTGCCACCACCTGCTTATCTTCGCTTATGGCAGCTTTAGCCTGCTGAGTCAGGATGTGGCCTCAGAATCCTTCTCAACACAGCATCCCGGCAATACCCTCAAGTGCTCAGAGTTGGTCCTGAGTATGAACCTCTTTGCCCTCTCAATTTACAGTGTGCATTTGTAAACCGATAGTAGAAAATAAGCCTGAAAAAGAGGAGAGGAGCAAAATGTGGAGAATCTTGGCTGTCAAGATAGAGAATCAGGAATACCCAAAACATGGCCTTCACGTTCAGCTGCTATGATGAGCGTGGAATGCGTGGGCACCGGACAGGATCCTAATCTATGTACAATGAGCCTGTAAGAACTGAGCCCATCGCTGGCGAGGGTTTCCGCCATTCATCTGGGACATAATCCACCTCCCAGGCCACACAGTGCCTGGCTTGTGCTTAAACAAGGCGCACACTGTAACAGTGTTCTCACATCACGCTGTGGGAAGAAAAACAGTACTGCGGCCCTATGCCAGAGTTTTCAAAGGGGCTGCCCTAAAGTGTAAACGTGGCCTCCGGACGTTCCTAGAGCAGCACTAGCTGTCAGCTCGGTGGCACCGGCACCGACACAGTTGTCCCATTACTGGTCGGTGGCTGTACTGATGAGGGCATTCCTGTGATGGATCCATTTAGCCTTACTACAGGAAAAGGAAAATCTATTGCAAGGAACGTGCGAGAGAGTTCCATGAGCTCATGTCTAGTGCGGAGAGCAAAAGGCATCTGAGGGCTGCTGGGAAGTGAATCATATTGTTTCTCTGCTCCAAGTGTAACTCTATCCTCCTACCAGCCTCCCGTGGACCTCCACTCTCAGCCTTGGTGCACACGGACGTTCTAGAAGCAGGAAGCCGAGGGAACACAGGCCAGGGAGTGGCGAAGACCTCAGCTCCAGGTCTGTGTGCCCTTGAGCTATCCCTTATATATCAGCTTTTGTCTATACCCCATTCCCTAACAGAATGCTCTCCAGACTGCTCACCAAATACTTGTAACACAATAGAAGGAAAGAGAATGGGAAAGCAAAGAGGCACACCTCAAAGAAGACCACATGAAAGGGACATGGACGTCAGGATTATAAAATGGAACATGGAGTAAGGCAAAAGCCATTTAACCTCTCTGACCCTCAGTCTCTGTGTCCCAAAATAAAGAAAATGCCTTATTTATAAAATTCTTGGGAGAACAAACTGAAACACTCTCCCCCGTCTCCCAAAAGGGAAACATGATTAAAACAGGGACAATACTGACCCCGTTTGTCAGGACACTCAGGGCTGGGGCAGCTCTAGTTTTGAAATGTCTGCTCTCTAAGGCCTCACACAGCTTGGAGCTTCTCTAATTCTATCCAGTGGGGATTCCTGAGACGGGTGAGGAATCAGGAAAAACAGCCAGAAGAAGTGAGGCAACTTGAGAAATGCCTTCTTCATTTCCTTAATCCATTAGCGTGTCCTGGGAATAGTTTGGTTTTGATCACATCAGAAACAATGATTGGGCCGGCGCCGCGGCTCACTAGGCTAATCCTCCACCTTGCAGCGCCGGCACACCGGGTTCTAGTTCCAGTCGGGGCGTCAGATTCTGTCCCAGTTGCCCTTCTTCCAGGCCAGCTCTCTGCTGTGGCCAGGGAGTGCAGTGGAGGATGGCCCAAGTACTTGGGCCCTGCACCCCATGGGAGACGAGGACAAGTACCTGGCTCCTGCCATCGGATCAGTGCAGTGCACTAGCCGTGGCAGCCATTGGAGGGTGAACGAACGGCAAAAGGAAGACCTTTCTCTCTGTCTCTCTCTCTCACTGTCCACTCTGCCTGTCAAAAAAAAAAAAAAAAAAAAAAGAAAGAAAGAAAAAGAAAAAAGAAAAGAAAAAGTAAAAAAAAAAAAAAAACTATGGTTTCAGTTATATCTGTTGTACACAAAGATGTTTGTGGAGTCTCTATCTTGCCCTAATACAACAGCTTCCAAGAATGAGGACACAGGGGCCGGCACCATGGCTCACTATGCTAATCCTCCACCTTGCGGCGCCGGCACACCGGGTTCTAGTCCCGGTCGGGGTGCCGGATTCTGTCCTGGTTGCCCCTCTTCCAGGCCAGCTCTTTGCTGTGGCCAGGGAGTGCAGTGGAGGATGACCCAAGTACTTGGGCCCTGCACCCCATGGGAGACCAGGAGAAGCACCTGGCTCCTGGCTCCTGCCATCGGATCAGCGCGGTACGCCGGCTGCAGCGCGCCAGCCACGGCGGCCATTGGAGGGTGAACCAATGGCAAAAGGAAGACCTTTCTCTCTGTCTCTCTCTCTCACTGTCCACTCTGCCTGTTAAAAAAAAAAAGAAAGAAAGAAAAAAGAAACAATGATTAATCTGGCAAATATCATGTACCACTTCTGTGCCTGGCTCCAGAGAAGAAATGTCCTCGCAGCATCCCTAGTCCTGATCCAGGCTGTGGCCACTCCGCAGAGCTAGGGAGGAGCTGGCCCACGTGGCCATAAAGCAGAGATCCCTGAGCGCCAAAATGGGAGGGGGAGAAGGGTGCAGAGCAAAGAGAGAGTGGAGCCTGTGCTTGAGATGGGAGAAAGGTTCCTGGGAGAAGAAGGAGAAATCGAATCCGGTCCTGGGAAGCTTCCTACAGAGAGAGTGTCAGAGGCGGGACAAGAAGGCCAAGGTGGAAAACCGAAAAGCATGCTGGGTTGGTTAGAAGATGGACATTTACTGGTGTTTCGTGGGCCCTCCATCAGCTTCATTTCCTTGGATAGCAACACCCAAATTCACTTTTGGGAAGCTCCTACACCCCCCCATTCTAGTCCACCTTGTCTGGGTAAGATTGATCCCACCCCATCCAGCTGTAGGGAAGACCAAAGGTCCTAGCCCAGACTGCCGGGGTGTTGCAGGCCCCTTGCTGCAGTGACTGATTAAGGATGGCCATTTGCTGTTTCTACTGCAAGAGAGAAGCTCTTTCGACTGGACTTGCTGAGCCAGTGGGATGTGACAGGAGCTGTTAGCAGAGGCCTTGGCATGAAATGAATCACCCTGAAAGTGAAAGCGACACAGAAGTTGTTCTGAGAAGTAAGAGAAGACAGTGCTCCACGTCATCTGAGCACCCAGACGCCACCATGGCTGAAATGCCACGTCCTGGCATTGTTTTCTTGTATGGGTCAACACAGCCCCTGTGAGTCTCAGCCTGGGGTCTGTCCATTTCAGTATCTATTATTCACACCAAGAATCCTGTGTGATAGAAGAGACCTGATCCCGATAAACCGTGGACATTAGCCATGACTGAAAGGACTGCCACTGTGGCCATGGAAGCAGTGGCTCTCAAGGACCAGGAGAGCTTTACCTGGGAGAAGAAGACCAAGGGTGAAACTGGGAGCAGAATAAACTGTCCACAAGATGCAGATGCCAGTTCACTGTGGTTGGAGAAATAGCTCTGTCGGGGAGCAGGGAGGGGAGGAAAGTACAGGGTCTCTCCCCTGGAGGGGTCCCCATCAGGTCCTCAAATCAGCTGCACTGCTGCTCCTGGGAGCTACAAGTCCATCATTCACTTCACCCTGGCTATGGCAGCCATGGAGGGCAGTGCAGAGCACAGACTTCAGAATTATACCTACCTGGTCTCCACCACTGGTTATTAACGTCCACTTTTTAAAAAAGATTTATCTACTTATTTGAGAGGTAGAGTTATAGACACAGAGAAGGAGAGACAAGAGAAAGATCTTCCATCTGCTGGTTCACTTCCCAGATGGCCACAGCAGCTGGAGCTGAGCCAATCTGAAGCCAGGAGCCAGGAGCTTCTTCCATGTCTCCCACGCAGGTGCAGGGCCCCAAGCACTTGGGCCATCCTCTACTACTTTCTCAGGTCATTAGCAGGGAGCTGGATCAGAAAAGGAGCAGCCAGCACACAAACAACACCCACATGGAATGCCAGTGCCACAGACGGAGGCTTAGCCTACCAGGCCACAGCGCTGGTCCTGGCCACGTTTTCTTAGCTTGGTGATCTTAACAAGTAAAGGCTTAAGGGCTATGAGAGACACTTGAGTGACTTGATTTTTTTGAAGCCCAATAAATGTGAAGAACCACCATCACCACTTACTAGACCACAGAAAAGGCCTCTGATTATTCCTGAATAATGTCCCCACATGCAGCCGGGACAGATTGGGCTAAGACAAATGGGGTTGTGCTGCTCACTCGTCTTCCATTTCTCTGCTTCCAGCTGTCATTAGGATAACGATCCAAATTTACCCACTAGGCCTCAAGCCTGTGCATCTGTGGAAGTCAAATACTATTTGCTGTTTTAGCTTCTTAAACTCTTTCCCCCTCATTACTCTACTTACTGAAAACTAGCTAACAATATGAAAAACACATTTATTGAGCACCCACGGCATACCAGGTATTGCTCTAAGAACCTTACTCGAAAGAACTCAATCCTTAAAGTGAGCCTGTAAGACAGAGGCACTGTGGGCCCCACATTACACATGGAAACACGGACGCAGACAGGTTAAGTAAATTGTCCCAAGTCAGACAGCAAAGATGCACCAGAGCCAGGTTGCAAACTGAGATGTTAGCATCCAGAGCTTCCTTATTCAGTCACTGTGTTATGCTGCCCGTCTGTATGCATCCCACAAGCTTTGTCCCACTCTATGGCTGGGATAGACTATCTCTTCATCTCCAAAAACATGCACCTCCTAATCCTCAAAACCTGTAAATGTCACTTCCATGGCAAAAGGGACTTTGCAGATGAGATGAAGTTAAAGAGTTGGAGACGAAGAAGATGATCCTGGTTTATCCAGGTCGGTCCTACATGTGATCACAAGTGTCTTTCCGACAGGGAGGCAGAGGGAGGTTTGACTGTGGATGGGACAAGGGAACCTGCTCTGTGACCATGGAAACAGAGAACGCGGTGCTGCAGCCACAAGCCAAGGTGTGTCCTCAGCCACCGGAGGGCGGAAGAAGCCAGGAAGGGATTCTGCCCCGGGGCCTCCAGAAAGAACCAGCAGCCCTGCCACCACACTCGCCTTGGCCTCCTGAAACTGATGGTTGCATATCCGATGTCAGAAGATGCAAGAGATTAAACCTCTGTTGTATGGAACCACGAGTCTGGGGTAACTGGCTACAGAAGCAACAGGAAACTGACACAAGCGCAGGCTATTTCTGCGCCATGAATGCTTTGGCCCAACCCTTTGCCTTCCTTAATGCCCACTTACCCTGCAGGTCTTAGCTTCAACTTCGCCTTCTCAGAGCAGCCTCCCCTGACGTTGCAGCCTTGAATTCCCCACTGCTCCCTCCCACAGCACCTCAGACTCTAATACTCACCACATTTACAGTTCACTGCTACTGTCCTTGCTCATGCAACCAAATCCAGGGGACTTGGTACCAAATGTGTCTGTCTTGCACTTCACTGGCTGTCAGGAGGCTAGCCCAGGTCCTGGCATATTATAGATCCTCAATATATGTTTTTGAAATGAGTCAACCAACACATACAATTGTTCTTGGGATTTGGGGATTTTTTTTTCCCAAAAATCATGAACATAAAGCACTTGATACAGGGTTTACTCTACAATAAATTTCCAGAAAGCAGAGGCATCTGGGGCACTGTTCCTCTACACTTGCAGTAGTCATTCTAACTCGATGGTGACATTGAGTATTTTAGAAAGCAAATGATCAGGGCGATCCCAGACACAGTGAGATATCAAGGAATCACAAAGCCACCTTCTGCTTCAAGATTATAGCAAGCCCTTGGGTCAATCAGCAGTGCATTGGGAATGGGTAAATTTCAACACTTTCCTGGCCTTGTTGTGTGTGTGTGTGTTTGTGTGTGTGCATGTACATGCTTCCAGCTGGGCCATGGACTGACTTCCCAGGCCCAGATGAATTCTCATCATTTCCCAGGGATCCTTCAGCTCGAGTTTGGTTCTTGCGCCAAGGCTCTGACAGCTTTATTAGCGCCTATAATTCAATGTAAGCGTCTATGTGTTGGGAAACACTTTGAGGCTATCTTTTAAAGTCAACTTAATTCCCTCTCAAATGCCTCTTTGTTTGCCAAAGTGCCAGCCAGAAGACTTCCAGGTAGGCAGGGAGATGAGCTCCAGACAGGGGATCAGCGGGACGTGTCTGCTGGGCGCCCAAGTCACTTTTCTGGTGGCTGATGTCATTTCCAGTTAGTGGGCTCCTGGCAAAGGTGCCTGCAGATGCTCAGATGACATCACTGGGGACTGGCCTGTCACCATGGGAGATAACAAATGGAGCCCAGCCCTAAGTTCCTGCTGCCCCAGGAAGTCACAATTCATTTTTTGGCCTTGCAATGGGCCTGAAGAGTAGACAGCCTGTACTCTTACCATCCAGCACTCTCCTGCTGGCTACTTTGCTGAAACAAAATGGTGGAGCACTGAACTTCCCCCAAAGTGCACAGTGGTTGTAATAATATAAACTGGTCAGGCTTGATGTAGCATATACTACTGGTCATCTACTCAACACTCATTGCATTCCTTATGGGCTAATAGAAGCCAGCTTTGCTCACATATGCGCACTCCCCTAGAAGAGACTGGCACATTCCCATCTGCAAAGGGGGGGGATCCTCATCAGTCTTAGCCAATCATTCATTGATTCAACAACACTTTTTAACACCTGTTTGATGGAAGGTACTATTGTAGGCACTAAAGATAAAATCAAACACACACACACACACACACACAAAACAAAGTCTTTGCCTTTATAAAGCCTTAATTCTAGTAGGGATGTCAGGAAATTAACACATAAATATATATCAGATAATAAACATGCGGTGTCTGAAGAAGAATACAGCTGGGTAGAAGCACAGAGATGGGCTTGCTATCTTAGATAAAATAGCAAAGGGGAGTGGATGTATGAGCGGAGATGTGAATGAAGAGAGGTCAAAAGCCTTGCAACTCTCTAGAGAAAAAGGACTGCAGGGAACATGAATGGCAGGTGCAAAGGCCCCTGGGTAGAAATAAACCTGCACGTTGAGAAGAGTCAAAAGGCCATTACAGCTGGATTGTTGTGCAAAGAAACCAGGTCATGGAAAGGACTGAGTTTTGTTCTGAATGCAATGGGAAGCTATGTGTGTCTACCTTAAGGGAAGAAGATTACCAGGGCCCCCACCATGTGGAAAGCAGACTAAACATAACACAAGGTAAGCAGGCAACCAGTGAACATGAAAAACTAGGTGGGTGGGACAGTGCTAATTGGTTGGACCTGGAATCTATTTTGAAGGTAAAGGCAAAAGGATTTGCTGGTGGACTTGGTGGGAAGGGGAAGAAAGAGGAATGAAGAATAATTCTAAAGTTAGGGCTGGCACAACTGAATAAATAAGAATGTCCTCAACTGGAACGGAAACCACTGGAGGAGCAGCACTTCAGGGTGGGAAGAGATCCAGAGCTGGGTTGATATGTGCTCAGCTCGAGGTGCACATTAGACATCCAAGTGCAATGCCAGGTAGGCAGCAGTCAGAGACAGAAGAGTGGAGGTCAGCACTGTGTCTCTGAACAGTGCAGGGGCCAGGTTTCAGCATGGGGTGCAGCTCCCGCCAGTGAGATATGATTGGAGGAGGTATCTCGGCAGGGAGCTCTCATTTCTAATGAAGATTTAACATTGGTTGAATGTATGCATGTGTGGATGAACAAATCCCTAAGTTTCCCTTCATTTCTAGGGTCATTCAAATTCTTTAGAAACATTGCAATTGGCATTTTGAAACCTGGCTTCTATTCCTATTTCTTTCACTAGTTGAAAGTCTAGGCAAGAGTATAACATCTCTATGCCTCAGTTTCCCCACTTTCACAATGAGAAACTTGGTCTGGGTGGTCTTTGTGGGTCCCACTAGCCCTGGTATTCTACGACCCCATAAGAACACAAGCCTTAGAGGCAGAAGCTCTGAGAGAAAGGTTGATTCTGCCCCGCATGGTGTGTGACCCCCAGTGACTCCGAGCTCCTCTGTGGTACAGTTCTTCCTCTCTGAAACAATGATTTATGGTCCCCTCCAGCACAAGTTTTCAAGAAGACACAGCATTGTTCCCTTCTTACTTACATTGATGGAACTAGTGTAAACCTCTAGGAAAACAATAGCTATGAGGAAACCAACTCCTTTATACACACACACACGCACATGCACACATGCACATGACCCAGGAGGGGACGTCAGGCTTTTTCTTTCAGGGAAGCTACACCCTGGCTCCTTCTGGGCACCGAGTCTCCTTGGAGTGGGCACATATGGTTGTGTTGGAGGCTCTTGGCCTGGAATCTCATCTCAAGGGGCAAAGAGCTACTCTAAGAATCCACCAACTCAGCCTTTCTGTGTCACTCCTATGTGTCTCCCTCAGGACTTCCTGATAGACGAAACATTGTAAGTCTATAAAGCTGCTGGCCCAGACTTGGCACACTGTAATTGTTCGGACTGCTTGTACCTCAGGGTCCTATTCCCGACTAACTACAGATAGCAAGGTGAGCAATAATGGTAGAGTATACGGCAGTTTTAGAGGCTGAATATTTAAGGACTTGGTCTATTTCTTTCACTTAAAACGTCTAAAAGGGCCAGCACTGTGGCCCAAAGAGGCCACTGCTCGCAACACTGGCATCGCATACTAGAGTGCTGGTTCGAGTCTTGGCTGCTCCAGTTCTGATCCAGTTCCTTTCTACTGTGAGTGGGAAGATGATGGTCCAAGTACTTGGTGCCCTGTCACCCACAAATCAATTAAGCTTAAAAAAAAAAAACAAATAAACAAATAAATAAAAAGTCTAAAAGTAATTGCCAAGTTTGGAAAATAAATTAAAAATTAAATAGAAGAGCTAATGGGAGCCCTCCTTTCATCATAGTTGAGCTCACCTAGCCTGACTGAAACTTCTCTGGTGTGAATTATTTCAACTCCAAATTGTTAGCATTATTGGGACAGTGTTATATACAAAGCTTGATTAATAGGACATGGGCAAATAGGTATATTGTGAATTAATCAGTGCTTTGTGTTTGAAGACTTGATCTTCCATAACTCAAGGAAAGAAATTAATAAAAGGGATTATCAGTACCAGAAAGTTCAGGACAAACAAGCTAAAGTGCAGCACGTTTTCATTGAAGCCTGATGGCGACTGTACCTCTGCCTTTTGATCTCTGAGCCCTAAGAACCTCTGAGCAGGGTGGCAGGGTTCCCAAAGCACAGGGCCCAGGGATAAGGGGGAAGAGACTCTCTGCTAATAGACACTGATGCCATCTGAGCTAACTGACTTTCAGCAGATAGGCTACAGCTGTTCAAATGGCCTCCCAGGAACCAGGATGTCAATAAGAAGACAGACACACAGAGAGCCCTGGTTAAGACTGCTGCACATTCTAGAGGTTTTGGAATCTCTGAACCTGTTTCCCAACCTTCCCAAAGGAGGTAGGGAAGAAATGTGAGGCTATGGCGAGATCATGAAGAATTGCAGGGAAGATGGAGTTTATCTTAGTGGAGACAATAGTTGCAACAACAACAAAGTGCTCTCTTTCTCCTTGTATTTCACAGTTGGTTTTCATTCATTGCTACATCAGGAGCACTCCCTTTGGGAAGAATGGAGAGAGTGGACATCACCTTCTTGGGGCCAGGTTTATACACAACCAATTCTCAACCCCAAAGGAGAGCTGGAACTTGCCTCTCTGTCCCTGCGTATGCAATCCTAAGGAAGGGCCAGGTGAGCTCAGGGGCTCCACTCTCATGGTGCCCAGGGACATAGAAACCCTGAGTGGTCAGGCTTGGGTTCAACAGCTGCTTCTCTTCCACTGTGAGCCAGGAAGGAGTAGAGGATGAGTCTCCTTCCACCTCCTGTCTGCAGCCTTCCCCAGCCCAGGGTAGCCCTTGTAAAGGACATTGAGTAAACATCGGTCAAGTTGTGTATGCTAGCAAAGCATTCAGCTCATAAGATATTGAAGAACTAAATAGAGAAGATGGACAACAGGGGTGCTTCATAAACCAGCGAGTCAACAGGTGACCAATTTTTTTTTTTTATCTTCTATAGCAGCAGCAGTTCTGAAAAAGCCCTGAAGACATTTTATCCAATAAATGCCTTCCAGAGCTAAGAAGAAAAATTTCTCGCATGGTGATTTACAAAACAATTTTACAACCTTTATTTCACTTGAGTACAATTGAAGAAATAATAACAAAACTCTTCGAAGTGCCAGGCACTGTGTTCAGTGGTGGTTACGGCAGCAGAAACAGATGCCGTCCTTGCTCTCAGGGAATGCAGTGTGGGGCTAAAGAAAGATAATAATAGCATCAGGATTTATCCAGAGCCTTTTTTGGAGCCCACCACTAAACTAAGTTTCTAACACATACTGACCCCATTCATCCTTAGAATCATCCTTAGGGATACTCTTAGGAGCCTTGCAAGTTCGGTGACTTATCCAGGGTAAGCAAGTGACAGAGCCAGAATTCAAACCCACTAGGTTGGCTCCTTGGCCATCATAACCATGCCTCCAGCCAACATCTGTGTTATGAGAGTTAAAATAGAAAGCAGGGGGGGGTCAAGGGAGGCACCCGCCTTTAACACAGGCGGTTCTTAGAGCCGGATCTATCAGTCCTTAAAACGCAGTAACTGCCCAGCAGTCCATACAGAGGGCAGGAGCAGTGGCCCTCATCTAAGCTGCACTCCCAAGTCTCCAGGGGACTCCAAAGCTCACTGCCCACTGGCAGCCTCCCAACAGCCTCCGAATAAATAACCAGTAGGTTCTTCGCATGCCCTGTGAAGAACTTAGAAACAAATACTCCTTCTGGTAATTGCATTAAGGGAGCCTTTCTGTTTGTTTGTTTAACTTAGGAGTTAAAATAGAATGACTTTGTCTCGAAAATTGTGAAATAATGATCAGAAGTTATTTGCTTATGTTTTTATTCAGAATTAAGGGATATTCCTTCGAGTGAATGCAAAATGGGTAGTGCTGGCACGGGACTGAGGGCTTTCTGAGAGGTGGATTATATTATTCATTCAGCTTTAATGATTAACAGTTAAAAATCCACTCTTGTTGTTCCCCATGTCTGGGGAAGAATAGAAGCTTTTGTTTTTTTCTGAAACAAAAAGCCACATCTTTCTTTCCAGGGAATGCATTAGAATGAGGGGTTTCTACAGAACTGGAAAAAAGCCAGGACATTTCGGAGTCAAGGTTCCCCCCTCCACCACACACACACACACACACACACACACACACACCCCGCAGTGCTGCCCCTGTTCATGCAGAGGGGCGGGAGGGAGCGACTGACTGCACCTGGCAGCCTCAACCTCAAGGGGCGTCACTGTGTCGGCAGAGTCAGGTACAGCCGCGCAGGGCATCCAGGCAGCACTGAGAACAGCTAAGTGTTAAGAGGCATTGAGTGCTTCCTCTGGCCACATAGTACCTCCCCTCCTCACATTCAGTAGCTCATTTCCTTGGGGTGATGCAATGAGTACCCCGGCGTGCAGGTAAGGGAAATACTACACAAGGGTTTCACTTGCCCAGGACTATTTCTAGAAAGTAGAGGAGTCAGAATTCAAGCCCAGGCAGTGCGGCTCCAGCAGCAGTGCCCTCCCTCCATGGAGACGCGACAGCAGAAGTGTCACCCCTCGGGATGTCACCACCCTGCTGATTCTGGCTGTAGGAGCTTCTCGGGACCCTCCAGAGAGCACCCCTCTTCTAAGTTCTGCTGGCTCCACACCCAGCGTTCTCCAGAGACTTCTGGTCTGTAACTGCCAAACCGTCTACTTAATTTAACCTCAGAGCTTCTTCCCTGGGAAACTTAGTGGGGAGAGCTCGGGCTGGGGAAAGGGAGACACAGAGAGAGAGAGAGAGAGGGAGGGGGGGAGAGAAAGAGAGAGGGAGAGAGAGAGAGAGGGAGGTAGAGAGAGGGGAGCTCAGTATTTGTGAAGAAGTCAGACGACGTTATAACCAGGCTGTCAGCCCAGCGGTGAAAAAGCTATTGTTGAAGCACCTTGGCACCAGAGAGGAAGACGGAGATTTTCCCGAATCATTTCTCATTTCGTATTTGGGCTTCACACTTTTCCTGGGGCCTCCGGGCAGCCTTCCAGAGCCCGGTCCCCGTGATTGACTCTGAGTCCCCGAGTAAGTGATCTGTCAGTCCGAAGCGCGCGGAAGGGGCCGGCGGAGGCCCGGGCAGCCCGTGCTGGCCCGGCCCCGACATTGTACACACTAATGCAGTGTGAAGGAGCACGTCTAAATAGCCTGTCCAACTTTTTTGATGTTCTTGAACCCACAGATGGGATTCATTTCCACACTGTTCGCAAAACGTAAACGATACAAGGACATTAAAGAGCATTAAACTACTTGATGACATTTTGGTCACATTAATGAAAAGTAGCATTTTTTAAACGACCAGAAAGAAAGAGAAAGAAGCTGAGGATGGAGAGGGGAGGAACGAAGAGACTAAGCGAGAGATGAAGTCAGGAGGGAGAAGGAGGACTGGGAGAGGGATTTGAATCTGTCCAAAATGTAGAAAGAAGGCTGGCAGTCCCAGCAGTTGTCAACCCAGTTGGGACTTCATTCAGCATGACAAAAGAAGTAAATATTCTGGTGGCTGGACAGATCTGCATAACATGCCCCCCCCCCCCCCCCCACACACACACACAGGGAGCAGCACAGACACACTGAGATAATAATGTGCCCTTCCGGACTGAGTAGTTTGTCAGAGCAAGCTGACATACCATGGGGACACAAAAGATAATGGCAGGAATGTCAACTCACCTCCTCCAGGAAGCCTTCCACAGTGCATTTCTAAGAGTCATGAAGTCTCTTCTTTGGATTCACAGGGACCTGAAGTTTACCACACCACAAATGACACCTTGTCATTGCATTAGTCATTCCCGTGTATGGAGCTTCATGGACTGAGGTAGAAGCACAGGTTTAAAGAAGCCTGGGCCCCAATATGGGTTTCCTGACCTGGAGCATAGTTGACCTCTCTGGGCCTCAACTAGGACATCTGTAGAATGGGGCAAGAAGAAAACCTAGCTCAGAGAGTTGGAATGAAGCATAGACTAGGTAAGGAATGGAAGCACACACACTCAACATGTGTTATAGATTAGCATCAGCAGCATGCCCAGCACCCCCAACTACTTGGCACACAGAAGGCATTCAACAAATACTGTTAAATAAATGAATCTCAACAGACTCACTTAGGGGGAAAAAAAAACACCCATCAAGAGGACTAAGGAATTAGACTCGGTGCTACAGAAAGTACAAATGGGTGGCAGAGACATTCTGTAACGTAACAAGTCCTGGACACAAAAATCTAAGAACTTTCGTCCTGCGGTCTCTCTTGGGAGTGCCTACTCTTTCCTCCACCCCAGCAGAGCTGGAGAATGGGCGGAGCAGCCCCCAGCCCCCAGCCCTGCCGGCAGCCTGTGCCCCCTCCGCTCCACCACTGCCTTGGCAAGGCTTCCTCCTTCCAGCCCTGGTGGTTACATTAATTGCTAATGACAATGGCAACCTTCACTCTGTGTGGTTTCCTGCCCAGATTCTGGATCCTTTACAAGGCTCTCTTTTCTTTTTTTCCCAGATAGGAAATGCAAGCCGAGACGTGTGAAGAAAAAAAACAGTGTGCCTATTGTCGCAGCCTCCTCTCCTCCCTGGGCTCCGGCTGGCTGTGTGTGCTCTGGGTGTCTGCCCCGCCACAGGGAAGAATAAACCCAGACTCAAATCATAGGAAATTCATCAAATGTGCTTCTCAGGGCTCTGTCTTTCAAGGTCTGTTTCCCTGCCATATGATCTCTATAAACCAAATCACTGTTAGCCGGGGCACAGGACCAGAGGCGCCGGGGGCTCATGGATAATGAATGCCAAATGCATGTGACAATAGACTGATCAGAGAGCTGAATGGAAATTTCTGAGCCGTGCTTCTGTGTGTATGTGTACATGCGTACATGCTGAAGTGCAAGCTTGCAGCCCTGCGCACGGTCGGGTCAAGCACGTGAGACGATCTTCATGTGGTGGGACCAACAGTGGCCCTTGGTGCCACACTCAGATAACTCCACCTCTCCAGGACTCTGCGAAGTTAGTAGGACGAAGAAGACTGGAACCCAAAAGCTCAGACCCCAGGTTGCCGGGACACTCAACATGGAAGATTTGACTTAGAAATGGATTTGACTTAGAGATCCAGGATGTCTTATGATAAGGGCTTAACCCAGGACCCCAGAACATGAGAGCACCACCAAGAAAAACAAAAATGGGGCACTCATTCCTGGACACCAAAGGGAACTGGGAGAAGGTACTCAAATTGAGTGAGCCATTGGGGGATCTTTCCCAGGAGTGGTTTGGATTCCTCCTGGGTCTGCCCAACTCATTCAGTCTCTAACCAGTTACCTGTGTGGCCAGGGAAGGGAAGAGAACACGGGGCAGAAACTAGCAGGCCACCAGCTGAAAGGCAAAAAGTAATTAATGTTATAGCCTTTTAGATTCTAGAAAATACCGCCCTTAAAACTGCAAGTCCACCAAGCGGCTGTCGGCAACCGATAAATGCTTCCATATTCACAGGCATCAGCAGTCTTCCCGTTACAAAAAAAGTAATAATACATACATATTAATGGATCACATTTTGTCCTTTGGGGAGCATAATTTTTAAAAGGGCCAAGGCAGCAATAATAGTTCCTTTAAAAATTCTAAATGCTGTAATTGTTTTCTCTGAGTTATGGTGCTAGGATTTAATTAGTGATGAATGTTCGGTATGGGGTTGGGACGTTTCTGATGAATTCAGCCAAACAGAAAAGTGGTCTTATCCTCATCATTCCCTCCCCAGCCCCCCACCCCTTTTCCTTCCCTGGGACCTGGAAACCTATGTGTGTGTGTGTGTGTGTGTGTGTGTGCGCGTGTACACGCGCGCATGTACGTGTGCGCATGCACGCACGTGTGCCCATGAACATGCCCATACAGGGATTTTATTTTCTGCATTTTGGCTGAAATTGGAAGGAGATTGCTTTAACCACAGTTCAATGAGGAACATGAAGCATGGTCAGTGAGGTCATGCAATTCAGCACAAGTTTTGAGGTTTTCTGGTTATAAGGAAGAAAAATAATAAAACATAAATGGTAGAAATGTTCTTATCATTAGGAAGTTGCTCCGGTCTTGAACTTGGGTTCCTGGGCTTAAAAGAGCACTAGAGCGATAGGGCTAGGGGTGTGGGAGGGGGCATTAGTGCAGGGGGAGGCTTTCTCCATTCATCCAACCAATAATCATGAAGCAAGTCTGACTGTGTCCAGGCTCCGAGCTGGGCACTGCACACATGGCCCTGGCAATGGAGTCCATGCCTGGGGTAAATACGATCGCTTTGTTCTTCTCCAAACCACTTCTTTGTACAAGCAGCTGGAGAGCAGCCCAGACTAGCGGCCATCCACACAGGCAGAATGGACGTGGCCTACACAACAGGGCCCCTGGGGGCCGGGCCCACCCCTCGCGTCCACCTTCAGGAAGGCTTTCATTTCAGACCTGAAGGCTGCTCCTGGGTTCCCAGTGTCCTTTATTAACATGCAAATACTCCTGGGAAAGGTCACACCTTGAGACCCCACCAGCTAACCTCTTGCTCACCAGTTATTTCTTAGCAAGGATTAGCAGAAACAGAACACCAAAAAGGCTTGGGCTGAGGGCCGGGGGAGGTCAGGGCTGGTGGGGAAGGAAGGTAAAAGGCCTTTTCCTACGCCAAGATTTTCCTGGACAGTCAATTTGATACAACAAATCAATGCTTTCTTTCCAGTAAAGGTTGACCTTTCTTAACTGTAAAATGAGATGAGATCCCATTTGCATCCCTTTGAAATTGTTATATTTAAATTAATTTCTAAGTTGCATCTCATTCGGGACTCTACCACGTGTTCCAGGTGGAGCATAGGAGCCCAGGGGCTTCATCCTGCCCTTGCTATACTACTTGTGGCACCTGTTTCACAGTTTTGACCAAAAAGTTAAAGCTGCAGGCCGAGACAGTCAGTGGGAGGGTTTTCTGCTCTATCTAGTGCCTCCTCTAGTTCTCCCTGTACCCTCCCCCTCTATCCCATTCGTCTTGCCTCCTCTCTCCTCTGAGCATAACCCACCCCCACCTCCTCCACCACAGGCTTCCCCAGGGTGATGTTGAGGTCTGTGGGTCTAGCTGCTACTGAGCACCCATCATTCTTCTTACTGAAGTCGAGCCTAGCTGTTAGCATCCCAGTTAGGACACCCACATCCCACCTGGGAGTACTTGGTTTAAGCGAAGTACAGGCTGTAGACACTCACTAGCTCTCTATTAGTACAGACCCTGAGAGGCAATGGTGATGGCTCATGTAATTGGGTTCCTGCCACCCATGTAGAAGACTTGGATTGTGTCCCCAGCTCCCAGCTATGGCCCTAGCCATTTAGAGAATTTGGGGAGTGGACCAGTGAATGGAGGCTGTGTGTGTGTGTGTACGTGTGTGTGTATACGCGTGTGTGTGGCTCTCAAATAAATAAATAAATAGAATGCCATTCTAGAGAGGGTCATGGTGAAAGGAAGGCACCACGATAGAGAGATCTGGATTTCAGTCTAGATTTGCCACTTCTAGGAACTCGAGATACATTACTTAGATTCTCTGATCATCATTTTCCTTATCATTTGTCTTTTGAGTGGAATAAGTGAAATTATAGTAACTGATTAATAAATATTTGCTATTTCCATTGTCCTAATGCATTATCTTCCTTGTGTAAAGGGATGGCAGGTAGTTAAACACATTGAAAGCACCCCACCCCACCCCAGCATTACAAGTCCCATGAGTGTATGCCCCTAAAGGTACTCTCTTAGGAATACTGACTTATTTCAACCTTGTTGTCACTGGCCATATGCGTTATTTATTCTTTCCACAAATGCCACTAATAGCAGTGAACCTACACGATATGCTCAATATCTGGCTCCTAGGAGTTCATATTTAGAGGGTTAACAACAAAGTAAGCAATGCCAGGTACAAAAAGTCATGAGAACACTGTTGGGGAAGAACCACCTGTCCGGCACAGTCTAAAGACACCAGAGAGGCACAAGAGCTGAGTATTAAATGAAGGTAATATTTATTGCTATGTACTGGGACTTTTCTGGGTGCTAGTCACTGCCTGGGGGCCTATCATTTTCATTTATTCTACATAATGACTGTGTAAGATAAATACCTTCTCATTTTGCCATGAGCACTGCCAGTCTCAGGGGGTTAAGAGGCGTGGCTATAATCTTACAACTGGGATGTCAGAATCACTGAGATTGTATCTCTGGTCAGCGTGGTTCCAAAGGCTGTGCTCTCTCTTGTAAACTAGGGGCATATTAATCAGTCACTCGTGTCAAAAGAAAAAAATTTCATGATCTTGTTATTTATAGGCACATCTTCAGAAATTTTTTGGTTTTGTATTTTATAATCTTTGATGCTTACAAAGTAATTTGCTAATATATTTACATTCCTTACCTGGAAATGAATGTTATTTTAGAAAACAATTGAAACACATAAATAATTGTACATCCACATGTATATATGGGTGGATGGTGAAAAACAGGCTGTTCTGTAGATAAAGGAAGAAAATGCTATGCATGTGCAAATATGAGCACATTTTGTACATATTTGTGATTGTGTTTATTTCACAGATCAAGAACACATTTTTGATATCAAAAATTGTGCATTTATTAGTTGCTATTACATGTTTTTGAATAGAGTATCATTTTTAGCCTATTCTCTCTTCAGATATTTAGCTTCAATTTTTTAATTATCATGGATAACATTATGACAATCATCCTTTGCACAAGTGCCTTTGTAATGTTTACCTAATCACTCTTCTATGATAAATTTATGGAGATGGAAATTGCTGGGCCCAAAGTTTAAGATCTTTGAAGTATTTTGCCAGATAGCATTTTATCATGATCAAACTTACACTTCATTAACTGTTTATGAATGTAGCCTGCCATTTTGGGTCTTATTGTTATATTTTTTATTATCTTAATGATTTACAAGAATTCTTTATATATTAAGGCTATGAGTCCATTGTCTTTCATATATTCTACAGCATCTTTGCCTTACAAATGTATTCTAGATTTTATTAATGAAATCTATAAATTATTTATAGTTTCTGCCATTAGTGCTGTATTTGAAAATCCTTCTCTAATCATGATCATAGATTTTCTTTTAGATGTTCTCATATTTTATTTTGTAATTGTGTCAGAAAATAAAACGCATGTTTTTTCCTCTCCTCTCACCCCACAATCAACACAAATCACTTCTGCGACCTCAAAAGGTGTGGGGCTTTCTCCCCACCTTGAAGAGGCTGAGTGGATAGTGGCCGAGAGTCCTCTAGTTCCAGTCAGCTCTGACACTGTCTACTTGGAGATGGCATCACAGCCCAAGGTTGAGGGCTCAGCCCTCGCCCCACTGCAGACACCAGTGGCCAGGCCCCAGTGCTTCTGACCAACTGGCTGCTCCTTGGCAGCACACGGAAGTCAGGGAAGCACTATGCTTACTAGTTCATAATAAGGGATATAACATAGGATGCAGATCAAGGGATGCCTAGGGTTAGGTGTGGGGGAAGGACCGCCAGATTTCCATGACCTCGCTGGGCGCTACCCTCTAGGAACCTCCATGAGTTTGGTTTTCTGGGAGCTCTCTGAACTCTCCCCATGTGGGTATTTATGGAGACCTCGTTGCACAGCCATGATCAAAGCCATGACCAATGTGAACGGACAGAAGTTCTGATCCAAGGCTAGCAGCTGGAGTGGGGAACCCAGCAGAGCTAGGCCCAACTCTTCCCGGAATCTTGCTGTAGCATTCCTTCCTCCTGGGTGACAGCCAGGACCCCTTCTGGAGTGAGTGTCTCGTGACCTACTGGTCACAGGTAGCTCAGAACATCTCTCTACGGCCACCTACAGACAGAAAAGCACAAGACTAGGGTTTTTATGGCCAAGCTTGGGGAAGGAGTCACACGTCAGAAACTGTGGGTGAAAACCAAATATGTGTGTCAGATAACACATGGATCTAGTCACAATTTAATGTGGTGCATGGTAGGAGGGAAGAATCCAAACCAATATGCTTCTGGCCCCATCTTCCACCCCATCCTCCTTCTATTGCATACCAAGATTGATTGACTCTTTTCTGTGGAGCCATTTGTCTATTTCTGTCAACAGAACCATGCTGTTTTAAGCACGGCTGCTCTGATATATCTAATATCTAGCAATGGCAGTTTTTTGCTGCCCTCTTTCAAAGATTTTAGCATAGTCTAAAATGACTGAGGGTATAAGTGGTGGATCACCTTAAAATGTACAGCAATCACAAGGCACATTTGTTTCATCATTATCATCACACTCTACTCATTTCCACACTAAACGATCTGATTCAGACACTTAGGATCTGCTATGCCCAGTCACTAGACCTATTACATTCTGTTTGCCAAGAACCTTGGCAGGCAGTGTTTTCCATTCTGTTCATATGAAAGCCAGGGTAGATGAGAGCTAAGAGTATGGCTCTAGCTGTGTGACATGGGACAAGCTTCTTAACTTCTCTGAGCCTTGGCATCCACCTTCACAATCAGAATGACCACCTGCTACTCATTTATGAATAATACATGTGGAAGGCACTTAGAGGGGTGCTCACTGCAAAGTAAACACTCAATGAACTCGTTATAACTGGTATCATATGTCCCACTGAGCTGGTCATTCTGGGCGTTTGCTGATTTCTGTTAAATTGGAAGAAGGAAAATTTCAGGGAAGGCATTGGATCAGGAAAAGAAGTTGAATAAAATAAAACTTCACAATGTTTTGCAAATGTTTCTAGGGATGAGAACTTGTTATTAAGATGTTGTTTCTCAGGGCTGATGCTGTAGTGTAGCAGGTAAAGCTGCTGCCTGCAGTGCCAGCATCCCATATGGGCGCCGGTTCAAGTCCTGGCTGCTCCATTTCCCATCCAGCTCTCTGCTATGCCCTGGAAAAGCAGCAGAAGATGGCCCAAGTCCTTGGGCCCCTGCACCCATGTGGGAGACCCAGAAGAAGCTCCTGGCTCCTGGCTGCGGATAGGTGCAGTCCAGCCTTCGTGGCCATTTGGGGAGTGAACCAGTGGATGGAAGACACCTCTCTCTCTCTCTCTCTCCCTCTCTAACTCTGCCTTTCAAATAAATAAATAAATCTTTAAAAAAAGATGCTATTGCTCACAGGGCCAGGGTTCCCTGTCTTAGAGCAAGCTATGGCCTGGCCATAGAGAGCCCACAGGGCGTCACACGAGGAGCCTAAGCAAGCCAGTCAATCTGAACCTACGGAAGATTCTACGGAGAAGCCTGGCCTTGTCCTTTGTCCATCCCGGCAGCTTGGAGCTCATACTGGGTCTCCGCTTCAGTTCTTTCCCCCGTGCTCAGAGCAGATCTTCCCGGCTACCAGCTAAGAGGTTGAGAATGGGGCTGAGCGACGCCTCTGAGCTCAGGAGGGAGACTGCCCTGGAGTAGCACTCCAGCTCTACCGCAAACACCTCAGCATCGTTCCTTTCTGAACTAGAGTTTTTGTCAGCCTAAAAAAGTGTGGATGTTTTGTCTTCCCTGAATTGTACACACAGAAGAATTTTCTAGGATGATAAAAACATTGTAGGTATTTAATAAATGGCACTGCATCAGTAAGGAGAGTTTGCTTCTAAAGAACAGAAAGGCCAATTCAAACAGGCCTGGACAGTGAAGCAAGGTTATTTGTTTATATAACTGGGGATCCAAGAAAGTGCTGGATTTCAGGGGCAGTTTCTTCCAGGGGCCAAACTATGTCATCGAGAACTTGCTTGGGGCTGGTGTTGTGAAGCAGAGTGTTAAAACACCACCTGCAATGCTGGAATCTGGCCCAGCCCTGGCCGTTGCGGCCATCTAGGGAGTGAACCAGCAGATGGAAGACCTCTCTCTCTGTCTCTCCCTCTCTCTATATAACTCTGCCTTTCAAACAAATAATCCTTTGAAAAAAACATTTTAAAAAGATTGTTCCTCCTTTCTTCACTCTTCCCATCACGCATTCAGCCTCTCCACAGGCTGCCTCCCTCTCATGGTTCCAAAATGTCTGTAAATATCTGGAAAGGACAAAAGAGGGCCACACCCAGATATTTCCCCCGACGAATGAGGCAGAGCTATCCCAGGAATCCCTGGCAAATTTCACTTCTTATAGCTCAATAGCCAACACTGGCTCATGGGCCCAACGCTGAGCCAATAACCATGGCTGCAAAATAAATCTCTGCACATCAGTGGGTCTGAACCACAAATGCGGGGTGCAGAATCAACTCTTGACAGTCCAAGAACTGTGTCAATGCAGAAGGATAGAAACTGGACCAAAAATCAGAGCAAGTATGGGGCTAAGTGTATAGATATCCAGGGAACAGTGACAATATCATAACCACTCCTCGTCTTCCCGGGCTCCAGCAGAATGCAGAGGAATGGATGAGCAAGCCTCCATGGGACTAGAGGCCCTGAACTTTGGATTGGATTCTGAGTCAACATGGAGAAGGGTGCTCAGCCTGCTCTTCAGGGACTATTCCTCTCCATGATAGTAGTGATAACATGCATAGCAAGCATAAAATGAATATTGAAAATAGCCTTTTTGAAAGAATAAAATGACCCTTGTTTCAAATCACTCGAGTGGTTATTTGGATCTGCACAGCCACCTGCAGCTCAGTCATAGGCACAATCTTCGTGCTTTGCAACATGTCCGTCCCTGGGCCTTTTCGCTGTAGCCTGCTCCCTGTCTTTGCTTCTCCCTTCTTCTTCCTCTGTTTAGAGTTCATTATCCTCAAGAACCTGGGAAGAAATCTGGGAAGGAAGGGTCAGGGGGTACTGGGCTGCTGGGGCGCAGGGTCTGAGTGAGCCCACAGGGCTCTCAGAGCAAAGCCACTGCAAAGGAAAACTTGCTCTCCCCTGAAAGGTGGACTGGCCGAGCCCCAGTGAGCCTTCACGCCTCCAGGTTGCTAAGCGACAAACACTTCAAGTTTGGAAATCTTTCTCCACACCGGATATATTATCCTGGCAAATTGGACTTTCAGATCTGGCAGCAATGGAAAGAGTCACTTTTTTAAAAATAGAGACAATTTAGATGATTTCAAAGACATCTGGTCTCTTTTTCCAGCAATGTCTGACTCTTCCCTTTCACGAAGCACATTGGATCCAAGCACTTCACATGTACAGAAGTGCAAGGTCCCTGCAGAAAGCCACGTTTCCACCACAGAAGGCGACCCTCCGAAAATGCCGGCAGCTGGAAAGGCCTGGAACCCAGGAGGGCAACAGTGCTGGGCGTGTCCTCGCTTCTCCCTGCTCTTGGCCGCGCCCTTCACCGGATTTCCTCCAGTACTCCTTCGGTCCCTCTGTGACCCGCTCTGTTCCCACTGCCCCTCCTGTCCCCTGGCTCCCACCTCTACCTCTCGCTCACTCCCTTTTCCTCACCTCCACCTCTGTCCCTACAAACTTCCCTGCACCAGGACATCCCTGCCACATCCCCTCAGTTGGGCATGGAGCTGGTCCTCCTCCTGCACCCCTAAATCATCACCAGCCAGCCCTAGGGTTCAGTCCCCAACCCCATGCTGAGTTTTTTAAAAAATAAAATTTCAGACAAATCCAAACACCAAATACCTCCTCCACCTGCTTGCTAATGCATAAAATTCCTTCAACAGAGGTCATTACATTCCACAACTAAAGACCAAGTTTCAAACGTAAACAATAAACAACTCACATCTGGGCAGCTCTTAGCAATTTTCCAAACACAGGCAGCTGTTTCCCACCAATTCCCTCATTTGACCCCCCTATACTCTGGAAATGGAAGCCCTATCATTACTACCGTCTCCGTTTCAACATGGATACACTAAGGCTAACAGGTGTTAAGTACCTTTACAAAGGTTCCTACAACCCAATTCTGTCTGACTCTGACGTCCAAGCCCTTCCCCGCCCCACCCCTGTGACCTGTCACACATGACTGGGGGGGAGGCCTCCCCCAACTTCTTCAGAGCCCAGATCTACCACAATTCCATCCATCTGAAATCCTTAATTATCGATACTAAAACTCGTCACTGGGCTCTGATGCCACCAGTTGGCAGCTGTTGCTTTGATTTCATGCTGAGCTCTAAACTTTACTGTTACTAGAGTGGCGAAGTGTTTTTCTCATATTTTATCTCTTTTTAATCAAAATTATAGTTCACTAAAAAATTGCTAACCATCGTAGCATTCCATATATACAGATGAAAATGATATGAAGAGAAAAATAGATATTTAGAGGAATGAATACATAGGTTTAATTATGTGCTTCTTAAAATGCTCATGTAAGGAGTGGGCACTGGTGGGGCATCCCCTATGAGCGTGCCAACTTGAGTCCTGACTTCGCCACACCATTGATCCAGCTTCCTGCTAACGTGCTTGGGAGGCAAGTGGAGGATGGCCCAAGAACTTGTACTTCTATTGCCCATGTGGGAGAACTGGATGGAGCTCCTGGCTTCAGCCGACCCTGCCCTGGCTGTTGAGGCCATTTGGGGAGTGTACCAGGGGACAGAGCTTCTCTCTCTGTCTCTCCCTTTCTCTCTGTCTCTCTGCCTCTCAAATAAATTAATTAATAAGTAAATAAAATCTTTAGAAATAAAGTGATCACTATTAACAAGCATGATTCAATAGAATTGTTTCCACAAGGTTGCAGCCTATGTCTAGTTCATAGACACTGGCAAAGCCAATATGGGATTAGTACCTTCCCATCCTGGCCACTCAAGTGCCCAAACACTAGCCCACTTGGGGAAGGCAAGATGGTCTTGAACTTCCATGTGTGTTAGAATCACCTGGAAAGTTTTTTTAAAGGACTAATTTCCAAGTCTCAATTTCTGAATATCTGAGTTAGTAAGTCTGAAATGAAGTGTGAGATTTCTGTTTCTAACAAATTCCCAATTCCCAGGTGGTGCTAATGCCACTGTTCTGGGGTCCTGGTTTTTTAAAAAAACAACATTGGGTTATGTCAGGCATTTAATCTAGTAGTTAATAAATACCCATGTCCTACACTGAAGTGACTGGGCTCGGCTCCCAGGTCCAGCTTCAGCTTCCAGCTTCCTGCTAATACAAACCTTGGGAGACAGTGTGGTTCAAGTAATTGCATTCCTACCACCCACATGGGAGACACTGATTAAGTTCCTGCTCCTGACTTTGACCCTGGGCCAACCCCAGCCATTGTAGGTATTTGGTGAGTGAGCCAGCAGACAGGGGCTCTTATTCTCTCACCTTCTCCCCATCCATGTTTCAATTTCTGTCTTCTGCCTCTCAAATAAAAAAAAAAAAAAAAAAAAAAAAAAAAAAAAACTTAAACCACTGGCTTAAGGCAAGACACCCTAAGGGCTAAGGGGCCGGAGCTGTGGTGTAGGAGGAAAGCTGCCCCCTGCAGCACAGGCATCCCACACGGATGCTGGCTCACGTCCTGGCTGCTCCGCTTCTTTTCAGCTCCATGCTAATGCACCTGGGAGAAGGAGCAGAAGATGGCCTTAGACCCCTGCAGCTATGTGGGAAACCCAGAAGAAGCTCCTGGCTCCTGGTTTCAGATCGTCCCAGGTCCTGCCATTGCGGCCATTTGGGGAGTAAACCAGCGGATGGAAAATATCTCCTCCCTCTCTCTCTCTCTCTCTCTCTCCCTCCCTCCCTCCCCCCCCCACCCCAGCCCCTTCCTCTGCCTCACCTTCTCTGTAACTCTTTCCAAAAAAAAAAAAAAAAAAAAGACACCCTGGTCTGGCTCTAATAATTTCCCTTCTCTCTCATCTCTTATCAACACTGTGGAGTAGGCAGGTGGAGCCCCATAGCCTCCCAGCCACATCTGGGGTCCTACTGTGCATGATTAACCAATAGTCTTAAACTTGGTGGCTGGCACTGAATTAACTTTGGATAACTTTCAGTGCATATTTCTGGAGCTCAGAGCTACCTTCTGATCATACATTCTTTCATCTCTATGATCATCAGAACTACATACACTGCTAATCACGACAGAAATCCTAGCATTTATTAAAGCTGCAGTCCTGAAGCAATCCTTTCATTGGCTCATTTAATCTGCACAATAACACATTAGGAAGATACTATTATCAGTTCTTTACAGGGGATCAAGATTACAAAGCCATTATATAGCAGAACCTGCACAAAACACCAGTTTGTCTCCAGAACACAAGTTCTCCATCATTGCAGGTGCTGAAGCTAAGTCTTCAGTGTGGATACTGCAAATTGACATCCTGACTCTTCCAGATGGTTTCTTTCTTCTGGTCCTATTTCTTTCCTCACTGATCCATGTCTATGCCCACCAGCCAGTCAGGATGCCTGCTGTAGCTCCCTCTCCTCTCTCTGGATCTCCTGTTCACTCCATATCTAAATGGCAAGGAGAAACAGAAGTGAAAGTCCCAAGTCTCTTCCAGAGCACAAAGCAGCACAGACAGGTGCACATGGAATCCCCAGGCAGCACTTTCTGAGACAAGGAAATGGAATCAGACCTCCTATAATGAGCCGCCACAAATGCTCTGTGATTGAGTTAAAATAGTATCATAAACCTCCTCTTATTTAGGAAAGAACTACGCAAATATATTGTGAATGAGCAAAGACAATTAGATAAAGAAAGCGGAGGGAGGGAGAGAAGGAGAAACAAGGAACAAACCTAGCAGGAAACAATGAAAGAACGGAGCAGACACTTCATCATTCTTTCATGTTATGTAACATCTTAGTAAGAATATAAATTCATGAGCATAAGGGCTGAAGGACAAGATAATGCAACTAAAAATGAAAACAGAGGTTGAAGGTCTAAGGAAAGACACTGAGGATCCAATCAACACCATTGTATAACTAATAACAAAAATTAGAATGAGTGAGGAACAGGGATATATTCTACTGGAAAGAAATTATTTATATGGATGAGCATTTGATGTAATCATAGAAAATGTACATTGAAATAAAGACAACGAGGGGCCAGCATTGTGGTATAGTAGTTAAAGCCTCCACCTGTGATAGAGGCTTCCCATTTGAGTGCTGGTTCAAGACTAGGCTGCTCCACTTCTGATCCAGCTCCCTGCTGATGTGCGCAGGAAAGCAGTGGAAGATGGCCCAAGTCCTTGGGTCCCTGCACCCACATGGGAGGGAGCTCCCAGATGCTAGCTTTGGCCTGACCCAGCCCCAGGCACTGTGGCCATTTGAGAGTGAACCAGTAGATGGAAGCGCTCTCTCTCTTTCCCTCTCTCTCCCTCTCTCTCCCCCTCTCTCTCTAACATTGCCTTTCAAATACTTAAAATAAATCATTAAAGAAATATTAAGCCAAGTACTGAATAGCTAATAGATTTTTAAAACACCTAATAAAAAAAGCTAAGCATCTAAGGATGAAATTTTTAAACTTATCTAAAGAAAAAACCTGAGTGTACAAATTGAAAAACATACCATATTCCAGATTTCCATACAGAAAACTCAAAATAGACATGCACTAGCTAAATACCAACACTTCAAACCTTCAGTGCCACAGAGCAAGTCACGACAAGGGGTTGAAGTCAGGCTTTTCTCAGCCTTCTCCACGGCAACATTTAATGCTGGAAGAGACACTTCACAATGTTCTAAGACAGAGAAAGTGCAGCCATACAAGAACGTTAAACAAAGGAACTGTCAGACTTTCTCAAACATGAAATACCCAGGGGACCAGCACCCAGGTGCCCTTCTTGAACAAAACTATGTATGTGACCATAACATGCAGCCATTGAAACTAAGCAGGAAGAATTTAGAAACTGAAATACCATGCATAGATTCCGCCGCTGGTGCCCCGAGCCGTGGGTTCCCATGCCCTCCACGCAGGTCCACCGTGAATCATCAGTTCTGGAAAAGTGATCCCTGTTAAATATAAGAGTGGAAATAAGAGAGGGAGGAGATGTACAATTTGGGACATGCTCAATCAGACTTGCTCCAAATGGTGGAGTTAGAAACGTGCCAGGGGATTCCAATACAATCCCATCAAGGTTGCATGTACCAATGCCATCTCACTAGTTCAAGTGATCAATTTCAGTTCACAATTGATCATACTGATAGGTCTAAGAGTCAAAGGGATCATACAAACAAGACTAGTGTCTGCTAATACTAACTGATAGAATCAAAAAGGGAGAGAACGATCCATCATGGGAAGTGGGATACACAGCAGACTCATAGAATGGCAGATGTCTTAAACAGCACTCTGGTCTCAGAATCAGCCTTTAAGGCATTCGGATCTGGCTGAAGAGCCCATGAGAGTATTTTAGGCATGGAAAGCCAAGACACTCTGGCAAAAAGAAAAAAAAAAAAAAAAAAAGAGGACCTAAATGAAAGATCTCTGCGAGTGAGATCCCAGTAGAAAGAATGGGCCATCAAAGAAGGAGGTACCTTTCTCTGAAGGGAGGAGTAAACTTCCACTTTAACTATGACCTTGTCTAAATAAGATCGAAGTCGGCGAACTCAAAAGGCTTCCATAGCCTTGGCAACTCATGACTAGAGCCTAGGGAGATTACTGACGCCATAAACAAGAGTGTCAAATTGTTAAGTCAACAACAGGAGTCACTGTGTACTTACTCTTCATGTAGGATCTCTGTCCTTAATGTGTTGTCCAATGTGAATTAATGCCATAACTAGTACTGAAACAGTATTTTACACTTTATGTTCTGTGTGGGTGCAAACTGATGAAATCTTTACTTAATATATACTAAATCAATCTTCTGTATATAAAGATAATTGAAAATGAATCTTGATGTGAATGGAATGGGAGAGGGAGCAGGAGATGGGAGGGTTGCAGGTGGGAGGGAAGTTATGGGGGGAAAAGCCATTGTAATCCATAAACTGTACTTTGGAAATTTATATTTACTAAATAAAAGTTTAAAAAAAAAGAAATTGAAACACCATGAAAAATAATTGAATTGATCTCATCCTCTGCTAATGTTAAGCAATGCTTCTCAATGAGGCGAACCCTGACTGAGTCATTACTCTGCCAAAGGTGCCCCTCCCCAACCCCCTGCAGCATTCTTGGTCTCCCTTACTCTTGCTGCTTCTCCCTTGTACTCCATAGCTCATGCCATGCATTCTACTTTCTCTGTTGTTTGTTATCTGTCCCCCACCCTTCCCCTTGGAACATAAGGGGAGCTGGGATTAAACAGTTGTCCGAAATATGGGAACAATTCTAGTTATAGAGCAGAATACAGGGGCTGCCAATTTTTACAATGTAAAAATAATAAGATAATTCCGAAAATTCAAGTTCTGTGGAGGAAGGAAAACAGAAGAAACATGAGAATGCTAACATCCCTATCTTTCACAACTCAAACACAATTACTACTAAAATTGAAACATGCAGTCCAAAAAGAAATGATTGATTATATTGCTGAATGTCACCTATTGATGATTTCCATACTCACTGTGATTAACCTTAAATAGATTTTTCATAAAATATTATCTACAGTAAAGAAGCATTTATTTGATAATTTCTTTAGTTTTACTTTGCTATATTTTCTTCTGTTGAATTCCAGTAAAGTTGGAGATTATAAATGCTTCATAATTTAAATCATTTTTAGAGTTATGATCTCACTGTTATTAAAGTGTTTTTCAGATATCTATTTTTCCTATGTACAGAAATACAAAGACAACAGGGTGATACATGCTTATTCTCAATAAGAGTGATTTTTGCATATTAATATTTGCAGCTATCTTACTGCTTTCATCTTTTAATTTTTTCTATTTTATTCATCCAAATACAATAGAATAAATTGACTGACTTTGTTTTAAAAACAAGGAAAGAAAAATATTAGAAGCATATATGTGAGGATATCTTTGGAGACAGGGATATTTGGCACTCAAGGTGGAGACACTTGAACTTGAGACTGACCTCCAGTTACTTTGCCTTTCTCTCTGTTACCAGAACTCCCTCTTGGACTTTCCAGATGGAAGGAAGGAAATGAATGCTGACCAGAGGACTCACCAGGTGCTTTTCCATAAACTTTTGTTCAAGTCCATGGAACAGGAAAACTCTGATGATTTTAGAGCACAAATTTGAGGCTCAGATAGCTTGGGAGTTGCTTGAATTCATACAGTAGGAGAGATGATGATGATGATGATGATGATGATGATGATGATGATAATGATAATGCAATAGTAGTACAGTCGTAGATCTGTTGAGTACCTACCCTGAGCCACGCTCCATGCTAGGTATATCTACAAGGAATGTTTTAATCCTCACAACAGCCTGTGATGCCAGCAATTTGTATTTATTTTTAAAGCATGGTTCAGAGAGATTAATTATATTGTAGACTATCACTCAACTAGCAAGTTGCAGTGCCAGGAATGGAACTCAGGTCTGTCACACATCCAAGTCCACGCCGTTTCCTGCACCTTGGGCTCTCACTGGGCTGAAGGAGGAGTGGCTTATGTGGACCACCCAAGGGGTCTCTGAGTGACTGCAAGTTGGCTGCTTGGGCAATGCCAGCAGGCCCTGAGAATTTCATCATGTTGAGAGCTAATAGAGGGTCAGGCTCCCACTGGGAGCTCTGCTGCCTGCACAGTAGTGAACCCCCTCATCCCCTCTTGGCTCTCCCTGCTGATGATTTTCCAAGATGGCTCCAGGGCCAGCTGCCGGCGTGCTCAGATTCCTTCCCAGTGAGTGTATCCTGGGTGGCTCTGACACATAAACACTCAGCCAAGAAGAGGAATTCCAGAATGCTCAGCTGAGTGCAGAGCGCGGCTCCATTCAGTGGGTGTCAGGAGATCCCAATTTGCTTTTCTCCTCTGCCTCTGTCTCTTTGGGATACCACCCTGGGGAAGTCACTGGAAGTCTCAGGCCTCATTTTCCCCATTAGAGAAATGAAAACGGTTTAGTACTGGCCATTTTCCAAAGTGCCCAGCTCAATGCTTCTAAGACTTAGTCAGAGAAGGGGATTCTGCCTTTGTAGAGCCTGGGTAACTGGGGTCAGGTTCCCTCTGAGAAGGTAAACGGGAGCCAGGAAGGAGCAAGCAGGCTTGGCAGCACCCCCAGGCAAGAGAGGCGTGATGTCAAAGAGACAAGCCTTCAAGGCCGTGGGAAGGGGTCTCCATTTTAGACCCTTTCTTTCCTCCCACAGGTGGGCCTTGGCAGCTGGGCCACAGGCCTGGGTAGGCCACAGACCTTTATGAGATTATCTGCTAATCATGGCCTGGACATGAGCCCTCAAGAGGTGTCGCCTGAAGAATGAGATGCTTTTTTATGATGCAGTAAAAGAGAGGAAATCACCTTGGCCTCTTGCCTCGTCTTGTGCTAAGTAAATAGGCAACCCGAGCCCAGCCTCCCACTGGCAAGGGCTCCGAGAGCCCACTGGCAAGGGCTCCGAGAGCTCAGAGTTTCCACCCGGGAGCTGCCATTTCACAACAGGACCACAGGGAGGGGCCAGCACTGGGACAGGAGAGACAAGCACCCTCTCCTGACATTTAGAAGAGCTCAGGGATTGCTAAAACCCACAGGCACGGGAAGTTTAGAAGAGCTAGCGTCAAACACTCCATTAGCTACATTAGCCACATTATGTGCTCCCAAATGCAGAGTAAATCACTGATCCCGTCTGGGGAAGGAATTTTCTCCTAAATGCTGTTACTGGAACAATATATTGTATTTTCTCTGAAAATAGACCATGCCCAGTACCATTGACCCACTACCACTCATTATCAGGATCTAGGGATATTTTGTACCCCAAAGATTCAACAGGAGGTTCAACCAAGATATACTGACTGCTTGCTACTTGCCAGGAATTGTGCTGAACACTTCAGCATTTGTAAGCATGAATGCAATGAATCAGCATTGGTCCGGGAACTTTACATGTATTGACTTAGTAATCCTACAACAATGCAGATTCCATCAAAGAAAAAAATTGAGGTGTGGTGATCACTCGCACTTTACAGCTGAGAATACTGAGTTCCAGAGATGTTAAATAAAGTGCTCAAGATCATGCAACTAGTAAGAAGCAACGTCAAGAAGCAACCTCAGGCTGCTTTATGCTTTTAACCACCCTATCTCTGCCACTCACGGTTTATCAATCAATATAAAATACAGGTCTCTGGGCTTGCCTCACCACAAGAATCAAGGAGAACCATCCTTTTTCCTCTTCAAAGTGTTAGGAAGGAATTTTCTGCCCCTCACTTAAGCCCCTCCTAGGTTCTGTTCCAGGGAGGGGGAGGGGGACTTACTTGATGGGCAATATAGCAGGAATGTGACTTCCATGGGTCCATCCCTTTATGATGGTTGGAGGTAATGACTGGCTGTCCTCCTAGTGAGGTGATTGTCAGACTGAGAGCTGCTGTGATTCTCCTGGCAAACAGCTCAGTGAGGGTCTGTCTTGCAGAACTCAAGTCTTTCTCAGGTAGGTTCCATCTAGACTAGAAAAGCATACTGTGGCTCAAATTCAGGTGCCAGCTGCCAGCTGTCAGTCATCATGCTTCTCTGCCACTGGGACCACCACCCCTGCACATCAACCCCTTGGCTTACTTCTCAGAATCCAGAAGACATAGAAACAGAGAAAGATAGTCATTATCATGAAAGAATGTGAAGGCAGGAAATCTCTTAGTAAAAGTACAAAGGCAACCCAAAGCAAATAATAGGAATATTTATGGGAAAATGTCAGGACCAAGCCAATACTTATCAATAATAATCTTGAATGTAAATTCTCCAATTAGAAGACACAGACTGGCTGAATGGATTAAAAAACAAGACCCATCTATTTGCTACCTGCAAGAAACACAGCTCACCAAAAGAGATACACACAGACTGAAAGTGCAAGGATAGAAAAAAGATATCCCATGCTAACAAAAAACAGAAAGCAAAACAGTACAGGAGTAGCCATCCTATATCAGACAAAACAGAATTTAACTCAAAAACTGTTAAAAGAGACAAAGAAGGGCACTATGTAACAATTAAGGGATCAATTCAACAGGAAGATGTGACTATAGTAAATATGTATGCACTGCATGTCAGGGTACCTGAAGAAAGGACAGTCTCTTCAACAATGGTGCTGAGAAAATTGGATCGCCACATGCAGAAGTATGAAACAAGACTCCTACCTTACACCTTAGACAAAAATCAACTCTAAATGGATCAAGGATCTAAATCTGCAGCCTGATGCCAACAAATTACTAGAGGAAAACATTGGAGAAATTCTGCAAGACACTGGCATAGGCAAAGACTTTTTGTAAAAGACCCCAGAAGCACAGACAATAGAAGCAAAATTAGATAACTGGGATTACATTAAGCTATGAAGCTTTTGCACTGCAAATGAAACATTCAACAAAGTGAAAAAGCAACCAACAGAACTGGAGAAAATAGTTGCCAACTATGATACTGATAAAGGATTAATATCCAGGATCTATAAAGAGCTCAAGAAACTCAACAACAACAAAATAAATAATCCAGTTAAGAATGGGCAAAGAACACGAACCAGGATTTTTCAAAGGATTAAATTCATACAGCCAACAGACACATGAAAAAATGCTCAGGATTACCATCCATCAGGGAAATGCAAATAAAAACCTCAATGAGGTTTCACCTCACTCCAGTTAGAATGGTTATCATCTGAAAACCAAAACACAATGCTAGTAAGGATGTAGGGAAAAGGGTACCCTAATATACTGTTGGTGAGAATGTAAACTAGTACAGCCATTATGGAAGACTATATGAATACCTCAGATACTACACTTGATCTTAGCCAAAAGGCTGAGAAGCAGTCTGTGGAGACCTCAGAAATCTGAATATAGATCTACTATATGACCCAGCCATCCCACTCTTGGGAATTTACCCAAATGAAATGAAATCAGCAGATGAAAGAGTTATCTGAAGTCCTATGTTTATTACAGCTCAATTCACAATAGCTGAGATATGGAATCAACTCAGATGTCCATTATCTGATGACTGGATAAAGAAAATATACACTATGGAATACTACTCAACTCTAAAAAAGAATGAATGAAACCCCATCCTTTGCAAAAAAAAAAATGGATGCAACTGGAAACCATTATGTTAGTGAAATGAGTCAGTCTCAAAAAGACAAATATCTCATTTTCCCTGAACTAATATACAGAATACAAAAAATGTAATGTATATGAACAAAGTTGTCACTTTGAGATTTGATTATTGTTTGTAGCCCTTGTCCATACTCCTGAGGAACAGTGGTTTTTCTACTAACTAATTGTGTAATTATTTAATGGAGGGTTAAGCTTGTGATTATAAAACGCCTATTCTCTGAGGGTATCATTCCCATCACTTTGAATCTAAGGTTCAAAGAATTAAAACAACTGGTCGGGGCCAGCACCATGGCTCACTTGGTTAATCCTCCACCTGTGGTGCCAGCATCCCATATGGGCACTGGGTTCCAGTCCCGGTTGCTCCTCTTCTAGTCCAGCTCTCTGCTGTGGCCCGGGAAGGCAGTAGAGGATGGCCCAAGTGCTTGGACCCCTGTACTCACATGGGGGACTAGGAAGATTCCTGGCTTTGGATTGGCACAGCGCCAGCCATAGTGGCCATTTGGGGAGTGAACCAACAGAAGGAAGACCTTTCTCTCTCTCTCTCTCTCTCTCTCTCTCTCTCTCTCTCTCTCTCCCTGTCAAATAAAAAAAATAAAAATAAAAATAAAAATAAAAAACCACGTCCATGGGATCTGTGAAGGTTCATTTTAGTTGTCATGTTGCCTGGGCCAAGGAATACCTACAGATCTGGTAAACCATTGCTTCCGGGAGTGTCTGTGAGGGTGTTTCTGGGTTGGGGGGGAGGGATGGAGGTGGAGTGGATGGGGAAGACACACCCTCCATGTGCATGGGCACCATCTAAACAGCTGGAGTCCCAGATAGAGTGAATATTTGCTCTTTCCTGGAGCTGGAGCACACATCTTCTCCTGCCCTTGGACATCACAACTGCAGGTTCCTTGGCCTTTGGACTCTGGGTCTTGCACCAGAGACTCTCCAGACTCCCAGGCCTTAGGCCTTGGACTAAGAGTTACAGCACTGACTTCCCTGGTTCCGAGGCTTTGGACTGTAAGTAAGCCACACTGCCAATATCCATCTCCATGTTCCAGATGCCTATGGTGGGGCTTCTCTGCCTCCACGGTCGTGGGAAACAATTCCCCTAATAAATCTCTCAATACAATGTATCCTATGGGTGCTGTCTCTGTGGAGAGCCCTAATTCAATATAATCCATTGCTTTTACAGTGACTGATAGACATGAAATCAGTCAGAATTCTTGCACCAAACTCTGCTTAGAAGAGGCCAACTATGGCCCCCAGGCCTCAGGAGAGCTGGGGTGGGACCTGTCCCCTGGCGGTGGAGTGAGGGCAGAACAGGCAACTAAGAGTAGGCTGTTGGATTGGGTGGGTAGCACAGGGTGTCTGTCTCACTGCCATCAGAGGAGCCCCTCCAGACCGAGACACCCAAAGTCTGCAATAACACATCCATCTCGGGAGACTTCTACTTGTTCCTTGGTGTCAAAGACAAGGGACCCAGGAAACCAGGATGACTGAGTGGGTCATTTTGCAGTCATTACCACCCATGCCAGTGAAGCCTCAATCACACTTGCTACCCAAGATTCCTGTCATGTGGGGCTTTTGTGCAAAATACAGTCTGTTCCTTGAGGAGGAAGGACAAGGAGGAACAAGGCACAGAGCTTGATTTTTGAGAGGGAGAATCAAGAATAGAAAGATGTTTGCAGGTGGCACAGGTGAGACAGAGAACATGGCACTTTGGCTTAGGCTCATGGGTGCATTTCTCCCTCCCTGCACATCACCCACATCACCCATCTACAGCTGTGCGGGGTGCTATGCCTAGCCTCCCCCAGACATTGAACCTCTTTACTGACTTCTTTCCCTGGCCACATTTCCCATTTTCTGAAATAATTTTCCTTCTCTTCTTCTGCTGATTAATTATAATTTGTCTTCTAAAAGTCACCACCCCCTCCAGGAAGCCTTCCTTGACTCATTCTTTTTTCTGGACTCCCATTGTACTCTGTGCCCATGCACACTCCCACATGAGACTCCCTGTTGTGCTACTGCTTTATCTATATTGGCCCATGCAGAATAATTTTAAGAGGTATTGTTAATAGCATGACATCAGACATGTCTAAGCCAATTCCAGCTCAAATAAGAGGTTTTTTTAAAAATATCCTAGGCCCCAATACAACAATAATTTCTCCAATATCCTTCTAATTCTCTTCTTCCCGAAACCACCACAATCTAAATATATAGGAGAGAAAGAAAGAGTTGTTACCATGAAGAGCACTCCTATAAATTCCTTTAATATTCTACATGAGCTGTCATCCTTATCACCCCATCCAGCATGGGATCCTGAATCACTTCACATGTATATGAATTAGCAACCGCGGTGGCCTGGGACGGACCCATCAGAGCTGATGCTGACCTCTCAAGCGCAGTCTTTGGTCCCTGATTGGCCAGACGTTCCCGCTCCACTTGAGGATTCACAGAGAGGTGCAGATGGAGAGCAGGCAGAGGCATCAGGTGTGGGGATAGAAAGCGAGGGATCTGGCACATGGTGCAGTGACTATTTACTGTCCAGCATGGAAATATTCTGCTAATTTTACACAGTTCACCAGAAATACAGGCTGTGCTGTAGACTAGGGAGGGATCTAGACACCTGGCTAACTTCATCTCTTCATTGAGGCTCTAAGTGACCCTAAGCTAGCATTCCCATAAGGCCTGACCCCTAGACAGCAGTTTCAAACTGTTTTCTATTTTACATTGACAAGGCAATGTCAGAGAAGTGGGTGGAGAAGATACAAAAGTTCCCTGAGGAGACCAGCGCTGTGTGTAGTGAGCTAAGCCTCCACCTGCAGCGCCAACATCTCATATGGGGGTTTGTTCATGTCCCCAGCTGCTCCTCTTCCAATTCTGCTATGGCCTGGGAAAGCAGTGGAGGATGGCCCAAGTGCTTGGAGCCCTGCACCCACAAGGGAGACCCAGAGAAAGCTCCTGGCTCTTGGTTTCGGATCAGCTCAGCTCTGGCCAGTGTAGCCATTTGGGGCGTGAACCAGCAGATGGAAGACCTACCTCTCTGTTTCTTCCTCTCTCTGTCTGTAACTCTGCCTCTTGAATAAATAAATAAAACCTTAAAACAAAAAGTCCAGGCTGGCTCCGTGGCTCGCTTGGTTAATCCTCTGCCTACGGTGCCCGCATCCTATATGGGCACTGGGTTCTAGTCCCAGTTGCTCCTCTTCCAGTCCAGCTCTCTGCTGTGGCCCGGGAAGGCAGTGGAGGATGGCCCAAGTGCTTGAGCTCCTGCACCCACAGGGAGACCGGGGGAGGTGCCTGGCTCCTGGCTTTGGATCGGCGCAGTGCCGGCCATGGTGGCCATTTGGGGGGTGAACCAACAGAAGGAAGACCTTTCTCTCTGTCTCTCTCTCACTGTCTGTAACTCTACCTGCTGAATAAATAAATAAAAATCTTTTTAAAAAAGGCCCCAGAGTTCCCTCCAATGTTGTTTGCTTAACAAACTTATTTCCATTTACTATCAAGTCTCCGTAGCCCAATCTGGTTTCTACTCCTCAGTGGTGTCCAGGTGCTCATGGCTGCAGTCTGCTCATTTTCAGATTCTCAAGGTAACTGTCAATATCACTGATAAGATTCTCGGGCTACCTGATGGCACTTATTCCACTAATGGTAATTGTATGCTTTAAACATGTTCATTATTTTCAATCATTATTTTAATTGAACAATTAGCACACACACACACATTCTTGAAAATTAAGACAATCCAGACACAGGCAGAATCTCTGTCAGTATTCCTTCCCCTGTCCTAACTCCTCTCCAAGGCAACCACCATCCCTTCATCCTGTGTCCTTCACAACAGATGCACACACACTGAAGTGTACTTGGGAAAATACGGTTTCGCGTTGTTGTGTGCTTTGTTTTAATCTTACACGGTATTACATGAGTTGTTATGCAATTCGTGTTTCTTCAATTAAAATATGTTTTGAAAATCTTTCCGTCTTTCCATTGAGATCTGGATTGAATTCCATAGATCAGAGTCCTGTTAGTTTGGTGAGCCACCTGTGGCTTCCAGTTTTCTACAATCGCAGGGAGAACTTCAGCGAGCCTCTTCTGCACCCGTGTTGTCCTGCAGGAGAGTCTTAGGCGTTCCTAGGCTGGGCGAAAAGTTCCGTGCATCTTTATGCTCAGTGTCAATTTGCTGTTCTCTGTAGCGTACGACAGCCCCAGTAGCTGCTGAATTTTCCTCGGCATTATGAATAAAGATGGTTTCTTTTTATCATTTTCATCTGTGTTTTCCTTCCAACTAATGAAGCCAAGCATCTTGCCATGCATTTAAAAGTCATTATTTTTTCTATAGGTTGCCCATTTGGGTCCTTTGGTGGGCAGACTGGTAGAACGGTCCCCACTGACCCCCAGCCCTTGGTATTCATGCCCTGATGTGATCCCCAGCCCTTGGGGATGGGCTGGATGCAGGGAGATTTGCATCTAAGGACTTGAATACAGCGAGGAGGACAGCTCGTCACTTCCAAGGTTGCGTCAATCAGAGCGTGGCTTCCACCGCCCATCATGCTTTCTCACTCTGCCTCTTCTGGTGCCTGATGACATGAGCTGCCATATTTTCACCCGTCCTGTGAGGAGCCCCACATGACAAGGAATTGAGCACGGCTTCTGGACAGCAGCTAGCAAGAAATTGAGTCTCTCAGTCCAGCCAGCCTGCGAGGAACAGAATCCCATCAATAAGCCTATAACTCAGCTTAAGAATGGGTTCTTCTCCTGCCGGGGCCTGGGATGCTGACAGCCCCAGCCAGCACCTTGGCCTTGGGCAGGAAGACTCAACCAGGCTATGTCTATCTGGACTCCTGACCTACAGACACCGTGAGACAATAAATGCTTTTAGCCACTAAGTCGGAGAGGAATCTTCTAGACAGCAGCAGATAAAGGACAGGCATCTTTTGCCCATTTTTCTAATTTTTGACTTGTAGGCATTCTATACAGCACATTTGAATATGTTTGTGTGTTACACATGTCATACATATTTGCTACTAGTCTTTTGCTTATCATTCACTTGGTTGATGATGTCTTCTGTTATACCAACCTGTACATTTTTAATGTCTTCCAGTATATGAATCTTTTCTTCCATGGCCTTTAAATTGTGTGTCCTCCTTAAAAAGACTTTGCTATTGCAGAATGTTGGCATCATTATTATTTCCTCACCTCTTTCTTCTGACTTCTGCTGTAAGTTCCATGAGGACGGGGGCTCTGAGCCATGATTGTCTCTGGATTGCCAGCCCCAGCCGCAGTGCCTCCCAGGGTGTTGGCATTCAGAAACACAAGTCTGCATTTTCCCCTCTTGGTACAACCTCTGGTGTCTCCTGTCGACTCCTGTCCAAAATGTGTGCACATCCCCAAGTGCCCCTTGCTAAGACAGAGAACAGATACTCTCTCTTCCAGCCCTTTTCACAGCTCCCTCCTTTGACCCCTTTGAGCAAAGGAATGCACACATGTCTCTGTAACTGCAAGGTTGGGGGTCTTGAATACTGCTGGTGTGCCAAAGATTACACACTGTGAAAGGGCAAAAAAAAGGGGGGGGGGGTAAAATAATCCGAAGATTTTACTTAAAGTGCTGGTAAGGATTTGGTGCCAAGAAATGCAAAGAAATTTACAGAATGAATTAAATTGACCTGAAGACATACCTGAGAACAGCCCCTGCCAGCATAGCCCCCATCCTGCCCATTGACATGAAGTCAGATGCTAAGGAGAGCAATGCCGGGGGTGGGGGTGCAGTGGGGGGTGGATTTAAAGAGCCAGGCTAGGCCAGGGCTCTCTAAACAGAGCATAAGAAAGGCAGCTGAAACCTGGATGGATGAAAATGGGCGCCAGGCACCTGGGCTATCACTGTATTCAGTAGGAGGTGATTTGGGATGATGCACTTGACCCTGCCATAATATACATCTGTGAAAACAACTTAGAGGCAGAGAGGGGAATAGAATCCAGATTCATTTCCCAGCCAGGGCTCCATCCACACAGCTGGAAGGAGGAAGTCCAAGAAGGACACCTGGTTCCAGGCGGAGCCATGAATGTCTTCGCATTTCTAGGAGGCACAGAGTGAGGGATCCCTATTTCTGGGAAAGTTGCGATGTGAGCCAGTGCTGGAAGCTGGCATTTACTCCCCAGCTTGTCCTGGGAAAGTGGAGTTTCTTTTTTTCTTTTTCTTTTTTTTCTTTTAAAAGAAATCTTGTAGCTGGGAGCTTAACTCAAGCTGTTTGGACTTTTCAGTCCACTCTTACTGCTGGCAGAGGTTGACTCTCTTGCCAAAGAATGTCTGAGCTTAGCCCCTTAGGCCTGGTACATGAAGATCAGGCATTGCCTAAAAAGGAAGAACCACCACAAATCGGAGCTGGAGCAGCAGTGGGGAATGGCTCTACAGTTGAAGGTGGGCGATGGAATTCAACATCCAACCAGCACCACTACCAGCCTAGGAAATTCTTTGTGCAAGTTAGAAAAAAGTCCTCTTTTATCAAGGTAATTTAGGGGCCAGCATTTGTGGCATAGCAGGTAAAGCCACTCGCCTGTGACACTGGCATCCCATATGGCCACCAGGTCAAGAGGCAGCTGCTCTACTTTCTGATCCAGCTCCCTGCTAATGCACCTGGGAAAGCAGGAGAAGATGGCTCAAGTCCTTGGGCCCCTGCACCCATGTGGAGATCCAGAGAACACTCTTGACTCCTGGCTTTGGCTAGGCTCAGCTCCAGCTGCTGCAGCCATTTGGGAAGTAAAACAGCAGAAGGATAATCTCTCTCTGTCTCTCCCTCCCTCTCTTTGTATGTAATTCCGTCTTCCAAATAATTAAATAAATCATTAAAAATCAATCAATCAATAAGATCATTTACTACCTGCCATGCACAAGAAAAGCATAATAAACACACATAGCCTCAGAGGCGGGCAATGGATGGCACGCCCTAGAGTTGCAGGGCGCGTGCCCAGTACACCTGTTTTGAGTCTTCTGCACCATCTTAGTCCTCTCATGCAGCTGTGCAGATGCTGCTCATGGAACCAGTCCAAGAAGGACACCTGGTTCCAGGCGCAGCCATGAATGTCTTTGCTTTTATAGGAGGCACAGAGTGAGGGATCCCTATTTCTGGGAAAGTTCAGAAATGACCAATCAGGAAACTCTACGAGAAAACAAGTCTTGCCTTTGCCAGCCCCTGGCCCCTTGCCAGAGCATGCACATAAAGCACAATGGCTCCTGAGTCCAGAGTAGACCAAGAATCTCCTGGGCGGCCTTGGTAGGCCAGGGAGGTCGCCTCTGACCTCTGCAGAAACAGAAGTGATTGTCTTTAAAACAGGTCAGCTTCCACGAGTGTTGCCTGCACTTACTGAAGTGCGCATACCACAGTTCAAGAGGATAAAATAATGAAAAAGAATGCAGGGACTGGCTTGCATTTTAGCATACCTTGCAGAAAACATTGGGAGAAAAATAGATCCGACAACCAGGCTCTATATGTTTCATCCAAACACAATTCGCTGTTCTTCGCTTGCATGGTTTCTGCCGTGAAAAGATTTTTCACGTTAGTTGGTTACCAGAATCACCTTGAGGAAAGCAAGGATCTTTGTTCTCACTTTGTGGGTGAGAAAATAGAGATAGAAACACATTCTGAGCTCATAGGGTGGACTCCTCATTCAGTGCTCTCTCTGCCATACCATTTTTCCTGTGCCTGTGTCATTCGGGGGTTTCTCAGCCAGCAGGCTCCCGACCCGCTCCCAGCCTCCATGTGCTTGGCTTAGCCAGGGCAGAGAAAGCACAGGTCCCAGGAAATGTTGGAGGGAGGAAGGACCGGGGTGGGTGAAGAGGGTGAAGCCAGTCTGCACGCAGCCCATTCAAGAGCTGGAAATCAACCACCTTGGTTAGAATTCATTGTCTTCCTTCAGTATCAGTGAAAGTAGAGGGCATAGGGGTGCCATCTTCCTACCTCACTTCTCTTTCACAAGTGAAAGTTGAGTAGGGAATGTTGCCACTTGAAGACAGGAAGTGATGGTTCCACTTTCCTGCCCCTCCCCCTCCCCCGCCCACTTCACCATCCCCTGCCCCAGAACTTGATACACCAGGGTACCTGACTCCTTGGTTTGGTTTTGAGTTAGTCCCTTCTCCGATATTTATGGGAGACAAAAGCATAAAGAAAAAAAAACACATTTTTAATCTCTTGCAATGACCCAGGGAAGTTCACACCTAAAGACACACTCCCACAAAAATAGGTGAAATTAATAATAGCTAACAAGGCTGGGTGTTGATGAGGATGTGGGACAATCGGAGCCCCCAGACACTGTTGACAGGGGTGTAAATTGGTGCAACCACTTTGGAAAATCGGTAACAGTGGCCGAAGCTGAGCAAATGCATTACACCTTAGCAAGTACACCTTCAGGTTTGCACCTTACAGGAGTGAGTTCACAGGACCTCCAAAAGCAAGGCATATGAATGTTCACGGGGCATGTACTCACAGCAGCCACCAGTGGGAAACTGCACAGATGTCTGCCAACAATAAACAGATAAGCACATGATGAGATATGTATACTGCAGATGCTACAGAGCAATGGGAAAAAGCAAATTCCAACATGCAGCAACACAGATGAGGCTTGAGACCGAATACCAAGCAGAAAACAAAAGAGTACACACCACATGATTCTGTTTGTAGAAATTCATGAACAAGCAAAGTCAGTAGATGGTGATGTCAGAATAGCAGTTATCATTGGGATTGGGCAGAAGGGATCTTTCCGGATTTTTCTTGGGATAAGTGGTGCTTAAGGGGTGCGCACATGAGCAAAAATGCATCCAGTTACACATGGTAGGCACCATGAAGCTAGGGTGAGCATCACGTGTTTTACTCACCAACCTGACGCCTACCAGAGTGCCTGTCAATTGTGGAAGCTAAATAAAGACTTGTGCAACTGGTTAATTATTTTATGCTGGAGAGGAAATGATCCATTTTGCATTTCTAAAAGCCAGCTCTGGCTGAGGTGTGGGGGATGCATTTAAACAGACCAAAGTTGGGAGCAGTGAACCAGACTGGTTAGAAGACTACCTAAGGATTCAGGCTAATGTGGAGGGGAGCTTGGGCCAAGCTGCTGTCTGGGAGGATGGAGAGGAAGTAAAACAACCCAGCTGTTGGATTCGAGGCATTCATCTATTCAAGGAACAGTGTCTCTGAGTGTCTTCCAGCCTACAAAACAGGTATGATCATAGTGTGCACCTGATGGAGCTGAGAGAACTAAAGGAGAATTTAGCGTAGTGTCTGGTACAAGGTCAGCATTGCTGCTGGTGGTGTGATCTCAGGGCCCTGGAAGGAACCCTGAGTCAGCAACCTGGTGATCTCAGCAAGCTTAGGGCAGCTGCGCCTTCTCCCTGGCTTAGCTCCCTACCAATGACATATGGGCTGTGCCTAGCTAAGCTGGTGGGTCCTTACAGCACCCCCGTATTCTGCACAGGAGAAGGCCTTTGTCAGCCTGGACAAACACTGCCTCAAAGGACAGAGGCAGGCATCCTCAGCATGGAAATTCAGCACCTGCCAAATTTTCGGTTTGGTCCCCGTGACTTAGTGCGATTGAGCACCACGGAAGCAAATTGGAGGACAAAGAATGTTAACTGTGATGTCTATTCAAGGACCCTTTATTAGCAGAACTATTAGTGGTGGTGGGGGGAGATCTATGCATTTCTGAAATATGTTTTCTTCTTGCAAGACAGGGAACAGAATTCAAGCTTTCAAACTGTTTATAAAGTAATCAGCATTAATTTGTTCTGTTCAGGTTTTAATTATACACTGTAGGCCATTCTGACAGGACACCACCACGGCTGAGTCTGTCAGAGGAGATAATTTCCCACCAGGATGACCACGCACCTCATGAATTATACATGAAACTTTGTTTCCTTGTGACTGTTGCTAAAAGATGCTGTCAGCCCCCTGAAATCTCAACAGATCGGCAATTGTTTTTCCCTAAGTCTAATAAGCAGGAAGTGGGTGGGGAGGTGTTAAGAATGACTGCCCAGGCATGTGAGGTGCTGAGAGATGGGAAAGGACCCCCACCACCACCTTGGCTGGGGACCCCAGCGGCCCCGGTACGGGGTGGGCCTCAGGGATGGAAGTCATGTCAGGATCCTCACTCCCACGGGCACCAAGATTTACACCTGCTCTCCCTGAGACGGAGCCCTAGCAAGCCAGCCTGAGACTCCAGACATAATTCTGTTATTCAAATGGGAGAAGAGTTTGATAGCTATGCTAATGACTTTTATCTGTGAAAACATAACTAATAGCTTGGTTTACATTTGCGTACATTTATGAGCATAATTTTAGCACATAATTTTATTGCACAATAAAACATAATGCAGCATTAGTCGGCTTCACCAAAAAAAAAGGGGGGGATACCTTGAGTGATCTGCACGTAAGCCTTCACACTGCATTTATACGACAGTATCATTTTAAAATGTTGGCCCATTTGAATTAATGAAAGAGTTTCCCAGTTAACAATTAGCTGCATAAGGCCATTTCTTGTAGACATAATATTTGGGGGTGATGCTTATGATTTGCTGCATTATTCATCACAGCATTGATTGCTAAAGATTGTTTTTCAACGCTGTTATTCTTCCCGTTAAATTGGATTGAATGAAGTCGATCCTTTTTACGTGCATGCCCAAGCTTTTCTTGGCACCTCTGGGTGTGGCTCCCATTTGAGGAAGGCACGGACACCAACAAGGACAAGACCTTGGGGATGGCATCCAGACCTCCCTGTGCACAAGAGACCTGATGAGGCAGAGCTCAGAGATGTGGTTCAGGGGACAAGGAAGGGTGAGACACCCGGGCTGGGACTGGGGTTGCAAATGGTCAAGGAGAAACAAGTGCACAGCAATGGTTGTGGTGCTGTGAAGGAAGGTAGGAATGTGAAAGACCTGCCTAGGGCAGTCAGAAGGAGGCAAACAGGCTTGGTGATGCCCAAGACTAAACAGGGCTGCGGTGCATAGTTAACCCAAAGGGAAGTACTGGCTGTCCTGGACGTGTGGTCAAGACTCTGCTTGCAAAAGCAGCAAACCACGATAAATCAGCTCCAGCACCCGTGGAAATGTTAGGCTCATGTAACTACCAAGTTGAGGAACGAGTTAGCATCAAACACAGTTGAATCCTGACTGCCCCAAGGCTTGTGCACTTGTCCTCTCAATCTCTCTCTCTCTCTCTCTCTCTCTCTCTCCCTCCCTCCCCCTTGTCTCCCTCCTTCCTTCTCAGCATTCTCCATTAAGGCCTGGGGGGGGGGGGGGCGGGGCGGGGATTAGCCCTCTGGCAGCCTAGGGCTTACATGATAAGAACAAGTCATGACCATAAATGAATCCCTGCAGAAATCCAGCCCCACACACTGGGTCCAGGGTAGTGGGTCGCTCTGCCTGGGGTCTGACGCTCTTCCCTTCAGTGAGACTATTCAGGCCCTTCATAGGAGCCTCAACAGCAGCACAAGGAGGACACGGAACCTTCAGACGATGAACGGAAGCAAACCGACGGAGAGCAGTGGGTGAGCAGCCCCTTCACCTGGGGTTGTGGGGTGAGCAGCTGAAGCGCAGTCACTGGTCATCAGAAGCCTGAACGGTAGTACCTGGGCAAGAGAACGCACAATGGAGGGTGGGCACTGGGTCGTGAGGGGTCTAAAAAGCCTGTCCGACATGGAGTATCTGCAGAAGCTGGCCTCTCTGCCCCAGGACCCAGAGACCTAAAAGATGAAGTGAACTCTGCACATATTAGAACCTGCTTCTCCTGTACAACTCCAGATGGGGGAAGAGTAGTGAGTGACATTATAGGCAAGCAAGGAAGTACAACTCAATAGAGGACTTTTAGGCCCTGGGTATTGGTACCCCTAAATTCATATACTGAAATCCTGACCTTCAAGGTGGTGGTATCAGTAGGTAGGCCCTTTGTGAGGATGACGCCCTGGTGGAGGAGTTAATGCCCTTACACAAGAGGAAGTGGCATGCATTCTCTCCCCTCCCCCATATAGAGATAGAAGGAGATGATCACCTGTGGAGCAGCAGGAGGGCCCTCAGCTGGAACCCAAGCATGATGGCATCCTGCCCTCAAACTCCCAGCCTCCGGATCTGTGTGTGCTTGCTTGCTGCTTAAACCATCCAGGCCGTGGTCATTTGTTATGGCAGCCCAATCTGGCCAACAGAAGGGCCGATATGACATTGGAATGGGCAGATAGAATCTAACCAGTCATCCTGTCCTCGTGTGGCTGGGCTCCTCCTATGTGGATACATACAAGTAAGAGCTAACAAAACAAATCAGGAGAGGGAGAAATAAGAGGCTAGAGGACGATTTCCTCTGAACACGGGGTTGAGGGAGGCACCTGCTAACACAGCCTCAGAGCACAGGTGTCTTCCAGTTGAAAAGGTGAGACTGAGATGCAAGCTCTCTGACCCTCAGAGTATTAATAAAAAGTGTAAAATAAGTAAGGCTGGAGTAGGGAGGTGTCACACTTGGGAGACCAAGTAAGCAGATAGAACTCAACAGGGAGAGAGGAGTAACATTCCAAGGTAAATAGAAAAATAGCAAGGAAACAGAAAAGATGCAGGAAAGCAATCCCAAGGTGAACAATTAAATTATCCTCCAGGGGCAGTACTGGAGAGGGGGGTGGGAAAGACCAGAGCCTGGTGGAAGCTCCCCTCCTGGTGCCTTAGTTCCCTGGGGTTGTCATAACAAGCTAATCCTGGCTTAAAGCACCAGATATACTCTCTTTCAGTTCTGGAAGGCAGCAGACCAAAGTCAAGGGGTTGGCAGGGCCACAGCTGTTCTGGAGGCTGTAGGACAGAATCCTTCCTTGCCTCCTGCAGCGCTGGGGGTTATCCGTGATCTTTGTAGGTGCCTCACTCTAATCTCTGATCCTATTTGTACACGTCTCCAAATCTTTTCTGATGGCCTTTTTTTCCAACTCTTAGAAGGATACTTGACATTGGATTTAGGGTGCACCCAAAGAATTCAAGATGATCTCATCTCTAGACTATTAGCTTTATCATATTTTTAAGGACCTTTGTACCAAATAACATGCATAACTTTTATTGGGGAGATAATCATTCAATGCACTACCACTGACAGCCAGCCAGACTTCAGGACCACACAGTATAGTGTATAGTGGTGGTCAAGAGGAGAGACCCCAGGCAAAGCCAACAGAGAACTCCCCAGCCTCTTCTTAGACCCAGAGTCCACAGTGGATGATCAGGATGGGGGGAGTCAAATGTCTGCATCCTCCCTAGAAAAGAAACAATGTAATGGGTTACAAACAAATTAAGAAAATAGGAGTCACTCTGGAATGTTCAGGGTTGATCTTGGCATGAGTTTTATAATACTAGGTATCTAGTTGCCTCTTAATCAGATAGTAAATATAATGTAACTTCTGGTAGAGGTGTTCCTCTGTATTTCAGAGTTCTTAGGAGAGTTAATAAGTAACATATGCTAAGAAATTAATTATCTGGTCAATCCATGAGAAATCTCACAGAGAGATGTGCCCACCTATGTCATCAATAATTCATATCAGTGTGAGCAGCCACCTTCACCAGATCCTTGCATAGGGAAATTCACTCTAGTATCTCATGGTTTAAGAAACCCACAATGTCTGAAGAATGTCTCCATCTACCCTGCTTTTCAAATTGCCTATTGTACAGTGTCTCCATCTGAGGGAAAAAGATGGGGCTTGAAGCTATGCCTCCAGCCTTGTCATCACCATCCCTATTGAAGACACCATCATTACCATTTTTAAAGAGATTTATTTATTTGAAGGGTAGACTGACAGGGAGGGAGAGAGACAGAGACAGAGACAGAGAGGGAGATATCTCCCATCTGCCTGTTCACTTTCCAAATGCCTGCAATAGCCAGGGCTGAGCCAGGCTGAAGCCAGGAGCCAGGAACCCCGCTGGTGAGAGACTCAAGTGCCTGCGCCATAATCTGCTGGCTCCCCAGCACATCAGCAGGAGGCTGAAGTGGAGTAGGAGGGTCTTGAGCCAGGCACTCTGGTTTGGGATGTGGTGTCCCCAGCAAGAGCTTCGCAGCCACAGTACCAGCCCTGACCATCTCCATTTTTAATGAGCTGCCTTAATACAATGAGTGTATTGGGACCTCCAAGGGCAGGCAAAGACAGCCATGATGTAGTGAAAGGAAGTCTTCCCAGACTTGGAACCATTTCATCACGTCGCCGACCTGATCATTCACGTTGTACAGAGACGAGAATGGAGGCTGCCGCGGTGAAGTGAGGTACCCAAGGTCTCACAGATGAGAAGTGGCAAAGCTGAGATGCAAACCCAAGTCTTATTTACGTTAATTGTCTTTCTGTCTTAGATTTGATGACAACACACAGGAGCTCATGATTTGCTGCTGGGCCTGGGTCCTGGTATCTATCTCAGGCCACACCCTCAGGTTGGTCTGTCTGAGGCACATCTAGGAAGCATTTGCTAAGAAATTCCTTTTACAAATTTGGCCCCAAGCAAGGGAGGAGAGGCAATGCTCAGTAAGTCATTTAGTCAATTAAATAATAATAAATGCTCATTTAGTCAATTACTCATTAAGTCATCTGATTTCAAAAGAAGACTGTTATCCTATGTTTCTTGAACATCTAAATAAGAGAGCCTGCAGGATGTGTAGAAAGAATTCTGCATAGGAGTCCAGGGAGGCCTTATCCTTTCCAGCCCTGGCTCTGCAGGATTTAGATTCCTATCTTAATGCTTTTCTAAAAGCCCCTTTTCCCTCATAGCCCCCACAGTTAGAGAGAGACCCAGCAACTCCCCACTGAGCATATTGGGCCGTCTGGTCCCAAGTTACCCTGTCTTCACTTTTTCCTTTTTCCTGCCTTTTACAATGCTTTGTCTTTGTTCCTTTGTCCGGCCAGCTCCACTGCGTAATTAACCCCTTTCTGTATCTCTGGTGGGATGCAGACCAGCCCTTTAGAGGCCTCTAATGACACCTACTTTGGCCCCTGCTGTGCCCCAGAGATAATGGCCCCAAAAGCTTTCTCAGCAGCCCGTGGAGCCTCTCCTGCTCAGCCCCTCTGTGACCCAGCACTGGGCAAGGTTTTGTATTAATAAATACTTCATGTAGAAAAAGGGACAAGATAGAGAACTTAGCCTGTTGTGTCTAAGAGTACCACCTAAGTGTCTTCCTGTCCAGAAGCCCAGGGCTCAGGAAGCTCAAAGGCACTTGTCTGAACCCCCCTGGGAAGTGCAGGTCAACCCCTGATTAACCAAAGTGTTCACAAGTGGGCAAGGAGGAGCAGGAGGACTGTGGGTAATTGGAAAGTTCTAGCCGACTGACAGTTAACCGGAAGAGTTGTCTCCTGCCCCCTCCCTCGTTTGTAGTTCAGCCTTTGTCTTGAAATACTTCGTGCAATCCTGTATTTTTCTATTAGGATGGGCTGAGGAACATGACTGTTCCTGTTCTGACTTCTTCAGGAAGGGGAAGGGGCATCCTCCTCCCTGCTCCCAGGGCACCGGGTCCAATTCTGTTGGTCCCCAGCTGAGGCTGTTCATTGCTCTCCTTTGCATCCATCATTTCTCTATGTCCAGAGAGCAGGAACCATGTCTTACATCCAGGTACCATAAGCAGGATGTTTCGGCCCAGCCATTTTGGCTTCAAGGATGTTTGACCTCACATTTTGTCTCTATTTGCTACCGGCCTAGGCAATGACACTGAGAACATGATAGGCAAAGAGATAGAAAATGAAAGACAAATTGGACTAGTTGTACAATAAACCAGAAAGCAATTCTGAAACCCAAAGCAAAAATCATTTACAACTTCCTCGAGTATTAGCTATAAATGATTCCTATGATGTCCTTACTCAAGTCTTTTTTTTTTTTTTTTTTTTTTTTTTTTTTTTTTTTTTGACAGGCAGAGTGGACAGTGAGAGAGAGAGACAGAGAGAAAGGTCTTCCTTTGCCCTTGGTTCACCCTCCAATGGCCGCCGCAGCCAGCGCGCTGCGGCCGGTGCACCGCGCTGATCCGATGGCAGGAGCCAGGAGCCAGGTGCTTTTCCTGGTCTCCCATGGGGTACAGGGCCCAAGCACCTGGGCCATCCTCCACTGCACTCCCGGGCCACAGCAGAGGGCTGGCCTGGAAGAGGGGCAACCGGGACAGAATCCGGCGCCCCGACCGGGACTAGAACCCGGTGTGCCGGCGCCGCTAGGCGGAGGATTAGCCTAGTGAGCCGCAGCGCCGGCCCCTTACTCAAGTCTTAATATTATCTGTTTAAATAATTAACATAGTGCAGAATGGATAATAGATTAAAATAGACATAATGACATTTCAATTTATACAATTTAACCCAGGAAAATTGAACCTGATAGAAGTAACAACTGGGGGCTGGCACTGTGGTACACTAGGTTAATCCTCCACCTGCAGCACCGGCATCCCAAATGGGCACCAGGTTCTAGTCCCAGTTGCTCCTCTTCTAGTCCAGCTCTCTGCTGTGGCCCGGGATAGCAGTGGAGGATGGCTCAAGTGCTTGGGCCCCTGCACCCACATGGAAGACCAGGAAGAAGCACCTGGCTCCTGGCTTCGGATCAGCACAGCTCCGACCATTGCAGCCATTTGGAGAATGAACCAACGGAAGGAAGCCCTTTCTCTCTGTCTCTCTCTCACTGTCTATAACTCTATCTGTAAATAAATAAATAAAAATCTTTAAAAAAAAAAGAAGTAACTGAAAAAGAAATATTAGCAAAGCCAAATCTATAATCAATATAGTTTCATTTGGATCAAAAACTGATCAGAAAACTAAATCTTTATTGTGAAGTTTTCAGAAAAAAGTATCTTAAACATATAAATACATAATATAATAATACATAATTAGACTAAAACCAGAGATGGATTAACTAAGAGATTAACATCATAGAAATAGAGGATTTAAATTGGCCTAGCAGCTTTTAGCACTAGAAAATATTTCCACAATAGAAAATCATGGTCATTGGCATAATTCTGACTAAAATATTCATATTAAAAATGCCTGGATCGAAATTGCATGTCCAAACATTCTCCATGCCTGCTGTCCACAGAGCTTTGCAGTGGAACTCAGTCCATGGAAATGGAGTTTTTTGTTTCTTAACAATTTTGCATTTCTGTGTTATTTAAAACTTCACAGCAACAAGGCATTAGCTTTGTAATTAATTCAATAAAGTATGCTTCAAATGTCAAATGTGTAAGAAGTTGAGTGAATATACAAACCCTTCTGGTTTGTGAGCTGATCAGTTAGCAGGTAGGCTGCCACAGTCACAGGGATGCTGACAGAAGATGAAGACTCTGGTAGGAGTAGCTGACGTATTACCATTTGTGCCATTTGCCTGAACTCCAATCCCCACGAGACAATGCAAAGCAGGACAGACAATATGTATACACCCATTGAGGTGAGACAGGAAAGGGACCCCCAGCTTCTGGAACCCAACTGTTTATAATGGACAATAAACCTACAAGACCTTTGTTCCAGAAAGGGGCATGAACTCTGTCTTCCAAGGTTGCTAGCTACACAAAAATATTTGAAAACACAGTCTAAAAGAAAGTCAGTCCGTACCTCTTCTTATAACACACAGCAACATACAAGTAACCCCCTGAGAATTGTCTTCCAATAATGAGCTGATGAACAAATTTGAATGTTTGCACTTCCTGTTGTTCTCATAGGTTTCCAGCCTATTGCTCCAATGTTCTGATTATTGAATCTCTTGGTTCAGAGCTGAGGAGAAGGAACGGAGAAAGGCCTAAATTTTTGCAGGTAGAGCGAGTTTCTATTTAAATTCCAAAGGCTGTGTTGCCCTATTTAATTCCTCTATTGCCTTTGAATGGGAAATTCAAGTATGGGCATTGCACTGTACTTCAAAGGAATTTAATTGTGCCAAGAATAGATAGCTTCCCCATACCACAAAAATCTATCAGATGTCAGCTATATGCCAGGTGCTATTCAGGTATCTCTGCACCATTATATTTTATCTGACTACTGTTGTATTCTACGTGAATCATGCCTCCTATAATCGTAGAATGTTTAACCTGGGTTCTAGGTACTACCAAATTCTCTGCCTTTCTGGAGCTTGCATCCCAATATGCAGACATACAATAAGTGCTCAAATATATAGTATATAAGTCTATGGTAAAAGTTAAAGGGAAAATAGAGCCAGGACAGGGTTGGGAGTAGTGGTGTGATCAGAGCAAAGAGGGTGGTCAGAAAAGGCCTCATTAAGAAGGTAATATTTCAGTAGAAACCTAAGGGGTGAGGGATTAGACCATGCAGATATCCAAGATGAGAATTTCTCTGGCAGAAAGAATATCCCTGAACCTGGAGCATGTCTAATGGTCTCAAGGAACAACTAAAAGTCCAGTGGGTCTGAAGTGGCAAGAGCAAGAACAAAAGCAGTAGGACAGAAGGTCAAGCAGATGCTGGCCTGTTCATTAAGCACCATCGTGAAGAGAGGGGTTAATGTTTACAGTAGCAAGGCTCTAGAACTGATCACCAGACCAGGGAAATCTCTTAGGTTGATTCAGAACATCAAGCACCAAATGCACATGTTGAAAATGTTCAGAGTGCGTGACTACATGGTAGGCAGCAAGGAAAGCACCAAGAAGATCTTCCTTGAATGAGAAGGCATCACTGTGGAGAAAGATGTTGCTGCTTCCAGTTCATGGGTAGGAACTGAGAAGGCATAGAAAAGAGCCAATTTGTCCAAGGTCACGTTGGGATTAATGGCCAAAGCAGATCTCTTAGAGCACAGTTCATTGGTCCTCCCTCAATCTCCTTCAACCTCCTACCCTTGATTGGGACTTATAAACCTGTAAACCTCTAAACCTCTTTATAGGATTGTTAGGAGGAAGATTAGGTGTTGAGTGGCCTATCTGGGGTACTTGTGTCTTGCAGGTCCAATACTATGGGGCAAGAATACAAGTTCTTTCTATGGAGGAAAAAAGAAATGTGAGACATACCATAGGAAAGCTCATGGGAGGGGACGCAGCATGACAGTTGTTGGGGACCTTGGTCATTCAGACTAGAGCCCTCTAGAAAGAGGAGCTGCAGGCAGAGGGCAAGGGATGTATTTCCAGAGGGATTTGATGGAACATTCTGGACTCACACAACACAGCTGTGGGTGAAAGAAGAGGGCCATCTTTCTACGTGGAGTACAGTCATCCCCCATCCTCTGGAGGACTATTTGGGGCCCCAACCCTAATCACTGATGTCAGTGTTCCAACAGCAGTCATGGTCAGGAGGGCAAGAGAGGAAGACACTAACACAGACTGCGTGATAGAAAAGAGTCAGCTGATGGGGTGAGACCTGCTGGGTGGCCGCCCTGGGGACCTCCAAACAAGACATGAGAGTTCTATTGGATGCAGATCAAGCCAGTAAAACATGAGATCCGGTCATCACAGAGATAGATCCACAGGCTAGGGAGACCCTGGAAAAAGTTCAAAGAGTCTGGTAGAGTGTCTAACATACACTAGGTACTCAATTAATGTTCTCCTTGAATCCAGCATTAACCAAACATCCAAATAAGGGGCATAGCCAAAAGTTCATTCAGTTGGAATAAATTAAGTGGAAAGAGTATTTGAGAGTCTTGGTGAGGAGGATTATAAGTCTATGGCTGGCACTCTAAGGAATCACCCCTGTTATGAACTCCAAGGTGATTGTGGAGATCAGAAGGTGTGTACATGTCTGGAGTGTGTGTGTGTGTGTGTGTGTTTCCATGCACATGCATACCAAGCATCTATAATTCGTGCAGAAAAAAGACAGAAACTGGGAGGGGCAAGGCCAAGAACCTTGAAGTCCAGACTGAATCAGAGCCATGGGGACACCCACCCATTGGGAGGACTTTGCCAGGCCATTGAGGCACATGGTCCAGCTTGAGTTGAGATGGAAGTGAAAGGAAGCTGGTGGCTCCATTCTATCTCTGGACAGGCGATTAATTATTTCTGATATGTGCCAGAATTGTGCCAATAAATGCTAGGCTTATCCTTATATTCAAAAATGTAAAAGGGTTTTGAAACATCTGTTCCAGATTTACCCCTGATTTCAGGCAGACCTCAGGCCCATTGTCTTTGGGCATTTGACATCAGCAGGGAGAGTTGGTGGGGCTTTAATGGCGAAGCAACTCACAGTGATCCCCTTGGAGCCATCCCAGCCCCTAACTCCGAACAAAAGGCTACTGTCCCCACTCTGGCTCTCTGGATGGGCCTGGAGAGGGCCGGCCCTGGATGCAGGACTCGCTCTGGTGCTCCAGCACCACTGCCCACTGCCTCTGCTCAGAGCAGCACGCTTCACTCAGGTCTTCAGAAGGCCTCGTCAACCCACTTGCTGTTTCCTCTCTTCTCACCTCTCATGTTCTTCCAAGAGCCTTGGAGTCTTGCTTTGTAGACTACCATCTGGTGCCAGGGGATGTGGCAGGATAGAAAGGTCCTGGGATCACACCATAGCAGCTGGGTCTTTTCCTGACTGTGGATTGCCACTGGGAAGTTCCTTACTCTCAGAGTCATAGTTTTCTCATCCTCAAAACACACATCACAGCAACTGTCTTACAGTGGCAGGGTTCTAGCCCAGCACAGTGGCTGAAGCCTCATAACTGATTAATAATAGCAGTCCCACCCCACCTATGAGAATATATGCACCACTGGAAAAAATTTGCATCATCTAGATGTAGTCCCAGCATCTAGAGTGGCAACCAGCACCATGATAGGAGCTCAAGAAATCTCTCTTTAAGGCTTGCAGGAACTTGGAGGAAACTCTAACCATCTGAAGTAGAAGCCATCCACATTCAGATTCTTTCTCAGCCTTTCTCTCGTGATTGTCTGTTTTACTTACAAGCTCATCCTACCTTCCCCTTCCTAGAGAGAAACCCAAACCTTCTCAAATAGGATTGCATGGCTCTGCCCTTCAGAGCCAAACTCCTTCTCCAAGTGGTCCTTGCTTTCTGCCTCTTTCCCCACAGTCACCCACCCTGAGGTTTATAGCATTATCCTCCTGTTACAGAAGAGGAAGCAGAGGCCTAGAGAGGCATGTATAGTCATCCCTCAGTATCCACACGGGATTGGTTCCATGGTCACTTCCCCCCGCCCCCAAGGCCATCAGTATCTGTGGATGCTCAAGTCTCCTATAGGAAATGGAATAGCATTGGCAAACAACCTAGACAATTCTATATACTTTAAATCATCAATAGAGTACTTGTAATATCTACTATGATGGAAATGCCATGTAAATAGTTGTTATACTATATTGTTTAGGAAATAACAATGAGACAATGATGGCCTCTGCTTATATGTAGCCGCTCACCACAGATGCAATATTTTCTTCAAGTGGTTTCGATACAAGGCTGGTTAAATCTGTAATTCAGAACCTGTGGATACAGAAGGCTGCCTATAGTTACTTAATGAATAGGGAAGCAGGAGCTCAAACCCAATTCAATCAGGATCTAGAGGTTCTGGTTTCAATCAGCATCCTGCTGCTCTCAGATTCTCACCAATGATCTGGGCACCGCTCCATCCCCTTGGCATTGCAGTAAGAGGCAGCTGCACCTGCCCTGTCCCTCTTCACTAAGTCCCCCTTAGCTCTTGTGATGCAGGGGGGATGTCTGCAGTCCCGAGTCACCCCTCTCTTCTCCCTCTGAATTAGAGTCCGTGAAGAAACCATGTGCTGGAGCCAGGTAGGTGGTGTTCACGTTTGGACGGTTTCGTAAACATGCACTGTGCCGTCCATCTCTCTAGAGCGGGAAGAGTGGATTGTCCCGGCCCACTGCTGTCAGGCCTGGCCCCATGATTTGCTTTTGCCAATGGGCTATTTGCAGATGTGACATAGGGAGAGGCCATCACTGTGTTCCAGCAGGCTGGCTTGGCTCTTGCTCTGGAGGGTCCACCGGTCCCAATTGAAGGAAAGATACATAAGGCAGGCAGGAAACTCAACCCACAGCACTGGGACCAATCCCAAATAAGGCCAGCCTACATCAGGCAGCAGCCAGATGACCCACAGACTCAAGAGAAGAGAAGAAGTCATTGTTGCTGTAAACCACTAAGTTGCAGTGTTTATAGCCTTGTCATAGCAACAAGTAAGAGCTCCAAGATGGAAGTCCAAAAACCAAATTCTGGCCCGGTAGAGCTGCCCGTGACGTCCTGGCATCCTCCCACTCAGCTACCCCGGGCTCACTCTGTACCCTGACAGGTGGCACGGAGCCAAGTGCATCCCAACCTCCAACCAACAGCCATACCCAGGGAAACGCGAGATGCTGTGTGTTGGATCCTCAGGTAACCGAAGGCCCAGACCCTAAGCATTTCCATCTTTGCTGCTGCAAACCTCGGTGAATGGCGACCGTCTGCTTCCCTGACTTAGTACTGTCACATGGCAGTGACCGTCAGTCTGGGGCTGGGCTGTGCTGGCCCTCCTTCCTTTCCTGGCTCACTTTTCTGGTTACTGCTCCTCCGCGGATGCCGTCGGCCTCAACTGCCTCCGGATGGCACCTCAGTCAGTGATGAAGCACAGCGCTAAGGAATCTACTGTGTCCTTCGGAGCACACGGAGATGGAGATCTGTCTGCAAAGCAAGGACGAGGAGCCCCTTGAATGTGCTGATGTGGTCAGCAGCTCGGGGCATCCGGGGGTGCCCTCTCTCCCCCTGGGCAGATCCCCCAGCCTCTCTGAGCCGGGCTCCCGCCTTCCCCCTCCACAGCTGGCTGTGGTGAGCAGCAAATGACAGCAAGGCAGGTTATGGAAGTGCTTGGAAAATCCCAACACGCTGCACACGCGAGGCGTCAGAACAATTCCTGTCTCCGGCTCCCTGGGCCTCCCTGTAAAAGTCAACAAATGTAAACACAACTGCGGTGAACCTAAAAGAAAGAGGGCCTTTCCTGTTCCTCACTCTCCCTGAAAGGGCTCGTCTTTCTCTTCCTGTATGCTCAAACGAGCACAGGCTGTGGAGTCCGAACACTGGATTCAAATCCTGGTTCAGATATTTGTAAGCTGTGTGACCGCGGGCAAGCCAAGGAAGGTCATTGAGCCTGAATTTCTTCATCTGTAAAATGGGTACAATAACAAACAGATTGCTTTCAGATTGCTGAGAAAGATAAAAGGGCCACTGATATCAATGCAGTCGCTGAACTGAAAAAAAGATCTGCAGGTGTCTGACCTCGTTATTAGCTTCTAAGCATCTATGGAGACCTGCTGGGTGCTGTGGATAGGGATAAGGGCAAGGCAGTGGGAGGGCCGCTCCTGCGACGTACCCAGCCCTCTCTGGTCTCCCTCGCTGGAGGCCTTTCACCATCAGGAAGTGGAGGAAGGCACTGAGGGGCTCCTGAGGCCGCGGCAGCACCGCCCCAGCTTCCAGGAGCCTCGCAAGCCCCCTGGGTCTCCTCGGGGACCACGAAGATGAGGTGTAGAAGCTGATGCCGGGTAGCAGCTTCAGCCATAAAAGTAACACTGTGAGAAATCCATTTTGTGGGTAACAATGAGAAGTTAATGCAAGGAGTCATTGCCCTTTGTGAGTGAAAACCTTGGCAGTGGCTTCTCCCGGCTCCTGGGAAGCCGCTGGAGGCGGCTGCTTGCACCCAGAAGCACTTCATCATTTCTATGAAGGAAAATGAGTGCAAGCAGATTGTCGAGATGTCTGTTCACATCACCTCTTTTTTCTTGCAAGGAGTCCCCTCCGTAATTACATTTTGCCTGTCAGTTCATAAATTTTTCTTACTACAAACTGGCCATTATGGATTGCTTTTTAAAACTCCTAAAACTGAGCCCAAAGTAGTAGATCTCTCTGCAAATGCAAAACATCCCATGCGCAGCCGCCATCCCTGGCCAGGCAGGCAGGAGAAGGTCCCCACACTCGACCAGAGGCAGGCCCGCCATGCGGTTCCATTTAGAGACTTGGCTTGGCGGGCCGCGTGCTCTCAGCCACAAGGAAAATCATAAATAAAGGATCAACTTATTTGGCAAATGCTGCCACTTGGGAAGCCAACATCCTGCCATTGTTCTTTCATCACGGGTCCTTCTGCTCCGAGGGTTCGAGTTGGGCTTTTGGCACTGGCGACCAGGAAGCGAGGGAGGATGGCTGGGGGGCGGGGCCTGATACAGAGTGGCGGTCCGGTTTGGGGTCACCAGTGCAATGCCTTCCTGGGCGCCCCTTGCCACATCAGCTGCAAGGGGGCTGCCTTTCGAGCTCTCTAATGATGTCTGTGCGAGGAGCACCATTTCGGGTGACTGCTGCCTTCTAGGAAAAGAAGAGTGGCGATTTCTCACTGCTCGCGGTTGCAACCTTCAGCCATGAAGAGGATGCGAACGGATCAGAGAAGACTCTTGAATTGGAGGCCTCTGCTCTGGCTGCAAGGCCCGGCCAGGGCGACAGCAGGGAGGACAGCCCCCGCCCCCCCTTCTCCTGCAACCCAACCCTCCACCCCCAACATAGACTCTTTAAGAGTCAGGGCAGGATGCCAGCCCCCAAACCCCACTCCTTAAACCTGCAACAGCGGAGAATGAGTTGGCGGAGGGAGAGCAAAGGAAAATCTGGCCGTGTGGGATAGGGCTCTGATCGGAGCTGGGTGGACACAGGAATCCAAGCAAGCCACAGCGTGGCCTGCTCTGCGCGGTGATCTGGGACTGCTCTCGCTCCCTAAAAGCAGGCAGCGCCACCGCCAGCAAACAATGCCCCATTCAGCTCTCGGTATCTGTTCTTAATATCAATGCACAACACTGGGGTCCCCCGTGGGTGAGGAAGGGGAGGCCAGGCCAGCAGAGCGATTACCCCCTTAGCCAACCAAGTGAACACGGCGGGAGCCCCGAAAATATTTTTTAAGCGGCCATGATAGCAGGGGCTTCTAAACAGCACACTTGGCCTTCTGCTTCCTGGGCGTGCACTGTTCTTAGCCAGAGATCTGAAGAGGGGACTGCGTTCTGTCAGAGCGTGGCACCCACGCCTGCAGCCCCAGGAGGCCCTGCCCAGCCCCAGCCCCGGCCTGTGGCCGCTGGGGATGAAACAGACTTTGAAGCATGACCCCCGCCTCCACCAGGCCTGGTTTATGGGCGAGAGCTGCCCTCCGAGCAAGACCTAGGAGACAGGCAAGGCTCCAGAACCCAAGGGCTGTGGCCGTGGCCCCCGGAGCGGGGCTGGCCTGGAGCTGGGACACCCTCTGTTTTCTGTCAGTTCCCAGATAAGATGAGAAAAGGTCGGGCCGCCGGGAGGAGCCAGGAATCCCAGCGGAATCCCTCAGCAGCCCTGATGCTGGACCCCAAGCCGTAAATCTGTGTCCCGTAAGAATGGCCCTACTCCACCCCGCCCAGCCAAGCCCCACTTGACTTCGGAGCAACTTCCCCACGCCGGGCACTGGGACGAGAGAGGAACAAGATGGTCTCGGAGGGAGGCTGGGAGTCAGGAAAGAGATGGTGGTGATGACAGGAAGAATGAAGAGGAGGAGAACTAACATTTATACAGCGCTCACCCCACGAGCTGGGCAAATAAAAACTCCTTTAATCCTTGACTCAGTAGGAGAAGTGTTATCATCACCCCCGTTTCACAGATTGACAGAACCACAACACAGAAAGGTTAAGTCACCTGCCTAAGGCCACACAGGCAAGCAGGATTAGAATGCAGTGCATCTAGCTCCAGAGTCTGTTGTTACTAAACGCTTTGCACTTGACAGACTTGAAGTTGGGAAGCAAGGCAAAGAAGGCTTCCTGGAGAAGGTAGCACATAAACTGGATCTTAGAAGAGAAAGTGGGAGCTGAGTGAGGGCCCGTCAGCGCAGCACCGGGGTCTCCATCATTCTTCCAAACGGTGCAGGAGCCTGGGGGAGTCTACGAAGCCATGTGGCACCTCGCGAGGCACAGGCCGGGTCTGCAGTACCATTCCTGCCTCTCTCGAGGCTGAGCCCCAGTGCTGTCTGCAGGGGCTGGTACAGAGCCCACAGACGGGAATGCTGTCACTCAAAGTGTGGCTCCTCAACAGCTGCACGGGCCGCATCTGTGAGCTTGTTAGAAAAGCCAGTTCACAGCGCCAACCCTGCAGCACAGTGCACTGAGCCGCTGCCTGTGGTGGCGGCATCCCCTTTGAGCGCCAGTTCGAGTCCTGGTTGCTCCACTTCCCATCCAACTCCCATATAATGCATCTGCCCTGGCCGTTGCGGCCAGTGAAGAATGACCCAGTGAATGGAAGAGCTCTCTCTTGAGTCTTTCCCTATTTCTCTGTCACTTTGCTGTTCAGGTATTAGAAAACAAAGAAAAAGAAATGTGGATTCTTGGGGACTTGCCCCGGATGCCAGCCTGTGACATGTGTCTTGCCCCCTCACTAAGCAATCAGTCTTGCTCCTCCAAAATCCTTCCCCAACTGACTTGCCCAAAAGGAAGTCAGCCATGACTTCCATACCCAGCTTTGTGGATGGAGGGCGGTGGGCAGGAGCAGTCCCCAAAACCATAGTCACCCACCTCCTTCCCCATCCTCAAGGGCCTGTGTGTCCTGTTCCTCACAGCACCACGCTGTGGCAGAGCCCAGCTCTGGGTGCTCTGCCACTCTCCCTGTCCATACCATGACTCTCTTTCAGGAGCTAAACATGTCCTGGTGGAGGGAGAACAGACTTTGAAGTCACAACGACCCACGTTCAAAACTCAGTTGCCTTCTTCTGGCTGTGTGCCCTGGGGCAGGTTGCTTGGCCTCTCTGAGCTGCATTTTCTTCATCGTGAATTGAGAGGCTATGATCTATCTCACAGCCTGATGGGGTAATGTGCATCAAATGCCTCCTACTTCGTTCCCTTCCCTAACCACCTCCCATCACTGACCACCAGGCCTGGGACCCAGTGTATGGGGCCAGGTGGTGCTGCTCCAGGTGCTGAGTGCCTTCCCTGTACTCTGCCACAGAAGCAAGACTTCTGGGTTCCCCCAGATTCCAGGTGTCCAGGTGGGGCCCAGGACGCCTGTCAGGTCCTGCTGACACAGGCAAAGCCCCCTGCACTGACTAGTGGTCCCAAGGAAACCAAAGGAGATGCAAGACAGGTGGGTCCCAGAGTCCTTTTGCTTCTGGGATTGAAGTCATGGCCCCCAGAGATCTTGCCCTGGGTTGGCCACCATTCACATAGACCCCAAGCTCACACAGGGCCACTGCGGCATGCATCCCGGGCCAGCAGAGGAAGAGGCCCAAGGAAGACTTGCAGGGACCATGTCAAAGAACAGCCCATGCCTCCCCAGCCCCAGGACACACATCCCCCCAAAAATGTCCCCCACAGACCTCCTTCTGATCACCAGGACAAAGAGAGGAAGCAGAGTGTCCCATCATTGCCTTGCAGCCTTATCTCAAACTCTAGCCTTCCTGGTCCTTGCAACATGTGAGTCTGCCAAGCATTTGAGATGCATATGCGCTCACTGGGGATGAACTTAGGAGAGACCTGTCCGTGAGGAATGGAAGACAGCAGCGTGCGGACCTGGTGCTACAGGGAAGCTGAGCCCACGTGGAGTAGCCCCGAAGATGAATGCTCCATCTAGCCAGCCAGGGGTCCCCTCTGGAATCTCACCCACTGAACACGTTCAAAGATGCTGCCTTCTCTCTCAGAAAAAGCCTCATCAGACCTGTTATTGTTTCTGTGTGTTGAGCACACACTATGTGCTGAGCATTTCATGCAATACGTTACCCAGAAAATCCCTATGAGCTAGTGAGCAGAATTATTCCATTTTATAGATGAGAACACTGAGGCTCAGAGAGAAATAGAAAATGTCTGCTCTAGCCACACAGCTAGCAATATGGAGCCAGGACTCCCATTCAGATGCCCCTAACTCCAAGATCACACTCAAAGCCTGGGCTAACAGCTGTCATCAGAAAGATTTTTTTTTTTTTTTGCTTTTCTTGGCTTTGTTGCATATCTGCTACCTAATTAGTGGTTGAAAAACAGCCATACTGGGGCCGGAGCCATGGCTCACTTGGTTAATCCTCCACCTGTGGCGCCAGCACTCCATATGGGCACTGGGTTCTACTCCCGGTAGCTCCTCTTCTAGTCCAGCTCCCTGCTGTGGCCTGGGAGGGCAGTGGAGGATGGCCCAAGTGCTTGGGCCCTGCACCCGCATGGGAGACCAGGACGAAGCACCTGGCTCCTGGCTTCGGATCGGCACAGCGCCAGCCGCGGCAGCCATTTGCGGGGGTGAACCAACCGAAGGAAGACCTTTCTCTCTGTCTCTCTCATTGTCGGTAACTCTACCTGTCACATAAATTTAAAAAAAAAAAAAAAGAAAAAGAAAAAGAAAAAGAAAAAGAAAAGAAAAGAAAAGAAAAGAAAAGAAAAGAAAAGAAAAGAAAAGAAAAGAAAAGAAAAGAAAAGAAAAGAAGCCATACCTCCCTGTCACCTTCTCTCCATGGCTAGCATTTCGTCTGTGTTCCCCCTCCTCTATTTGGGATCCACACAAACCCCTTGATCTCACTGGAACTGAACCACATGGAGGCTGGAAGAATTCTCGCATCCCCGCTCAGCACACTCTATGTGGCTATGACCCAAGGTATCAGCACTGGAGGCCACCTCCCTCCACGGTGGAGAGACACTTCCCTAATCCCGGCAGAAGGGTCTCAACACTGCTTCACGTCCCCCGTGTCTCAGAGGGCCTGGGAGCTGGCCTGCCGCCCTCCTCATGGGCCTCCAAATCAGGGCCAGCAAGCTTCCCTGCCGGTCCCGGCTGCCCCCGCCGCTCTCCCCGTGCTCTGAGCCTGTACACTCCACACTCCTCATTAACAGCAGAGTCAATAATTGTGCTTCCTCAACAAGCAAGAGGCAGACCCATCTCCAGGCTCCCACATGCCCCAGCCCTGTGTACTTTACCAGAATTTCTATTTAAAAAAATAATAATAAGGATCGCCTGCTCCCGACGGCGGCACAGTCGCGCGCCTGACCTGTGGCTTCAGCTTTTGCTCCCGAGCCCCAGTCAGGGGCCCGGAGCCCAAGGGCCCTCGTGCACACTCCGGGGGTCCTCGGCAGCCCCCCTCCTTGCTCTTTCCCCAGTAAATGATACGAAACGTCTGCCTAATTAGAATCTCCCCTTTAAGTTCTGGAGCCTGCTAATGAGTAAGAAAGAGGAGGCCCTTGGGAGCCCCGAAGAAATGATTTGAAAGCAAGACCAAGTGGTCTCAGTAAAATACCACCAGTTCAGTCCCAGGGATTTTTCTCCCCCTTTGCACACAACCCCCGACACAGCCCAGCTGGCAGCATACTGAGAGATCAGAGACCCTGGGTTTCTTCAGAGGAAACAGGCCTCCGCTTTCTGTTCCTGGGGCTTCTTTGGCTGCCCAAGCCACCTCCTTATCACTCTGACCCTTCCCTGACCTCCAGTCTCTCTCAGCCAAAGCAGGAGCTGTCAACCCCTTTCTGTGCCATCATCCTCCCCGAGGTCCAGAGAGGGTAAGAGAATGGCTGGAGGTTGCACAGTTGGCAGTGGGGCTAGACCTGGATCCGCGGGCTGCAGATGCCAAGTCATTGCATCCCACTGCCAACAATTCGGAATGCTCACGTGTGACAGGCTTGCTTCACAGGCTACCTGCAAAGCTAACTCAATCATTTATTCCTCCGTCAAATGGCCATCTGGTTGCTGGGCCTACTGAGGCAAACACAGCCCCTGCTCTCCTGAGGTCTACATTTTCATCGAGGAACCAACAGTAGACGAAAGTAGAAAACCACGCCAGCTACTGCTCAGCCCCATGACCAATAAGGGAGTGAGGTGAGGGAAGAGAAGGAAATCCGGGTGGCCTCTAGGAGGAGGTGGTATTTGAGCAGAGTTGAATGACATGCAGAAGTAATCTATGCAGTTACGTAGGGGGAAAGCATTCCAAGCAGAAGGACCAGCAAGTGCAAAGGCCCTGAGGCGCAAGCCCGTGAAGGAATGTCCAGGAAGCTGATGTTGGCAGCAGATCTGCAGCGAGTCTGACAGGAGGTGGGGGTGAGGAGGTGGCAGGCAGCCAATCACATGGAGGGAGCCGGCCCACTGCGGAGGCTTCCGATCGGATTCTAAGCGTTCCAGGTTTTGCTCCAGGAGATAAGTTCAAACTTCAGTTTCCAAGGGCTTATCTGGCTGCTCTTTGGAAAACGGGCTGCAGGGGCCAAGGGTGGGAGAGCCGACAGTTGGGTAAGAGGCAGATGAGCTCATCAAATCCTTCAGCAACCCTGTAAGGCCGATCCTAGGATTACGAGACAACTGAGGCTCGGCGAGATTAAAGCCCTGGCGTCAGGCCTCGCCCGAGGACAAGGACGGGCTGCGAGGGAAGCCCCCTGGCACCACAGCCTACAGTGTCCCAGGATGCAAAGCTCAGACCTAAAGCCACCAGGAGACGGACGCTGGCTGCTGTCTTTCAAGAAGACTCCTCCGTGGGGCCCGCCCCTAGCCAGGCACCCTGAGCCTCGGTTTAGGCAAGAGCCAGCGACTCTTGGGGCCTCGCATTGTCCCAGGCACAGGCCGGGGCCTTGACATACAGGATCTCATTTAATCCTCATTGCCGCCCAGGGATCTGCGTATTATTATCCCTGTGTTCCCAGATGAAAAGGATCTCATTTTCTCAGTGGAGATAGTGAAAACATTCCAAAGCTGCTTTGGGGTTTAATACACAGAAACCTCAGCATTTAATCTACTAAACCAGAAAGTAATCCCCTCTTTGGCTGGCCCTGGGAGCAGGAGTCTGTGCGCAGCCGTGGTGGGGGAGGGGCCGCTAGCTCACACTGGCACACGTGTGCACCCGCACACATTCCCGGCTCCAAGCCCCAGCCGACCCGCTACCCATCGGCACGATGCCTGCCCTCACTGAGAGTGGGAGTCCAGAGTACCCCCTCCTCGGCCCCCCCAAGGCCCCTCTCCCCGCTCCATGCCTGCACAGCCAGCAGCCTCCCTTGTGAGGCTGGGCCACCCCCAGACCCCATCCAAGCATGATGAAGCCACACCCACTCTGCTCCTCACAAAATCGCTGCAGCCTCTGCCCCTTCCCCTTGCCCCACGCTCGCTCACCTGCATCGCCCCTCAGATCTGGATCTCTTTAGTTCCCAGGAGCCCCTGTAGCTAATCTGACAAGCTGGGCTGTGCCTGCCTGTGAATCGCTGCCCGGAAGTCACTGATACCAAAACCCCAGGTAATCCTTGGGTCCTTGTTTGATCCTAGGCAGTGACGATAACAGGGACTATTGCTGAGCACGACAGATACAGAGCCAAGGGATTACGTTACGGGGTCGGGACTGCTTCCCGAAATTCAACTGGCCGGGGGCTCCTGACACAGCACAGGCACTCAATCTGACAGTGGTTTGTCTGTTAGGGACCTATGAGGACCTGAGGTTTGACCTAAGCTGCTCTCCATTAGCAGAGAATCAAGCACGTAGACATCTGTGCAGCCCTAGAATTATGTACCTGGTGCAGGGGAGATGACAGCTTAAATCCATCAGCTTCTGAGATGGGTTTTGAGGTATAAATAGGAGTGCGCCCATGTGGCTAATAAAGAGAGAAGGGCTTTTCCAGGAAGAAGGCATGGTGGAGACACACAGGAGTGAAGCAGCACCATGTCTGGGCATTGGGAGACGTTGGCATCGCCAGTGTGGACAAGGGAGGGGGAAGAAACAAGAAGCTGGTTCTTGCCGGCAATGTGTTCACACCCTGATTTTATTCCGTGAGTTCCCCCACCAACTCCACTTTGTAGCATCCCTGTGTGGTGAGATGGTAGAGCAGAAACTGCAGAGATTTTAGCAAGGGCATGGTTCTCAGGTGGGATCACCACTGTGCTCATGAACCCGCCATAACTCCCCAGTCCCTAGGGAATCAAGGTTATGACAGAAAATATGGCCAATTTCCTGCAGCCTCGGCAACCTGTCTCCCTTCCCCATTCTCTGCTGCCTTCCTCGGAACCATCGCCGGGGGCTACCTCCTTCCTCCAGGCTCTGAGCATGCTGCATCTCTCGGACCTCTGTGGGACCCACAGCCTGGCCCAGTGGGGACAAGCGGCCGCTCAGGGGTCGTCCCAACCTCACTGGGGTGGCAGTGAACATGAGCGGCGCTGAAGCAGAGGAGCAGCGGTTCAGCCAGACTTTGGAGACGAGGTTCTGACGGAAGGCCCGCCGTCTGCGGTGGTATTTTCAGATTCTGATGCTTGATCTCACCCAACTACCCCCGCCCCCGAGACCCTGAAACAGAGAGTGAATCTGGGCATGAAGGCGTGTTGGAAAGCTCTCCCGATGCTGCGGGTGTGCAGACAGGGTCAAAGCACAGCCCAACAGCCTGACCGTGGAGTTCAGGTGCCAATGTTGCTACCTGGGCAACCTCAGGGAGGCTCAGGCCCCAGGTGTTAACTTCTGAACCTGTAAAAGGGGCACAGAGCACCCACTTCCGGGGAGTGCTACAAGATTAAATAATGCACACACAGCTCTCAGCGCGAGCTTGCCCCACCCTGAATACCTGGGTGTGGGCTCTTATTAGCACGTGCCTAGGCAGGCTGTGCTGCACTGGCTCCGTGCCCCCTGCAGAGCCCCCTGCAGAGCCCACAGCAGAAGAGGCCCCTGGGAAGGAAGTGCTGGATTGGAATCAGTGTAACCGAGCTCCCCAGGTGACAGAGCACTGCCCAGCTGGCTCCTTCTGAGACACCTGGCTCCCAGTCCTCAGCAGGGTGACCACGTGGGGCCTCCCTGCACCCCGTCAGGGTCAGCTCAAGATCAATCAGGTGAGAGGTCAAGGAAACCGCAGGACCGCTCTGTCTCCGCCTCCGCACCTGTCCGCAGGTGACTGGTCTCGTGCCCACGCCCAGGGAGTCCCAGGGCTACGAGCCCAAGCATCCCAACCTCTCCAACCTTAGCCACTCTGGCAGAGGAGGAGCACACCAAGAAGAGCTGGCCTCCCTCCTGCCCCCTTGCGCCCCCTGGCCCTGGTCGGTTCCTTGTAAGATACTGAGCAGCTGAAGAACTGGAGCAGCTGGCCCATCGCAGCCTTCCCCGGGGTCCTGCCGAGCCCAGATCTGCAGGCCAGCACCTTAGAGATGAAGCTCACGTGTTCCAGGAAGCCTGCACGACACCCACAGGCCTTCTGCTGTTAGGCCGTTCAACACCTCTGAAGTCTAGGAGCGCATAGGAGCAGCAGGAGGTACGATTGCCAGGAACGCAACTCGTTGCTGATGCCTTAGAGCTCAATTATAAGAAATTTCTATGGTGAGGGGTGGGGGTGGGAGAGAAAGCTTCCATCCCTCACTTCTCTCCATCCAGCCTTTTCCCCACCCCCTCTCTCCAAGAGGAGAAACGCCCACCTGCCAGCGGGGGCCACATTCACTAAGGAGCAGGTTCACCGCGTGGAGTCCTGGGGCCTACAGGGCTTCTCTTCTGCTCCTGGAGGCTTCTTCCTAGAGTTGGTTGGGGAGCCCAGGGCTGCCCCCCTCTAGAGCAGGCCCTGCTGATTTTCTCTCTCTCTCACTAGCTCTCACTCTTGCAACAGCAGTGCCAGCAAAACTGCTGTCTATGCACAACTGTCGGTCCAAAGCTGGCTATTGCTGCTCGGTGATGAGAGAGGAGGCATTGGGTGTGGCAGTCGCAACAGCGCTGGGGGTGCCTGCGGCCGGTATCAGGGTGTCTAGGCTGGAATCCCGGCTCCACTTCCACTTCCGGCATCCTGCTTATGTGCACGCTGGGAGGCAGCAGGTGATGGCTCACATGTTCAGGCCCCTGCTACGCACGGGAGAGACCCGGATTGAGTTTCAAGCTTTTGGCTTTGGCCTGGCCAAGCCCAACTGTTAGAGGCATTTGCAGAGTGAACAGTGGATAGAAGATTGCGTGCTCTCTCTCTCTCGCTCACTCTCTCTCTCTCTCTGTCTCTGTCTCTCTGTCTCTCTCATTCACATAGAGAGAAGGAGCTTGTGCCAGAAAATAGATCATCGCTACGCATACTGCTTGGTCCTGCTGTCCTCTCTGGTTTCAGGACTTCTGTGAGGAAGGAGGCAGGCTGTTGATTCACATGCTCCACGTGACACGTCTCTCATGGCAGAAGGTAGCAGTCTGGCCGGCGCTGCAGCTCACTAGGCTAATCCTCCGCCTGCGGCACTGGCACACCGGGTTCTAGTCCCGGTCGGGGTGCTGGATTCTGTCCCAGTAGCCCCTCTTCCAGGCCAGCTCTCTGCTGTGGCCCGGGAGTGCAGTGGAGGATGGCCTAAGTGCTTGGGCCCTGCACCCCATGGGAGACTAGGAGAAGCACCTGGCTCCTGCCTTCGGATCAGCGCGGTGCGCTGGCCGCAGCAGCCATTGTAGGTTGAACCAACGACAAAAGGAAGACCTTTCTCTCTGTCTCTCTCTCTCACTGTCTACCTTGCCTGTTAAAAAAAAAAAAAAAAAAGGTAGCAGTCTGCAAAGGCCTCATTGTGTCACACTGGGGGTTAGGGCAACCCGTCCTTCCAACAAAGGGACTGGCTGGTGCCAAGGTTTGGACTTGAGCTTAGATGGAGGACAGAGGTCCCATGTCTGGTCCCACCCTGCATTACCAGGTCTCTGCGCTGTCCCCGCTCACCAAAAACTGCTGCTGCTATGACTGCTATGTAGCCCACCTGGAAGAAGGAAGGATTGGCCAGTCACATACGGGGCTCAGAGATAATCCTCTCTCTCCACTGTCCCCAATTAACTGCATTTGTACTTAAAAACTTATGGATATATACTGTTTCCAAGGTTACCTTGAAAGAGCCAACAGGTTTGAGATGGATGAACCAGGTCCAGCAGAATCCGGGCTTGCAGACTGACCCAGGAGAGCAAAAACTCCGAAAAGATTCTGAACACATTCCACCGCGCTTACAAATGAAGGGACTTTAACAAGTTCACAGAAGCAGCCTTACCATCTTTCAATCTAGTTTTTCAATGAGCTGTTTAAAGCCCCTTTTCGTCTCTCCCCCAGAGTACAGAGTGAAGACTCCGAGTTCCAACAGCATGCCTGGGTCTTCCAGGGACCACAGCTCTGGGTCATGCAATGACAGTGTTTGTTATGCTGATTAACGATAGTGCTTCCTAGCATGGTGGGCACAGCCACAAACCTCACCGTGCTGCGCTTCCCTCTGGTCCCTGCCGCAGCAGACAGCCTGGGTTCCACAGCCACCAGAGTGCTCACTTCACCCCTGGCATGTAATGTTGCCAGGTGGAGAGGCACCCACGGGTTCCATGCCAGGAAGAACTTTCCACGGCGGATGTCAGGAAGGGCTGCCAAACGCCGCACTGATTCTCTGAGGCTGATGAACAGCAACCGAATTGACAGCCTGGTTGGCAAGGAGAACTGGGGGCTCCTGAATTGCCTCCCCAAATTTTCCAGCTACTGCCCTTTCTGGACCCCAAGAGATCTCAACAGCCAGAGCTGTAGGGAAAACCCACCTGCCTTTGGCCAGACACCTGATCCCTATGTCTCTGTGCCCAGGTGTGTTGGATGGGCCCATGGCTGTGTGTGGCTACTCATGTTCTTGTTTTTACTCAGCTCATCCACAATGCACAACAACATATGGGTGCTGAGGGGGGCTTGCCGAGCGGCCCCCTGCCCCCACGCCTTGTTTGGGGCCAGATAAGCACCTGCAGTGGAAAGCAACTCAGACCCCCCCCCCCCCATAGGACCAGCACTTCCAGCCAGCTGCCCCTGCCGCCATCACTCCCCCAGCCTCTCAGAGAGGGGCAGGGACCACAGGCAACTTCCTATCCTCCAGTTCCAGCTGCAGAAGTCCCCAAGGGCTGCTACAATCCAATTCCACCAACTAAGGAGGGGAGTCATTCCTCGTCCCTTCCAGCTTCTGGTGTTCCCAGGCATTGCCTGGCTCTGGTCTCAGCCTCCATCATCACATGGTTTCTGATCCCCTGCCTTCTTGTCTATCCCTGGTAGGGACAGTTGACATTGGATTTAGGGTCCAATGGGTGGGGGGGAGGGGTTAACTCATACCAAGACCTTTAACTTAACAACATCTGCAAAGAGCCTAGTTCCAAATAAATTCATGTTCCCAGATTCCAGGGATGCAGATAAAGATACATCTTTCTTTCAGGGGGCCAGGCACCATTCACTGGCTATGTCAGCTGATGGTCATCACCAGGGCTACCGTCTGAACATTTGTGACTTTCCCAACATCATATGTTGATATCCAAGCCCCATGATAAAGCTATTGGGAGGTGGGGCCTCTGGGGGGATTAGGTCTTGAGAACAAAGCCCTCGTGATGGGGTCCGTGACCCAAGAAAACAGACCCCAGAGAGCTCAGTTGCCCTTCTACCGTGTGAGGACACGGCAAGAACCAGAAAGTGGCTGTCTACCAGAACACGAGCCCTCACCAGGCTCCGAGTCTGCTGGCACTTCTTGCTCGAGTATTGCAAGAAATAAATGTTTGTTCACAAGCAGCCATTCTACGGTCATTTGTCATAGCAACCAGGACTGGTCGAGACAAACAGGGAGAACAGCACCTAAGATATAGCTGGGACTCAATAAGCATTGCTTAACACAAAAATGGACCCGATCTATTCACTTCAAAGGCGTGACCAGGTGCCTACCCTGAGCTAGACCCTGTCTCTGAGGGTACTAAATGGGGGAGACACAGCCATGCATGTAAGGAACTCGAAGTCTCCTGGGGATAGAATCAGACAGAAAAGTGCAAACCGCGGTATCCTCTCCTCCCCACCCGGCAGCAACGGGCCTCAGCTCTCTTCCCTCCCTGCAAAACAAAATAACACCTCTGGCTGGGGACGGGGTGAGGGCTTATGATGTGTCCTGGCTCGTGGAGGGGCCCCAGGCTCACGGGGACCGGCCTCTTTCTGCCTCAGAAGAGTGAAGAACGGTCTGACCGCTTAACTCGGTTGGACTACAGCCTCGCTTTTTCCGGCTCCTCTCTGTGTTCTGGGAGCCGACTTGCCTGCAGAGAGCATGCGCGTTGCGTTCTGCTCCTACGTCACAGCAATATGCACTCCCCCATGAGGCTGCCTGTCCCAGTCCCGTGTGTACGTGTCCGGGGGAGGAGCTGCAAAACTCCGAGGTGCAGTGCTGGGACGGCTTCTTGCCTCTGGGTCCCAGCCCCTTCTCCCCTGCTCTAACAGCAGCTTTCGCATCAGTCACAAGCCTGCTATTCAGCGTCATTGGCTTTGCTCCTTTGTCTTATTCCTCAATGGGAAGAAAGGAAGGGAGAAAAAGGAGGTATCACTTATCAAACTCTCCCATCCACACTGAGTGACTGTTAGACTATAAGATAATGCATGTAGGCCGGCGCCGCGGCTCACTAGGCTAATCCTCCGCCTAGCGGCGCCGGCACACCGGGTTCTAGTCCCGGTCGGGGCACCGGATTCTGTCCCGGTTGCCCCTCTTCCAGGCCAGCCCTCTGCTGTGGCCCGGGAGTGCAGTGGAGGATGGCCCAGGTGCTTGGGCCCTGCACCCCATGGGAGACCAGGAAAAGCACCCGGCTCCTGGCTCCTGCCATCGGATCGGTGCGGTGCGCCGGCCGCAGCGCGCCGGCCGCGGCGGCCATTGGAGGGTGAACCAACGGCAAAAGGAAGACCTTTCTCTCTGTCTCTCTCTCTCACTGTCCACTCTGCCTGTCAAAAAAAAAAAAAAAAAAAAAAAAAAAAAAAAAAAGATAATGCATGTAAAACTGCCTACCGTATGCTTCACACACAGTAGGTGCTCAGCCAAGGTCATGTCCATCATTCTCTTCCCTCCGAGTCCCCCAAATCAGAGGGGTATGACAGGCAGTCTGGGGGCCACTGGATTTCTGTGCCCCCGAGCCCACTGCGTCCCAGAGCCATGGTCCAAGCCTCAGAATCCCCTGCTCCCGAGTGGGCGGCAGCCTGGGTGGTAATCCGAGACTCCAGCGGAGCCTTTGATGACGCAGCCAGCACTGAGCGCTGGGCACTGTTTGAAGTGCCTGCCTGTGTAATAAGGATTTCTAATTCGCTCGAACCAAAGCAACATTTGCAGTAAAGATCATTTTTGGAATGAAAAATAAATTGTGACTGGAGGGTCTGGGTTTGTTTCAAGAAGGGAGATCACCCACAAGCACCGTGTTCTCTCAGAAGCCACCCGCCCGCGTGTTTAGAGATGGAGAGCACGCCACTCAGAATTTCAAAGTGCCATTAATTAAGAGCAGTTTATTAAAATGTCAATCTTTTAAACCAAAACAGCGCTCTTCCCTTCCTGGCCTAGTGGGCTTCCCAGCCACACATCTCACCCCAGATGATCCAGTGGGCAGCTTCGCCAGGGCCCCTAGAAAAGGATCTGTTTATATATTGCTCCTGGGAACCAAGGGAGAGCCACTCCCTAGGAGGGCCGCTGGCACCTGCCATTCTGCTCGCCCCATCCCACCCCCTCCATGGAGCCAGTTCTTCAGGAAACAGAACAGCACAGGGACTACGTGCATGGGCTCAGGAGCCAGCCTGTCTGGGCTGGAATCCTAGCCTGGCTTGCCAGCTATGTGGCTTTGAGCAAATAGCTAACCTCTTTGTGCCTCACTTTCTTTTCCTGGAAAATGGAGCAATAATAATAGCACATGTCTTATAGCTTATTGTGAGAATTAAATAAGAGGGGACAAAGCACTTGGTTTGCCAGTACTTGGTAACTAGATAACTAAGAGCCGGAAAGCAAGCCCTCACCATACTTTGAGTTCTGCTGACACCATAAACTTGTACTTCCCAGCATCCAAAACTGTAAGAAATAAATTTCTGTTGTTCACAGGCCCATCATTAGCAAATACATAAGAAGTGCTAAACGGCATTAGCACCATTAGTTCCCAAAGTCCCTAGGAGCTGGCGCTAAATCTTTCTTTACAGATCTGTCTCTCCAGTAATCGAGATCCAACACACAGTAGGTGCAGAGTAACTGTCTGTTGAATAAATAGTCATAAATTAATGAAAGTACACAACACATTCGTGCACATTTGGTGCACAGGTCAAGGTCAGCTACCCTGCAGGACTTCCTGATCTGACGGCTGGCGAACAGGAGACGGTTGGTGGTGCCTGCCAGCGGTCCCCTCTCCTGGTATTCGCTCTCTTGTGTAATTTCCTCCCCTTGAGTATGGGTTGGACCTAGAGACATGATGCTAATACACAGGTCAAATTGTAAAGACAGTGGCTGCTGTCTCTGGCATTCCCTCGCCTTTCTCAGCTTGCTGGTTTTGATGAAGCAAGACCCTGTGGCCAAGATTTGAGAGCAGCCCCTGGCCAACAGCCAGCACGGAACTGAAGCCTCCCAGCGTTCAATGAGTGAACGTGGGGTTGAAGCTTCCCCAGCACAGCCTCAAGAAGACCCCAGCCCCAGCCCACACCTTGGCGGCAGCCCATGGGAGACCCTGGGGCCGAGGGCTTGGTTAAACCGTACCTGAATTCCTGTCGCACCAAAGCAGGGATCATAAATGTACTGTTCCAAGCTACTAAGATTTGGGGTCACTTGTTACACGGCAGCAATAAATAACTCATGCAGGCGGTAAGGGAAGGGGCGGAGCAGGCGGTGGGAGTGGGGAGGCCGCCCCCCACTTTGTCAGGGTACCTCTATCCTGCAGCTTGCTCTCTCCATCAGTCACTCCAGAGCCGGGTTCCAGACCAAGGCAGTCCCAGGGGAAGGAGCGCGTCTTGTGAGGAGGCCCACAGTGGCTGGCTCTGCTGCTCCCTAGTGTGTAACTCTGGGCAAGGGCTTTAACTTCTCAAGCCTCTGACTCTCTCTCGGCCCAGAAGTCTCACCAGGCGTGCCCACGGGAGTGCAGGAAAGACTGTGTGAGGTCCCAGGTGCCAAGATGCCTGGCAGAGCTTGCCAAGCCTTTTGGGGTAGCAGCAGCTGGAGAGACCTGAGCCTCATTCTGAGGCCCCCAGCAGTCCCCCAGTGATGCAACCCATGATCTTGGAGTATCTGCTCTAAGACGCAGTAAATACAGCAGTAAATGAGACCACACATGGAGTTTTCTGTCTAGCAGGGTGATGGACATTGAACCAGTGAAGGCAAGCGTGATCCACAGCCACAGCACTGCATGGGCTCTGGGAGGGTAGAGATGGGGGCCGTGGGCTAGCGTGTGCAGGGGATGCAGACATGACCTGCAAGAAGCAGTGGCCTTAGAGCTCCAAACCTAAGCTGGTGACGTCAGCCGAGTGATGACGGTGGTGGATGCGCATGTTCAAAGGCCCAGCGACAGTAGCTCGCCGGCGAGTTCTTAGGCCGACTGATTTATAAGTACTACAACCAGGCACTGTACTAAGCGCTGAGGATATGGCATGAACCAAAACCTCCCCATGAGGCTTAGCATCTAATGGACGGATGATATTTTCAAGTAGAATAAAAAGAGAATTTAGGAGAGACTTCCAGGGGTGACATTTGAATTGCAAACTCAGTGATGAAGGATGAAGCATCTGACGTCTAGGGGGTAGGGGGCACAGTATTCCCTACAGGGGACAGAGCGAGCGGGGTGGTCCCAAGGCAGAAATGGTGTGGTGTCCCCCGTAAGAGGCCAGGGGATGGCAGGGGAGGAGGCAGGCAGGAAATGGGCAGGGGTGAGAGTGGAGAAGCGGCCAGGGGGGACCCTGCACGGCCTTCCAGGCCACCGTGGAGTATGGCCTTTTCTCTGGGGGTCTACAGGGTCTGCCAAGGGTCCTGAACAGGGGGTGTTTTAGAGGAGAATGAGACAGAGGCAGGTGGCGGAAGAGGAAGCCGCCACAGGACATGCAGGGGTAGGGCTGTGTGGTAGAGGTGAAAGCTGGCTCCCGGAGCCTGGGGCTCCACGCGGGTCTCCAACCAAGCCCCCTCCCTCTAGGACTCTTCCTGCAGAGGGTCCTTTCCCACATGGGTAAGGCAGACAAGAGTCCCCAGATCTTCCTCAGTGGATCCGCCCACATCGGACCCCGCCCCCCAAGTCTTTAGGTAAAGGCCGAGTGCCAGGGCTCAGGAGATGTGCCGGCTGCCAGGCATCGGCCACGAGCTGGACCGCTTCACAGCCGTGGGCCTTCAGCGAATTGCCCAGACTTTCTGAGCTTCGGCTCCCTCTACAGATAAATGGGCCTGGTAATGCCGACAGCACAGAGCTCTTGTGCAGCCCAGATGAGGCGGGGCCGTACCACGTGAGTGATCGCACAGTTGACCCGCCTGCAGGCTGCGGTCTTGGGTCTCTGTGACGTCCTCCTGCCCTCCAAGCTTCAAATCCCCAGGGTTTAGAAAAACAGATTCCAGATGATGGCTCCCCACACGCAATGCCTCCACCCAGTGTGGCCTGACTTAACAGGTTTCCCAGGAACCCAGGGCTCTCTGGCCTGCCTCGCCCTGCCCCAGGCCTGACACACTCCCAGCCAGGTGTGTTCAAGAGCAACTCCCCCAGCACATGGGAACAGAAGGGCCAGGTGATCTGAAACCTGCTCTCAGTGTCCATCTCTCCTGCGAGCCCCTTAGGTGTGTGTGTTGGGGGGCGGGGGGGTCTGGGGACATCCGAGCTGCCCTCCCCCAATCCCTGTTGCTTCCTGACCTTGGTCCAGGGCTCAGTCACTACACCCTGAATGAAGGAAGGAGTAAATACAGGAATGGTTGAGCAGAAGAAAGAATGCAAGTGTTTACCAAGATGTGGGCTTCTAAGGAGTGCTCATTCCTTCCCTCACTCAGCGTGTACCTGCGGCATGTGGCTCTTTCCCACATGTCCCTTCGGCTCTGGGCCCTGCCCACCTCCCATCCCTGCCCTTTGACTGCAGGACCTGGAGGATGAGAGCAGGCAGAAGCCCCCAGTCCTGCTGGGCCACACCTTGACCATGGCCTTGCTCTGTCCAGCAGCAGCCAGATCAGGCTAGCGATAGGCAGTGCAGTATTCCTTGGTGATGGTCAGATGTAGGGTCATGTAAGTGTTCTGAGCAGAGTCCAGGTAGGGGAGCATAAGCCGTGCTGTTCCACAGGTCTGATGCATTCAATGCATTTCCTGCTGAGGATATTTTCAGCTTGCACTGGGTTTATGTGGATCATGATTTGAGGAGCATCCACATACGGGAAAGACAGGAGGCTAGGAACTGCCATGGACTGAAGGAGGTTACCCCTTTAAATAAAGAGGCAAAGGAGGTGTCCCCTGGAGTATGACAGTAAGAAATGACCTGAAGTGGCATAGGCGATGTGTGAGGAGAAGGCAGTACAAAGGCCCTGAGGCAGGGCTCTGCCCTTGACCAGCGAATGAAGACGAGGCTCACAGCAGGTAAGCTTCAGGGCACCTTGTTGTTGAAAAGGAGATGGAAGGCGAGAGGGAGGCACTCACTGGGCAATGCTCTGGTCACCATGCCAACCGCAGGAGCCTCCCTCAGCCCACGCCCATCAAGGGCCAAGCTCTGCTTCCTGTGTCTCCCACACCATGGACTCTAGGGTGTCCCCCGCTGGGGACCTGCCCTCCACTGCTGACAAACTCTCGCCATGGCCCTCTGCTGAGTGCTCCCACCAGGGAAACCCCCCACTCTGGAGACTGCAGCCCACAGTGGAGAGAGCTGTGCCCCAGGTTCTCTGTGCCTGCTGGCAGCCCCAGGGAGAAGCTCACTGTGGCCTGTCCTCCATCACAGGTGCGACCATGGGGAGGAAGGGGTGGGAGTGGAAGGATGCGTCCCGGTGTGCCCATCCCTAGGGAGCCCCTCTCCAGGTGGGGATCCTTTCCCAGGCTCCCTGGAGCCAGAGGAGCATGCAATGTTCTTATCACTTCCCAGAAGGAAGATCTCCTTCTTCCTTCACAAAAATGTTAAGCTTCCTAAACCAAGAGGAACCTGGACAGGATGCAGCTGGTGGCCTGGGTCCTCCTTCTGGGACCCATGGGGAGAGGGAGCAGGATGGCAGCTGTTGAGGGAGGCAGAGAAGGGAGAGCAGGGGAGGAACGAGCAAGGGAAACCAGGTGCAGGACCTCAGCTGCAAGAAATGCACTCCCCCCTGCCCACCCACCCCTGCATTAAGAAGAGAGAGGATCCCCAGCAGGGCAGAGTGGCCCCATGACCTCGAGGCTGCTGGCCCACCCAATGCCACTGTGCAGGGCAGGTGGCCCTGTCCCTGTGGGAAGCTCTGAAAATGTCCCTCCTCATACAGCTAACATCCCTGGACAGAGACATGCACTGCATGGGGCAGGACAGGTGACCTTGGAAAAGCCAAGTTCTAGAGGCAAGAAGTCTAGGGCGTCCTGGACACAGGTCACCCCTGCCATGTGGAGGAAGCTCCCTGAGACCCCACAGACACTGGGGACACACCCAGGTTCCTGGATGTTTCTTTTCTTTTTGAAGGGTTTGGGCTGGTGGCTAAGATGCCCACATCCCACATAGGGTGCTTGAGAATGGTTCTCAGCTGCTGCTCCTGACTCCAGCCTCTCGCCAGTGCGGCCTGTGGGAGGCAGCAGGTGATGGAGCAAGTGCCTGGGTCCCTGCCCTCTGCCTGGGAGACCCAGATGGAGCTCCCGGCTCCTGACTCTGGCCTGGCCCAGCTCTGGCCGTTGTGGCCATTTTGGGGTGAGCCAGCAATGGAAGCTCTCTCTCTAATATTTTTAAAAATCATAAAAAGAAGCATAAAAGAAAGTCCTTTGTGTGGTGGCACAGTTCAATAAAGTGAGGGCAAAGACAGTATTTTATGGAGAGAGGTATGGATGTGGAACCAAGCACACCTAAGGCCTCACTCCCGTCTGACCATGGTGGGTCATCCCCAGCCTGGGGGGCCAAGTGACCTAGCACAAGCCAGCTGGAGTGAGGACCCCAGTCTGGGTATTAGACACCACACAGCCTGCAAGGTCAAAGACCAGCCAGCAGGGTAATAGGCGTTTTCAGGAGACGCGAGTCCGGGGATCTTTAGGGAAGATGGCTATTTACCATGGCCAGATGTGCTGCCGTTGGAGCAGACTGCGGAGGGAGCCAGGTGCACGCCTCTGGCCAGCGGCCTCGGCTCACCCGACCCCGAGCTGCCGGGTCCAGCAGTGGGGAACCCAGCTGGCATCTGGCTCAAGAGAAGACTGGAGAGGAGTGTGTGAGGACAGACCCCCTTACCCCGGAAGGAGGATGACTTCTGGGTAAGGAGATAAGGATGCCAAAGGGCAGGTCTCAACAGAGGGTGAGAGTTGCAAAGGAAGGGAAACTGAGGCTGGAGGGCAAGGCAGCAGCTGAGCATCCTGGGCTTCTCTGCTCCTGCCCTGGACAAAGACAAGTCCCCGAGCTACTCTTTTGAGAGGGGCTTTGCACAGCACTGCAGTGTCATTTGTCGCCTTAGACCATCCCCACGGTTGGGGTCTCCCACTCGGAGTCCTGAATCCTGATTGGAAGCAGATACCAAATATTCCCAGGGGAGCCAGACCTCCCATTTCTCTGCCTTCTCCCTCCCAAAACTCAGGCCTGTGACCTCACTCTGATGCCCACACAAACGGAACCAAGAGCAAACGATGCAGCAGGGCCAAGGGCGAGAGCAGCAGCAGGCGCCACAGCAAGGTCTCAGACGAGCCAGGCCTAAGGTGCTGACCATGACCCATTGCAGTGGCAGGGACCAGTCAGGCCTGCAGAGAGGTCTCGGGTGTTGTTGCTGGTGGCAGGGCCTCCCGAGGGGTTCCTCCAGAGACTCTATGAGTTTTCCAATACCATTGTCACACAGCCTCAGCTCACTCAGATCAGCCAGCCTTGGTTTCTGTGTTTGCAAGCAGAAGTGTGGATCAGAGGCCTGTGTGTATTTGTAGCCAGGGAGATAAAGGAGCCTCAGGGAGGGACAGACACCCACGGGAAACCGAGCACTGGCCAAGGGTCCCCAGTGTCAACCGTGTCCCTGTCCATCCCTGACTCCCGCCCAGGAAGCAATACCACCCTGGAGCTGCACAGGTCCTCAGGTTGCGTCCTCTCCCCTGGCAGCCTGTCCCATGTCTGAACTGCTCTCTTCAATGCCACCTTCCTGCACAACCCCAGGGGGCGCTGAGAGCAGCACTCCGACTGGCGACTTCTGCAGCGTGTCATGGGGGAAGATCGAGACCAGAGCCCCGAGTGAGGCCCTGGGAGATGAGAGACAGACACTCAGAGCTGGGGGCAGTAGTAAAAGATGTCCTGTTTTTCAGAGCCTGCCAGGCCCTCCTGCAATATCTCACGCCTCTGCACCCACAAATCTGCGTCCCAGCCCAAGAGGCCCCCTGCTTCCCTTGTCCTGGGTGCCCACTTGCCCTTCCCTTCATGCCGGGCATCCGCAAAGTTGCATGGGAGCTCCTGTTTGCAGGGGGTGGGAAGGGGCTGATGGATGCACGGGGAGGCAGAGGCCACCCGTGCCGGGGGAGCACAGCCCCATCTCTCTGGAGGTTGGCTGGGCCCTGTGATGCTATCAGCAGCTCCTCACACTTGCCCTGCTGCAGCCAACACAATCAGAGTCACAGAGACGCCCTGGGGCTGCACTGCCCCAGCAGGCCCACGCCTCCATCCCACCCTCTCTCGGGGCGGCAGGCCAGGGAGCCAGCAACTAGTATCAGGCTTCAACTGGCTGCTCTCCAGGCAGCGCCCGCCGGCCTGTGCCGGGCCCGCAGCCCAGCCTGCCCACAGGCGCTGGCCACCATCTGGGCAGAGGGGCCTCAGGGCTGAGCCTGTGAGCACCCACCAGCCACCCTGCTGTCCCGCCCCGGTGCTGCCTGAGCGGATGGTGGGGGGGCCTGAAACCCCCCAGGTCCCAAAGACCTCCAAGTCGGCCCCAGGACCCTTTCCATGAGGCAACGTGAAACCCAAGCCCTCAGGCCGACACAGAACGTTTTGAACAATCTGAGGGGAAAAAATTACTCGAACCAATTTCAAGACATCTGAGAGCCGGAGGGAACATCGCAGCCACCGCTCCGGGCGCTGCTGCCGCTGCTTGCGCCAAACCCAAAGGGCTGGGACTTGAGCGCGGGAGGCGGGGGTCCCCATGCGCCTCGGGCAGGGACTGGCCTGGCGCCCGGGCCTTGAGGCCTCCGGGCACAGTCTCTCCTCCGTGACTGTTCCGGCCCACTCCTCTGCACTCCCATTGTGTGTGGCCCATGCCCTCGCGTACCACCCAGCCGCGATGGGAGCCTTTTGTGTCTCCAAGGCAGCGTAGACAAGGCCTCCCGCTAAACCCTCACTGGTCCCCCCAAGACCCTGGGGCAGGCTCCTCGGTACGCGTTGCACCGTGTGGTCCTACCCTGCACTGGGCTCCAAGCAGAGAGCTTCCAACAGGTCCCCTCCGTCAAGGCACCCCCGCCTGCCTAACAGCTGGGGACACTGAGGCTTGGCAGGTTTAAGCTTCTCGCCCTATGGCACAGCCCCTGGATGCTGGGCCGGGATTTGGGAGCAGGCAGTGAGGTGCACAGAGGCTGCATCTTAACCCTTCGCCAGCACATCTTGGGCAAAAGGGCAGTCATGGCGGGCAGCAGCTCTGCTGGGGCGAGGGCAGGGTGGAGAAGTCACTGCCCTCCAGGGTGAGCAGAGACGCTCCTGGAATGTGCGGGAAGGAGAAAGGGTGGAGCCGGGGCCTGGTGTCTGCACAGGGGTGTGACTTGAGGGCGCAGGCTGGGGAGTCTGGCCAGGCTCAGCAGCACTGCTGTCGCTGTCCTACCACCCCCAGCACAAAGGTCATGCACACCTTACTGCAAACAGGCATGCTGCCCACACACGCCACACGCACCACATGTACCATGCACATAGCACACACACACCACACACACATATTCCACCACATGCACCACACACACCACACGTGCTATGCACAGAGCACACACACACACCACACACATTATGCACGTAGCACACACACATACCACACCACACACATATCCCACCAAACACACCACACACATTATGCACATAGCACACACACACCACACCACACACACACATACACACATATCCCACCACACATATCACATGCACCATGCACGTAGCACATGCACCATACACACACACATACACACACATCTCCCACCACACACACATACTATGCACATAGTACACATACCACACACACACACACACACATATCCCACCACACACACCACATGCACTATGCACATAGCACACACACCCCACCTATACACATGTCCCACCACATGCACCACACACACCACACACACCATGCACATAGCACACACACATACTACACCAAACATACATACACATATCCTACCAGAAACACACCACATGCACTATGCACATAGCACACACACCCCACCCACACACATACAGACACATATCCCAGCACACATACCACACATACCATGCACATAGCACACACACCACACTCACAAACATATACACACATATCCCACCACACACACATGCACCACTCACATAGCACACACACCACACACAGACACATATTCCACCAGACACACACCACAAACACACACACACGTATCCCACCACACATACCACATGCACTATGCACATAGCACACACACCGCACACACACATACACACACATACCCCAGCACACACACACCACACACACCATGCATATAGCACACACACCACATTCACAAACATACACACACATCCCACAACACACACCACATGCACGACACACATAGCACATACACCACACACACATACACACACATATCCCACCAGACACACATGCCACACACATACACACACGTCCCACCACACATACCACATGCACCATGCACATAGCACACACACCACACACACACATAGACACACATACATATCCCACCACACATACCATATGCACTATGCACATGGCACACACACCACACACACACATACACACACAAACATACCCCAGCACACACACACATATACACCATGCACATAGCACACACACCACACTCACACATATACACACATATTACACCACACACACTATGAACATAGTACACACACCACACACACATATCACACCACACATACCACATGTACCATGCACATAGCACACACACCACACACACATGTCCCACCACACACAGGACATGCACCATGCACATAGCACACACACACATGCACACCCCACCACACACACACACCACATGCACCATGCACATAGCACACACACATACCAGACCATACATACATATCCCACTTGACACACATACCACACACACCACATGCACCATGCACATAGCACACACATACACACACACACCCCACCAGACACATACATAACCACACACACCACACAAATCCCACACACACCACACCACACACAAATCACACACACCATATCAAACACATACCACACACCATTCCAGCTATACCACATACATATCACACCATAAACACACCACATACACAGACACAATTTTTAAACTACATAATTCACCCTCCCACACCACACTATATACACATCCCACTTCATATGCCACACACACTACACATACCACACAACACATACAATGTACACACACATGCCACAGCCCCATGACACTCCTCACTGGATGCTGGATGGGATCCACGTGGGAATGTGGAGGGGTAAGATCTGACCTGAGAGCCGACCCTCAGAGAGCCTCTGGAGCCTGCTGGGGGCAGCCCCAGGACAGCCCCCGGCCCCAGGAGCAATACTGTGAACCTGAGTGGACGTACCAGCAGAGTTCTTATGAAATACGTTCAATAGTCTCTATGATAGTTAATCATATTCAATTGGAAGGAAATTTTTTTATTTACTTTTGGTTTTTCCACTTAAAAAAAGTTACTCCTGGGGCCAGTGTTGCTAAGATGACCCTTAACACACCCACATCCTGTATCAGGGTGGTGGTTCACATTCCAGCGGCTCCTCTTCTGATCCAGCTCCCTGCTAATGCATCCGGGAAGCGGCAGATGATCCGAGTGCTTGGGCCCCTGCACCCACACCAGAGACCAGAATGGAGTCAGTTCCTGGCTCCTGGCTTCAGTCTGGCTCAGCCCTGGATGTAGTGGTTGTTTGAGGGGTATACCAGCAGATGGAAGGTATCTCTCTCTCTTTCTGTCTCTATGTCTCTGTCACTTTGCCTTTCAAATAAATAAATCAATATTTTTAAGTCACTCATATTTATAACAGCAAAATAAACAAGACTGAAAAATTCCAGAAGCTATCTGAGATACAAAGGAGAAGCCACTTCCTGTCTCCGTGATCCAATCCCCAACTCAAAGGAAGTGTCGCCTCATCCCAACACACTACAATACATTTGCTCCTTCTCGAACCTTCTATTTGTACACAGACATGGCTGTGCATGTGTATTCGGTATCTTTCTTCCTTAAGAACTTTATGCATCCTTCTGCATCTTGCTTTGATTGGTTTTTTACTCAAAAATATATGGTGAACATCATTATCCAACCATTTGATAAATATTCACTGGGATCTGACTGCAGACAGGGAAGTCGGTTCCTTCCCTCCGTTTCCTTAGTCCAGGGGAAACATGCAATGAGAAAGAAGTCACTGAATAACTACAGAGTGTGGTTAGGGCTCTGATGGGTGCTGTGGGAGCCAATAGTGCATGCACTGACTTCAAACTGGGGTGCAGGGAGCATCTCTCAAGGCAGACATTTAAATGCTGAAAACGTAAGAGCCAGAGGAAAAGCACCCCAGACAGTGGGGCTACCCCGTGCCGAGGCCCTGCAGTGGATCAGGCAGGAGCTGCACAAGCACAGGTGCTACAGGGATCCCAGCGTACTGGCTTTGTGAGCGGAGTGCAAGAGAGGCGGGCAGGCAGGCAATGAGGGTGGGGAGGGCCTATAGCTGGAGGTAATGAACTTGGATCTGCTTCTAAAAGCAGTAAGAATGTTTTAAGCATGAAAACGGTATAATCTGACTTGCAAGGTTTTTAAAATTGTATTTATCTTTATTTTATTTTAAAGGCAAAGAGACAGAAATATTCCATCCACTGGTTCACTCCCCAGATGCCAAAAATAGCCAAGCTGGACCCGGATGGAACCCAGGAGCCTGGAACTCAATCTGCGTCTCCCACATGGGTAGCAGGGACTCACATGCGTGAGCCAGCATAGCTGTTGTCTTGCACATGATCAGGACACTGGATTGGAGGTGGAGCCAGGACTTGAATCCAGGCCCTCCAACAAGGACTCGGGGTGTCCCAAAGCATCATCTCAACTGCTGTGCCAAATACCCACCCCTGACTTGTGTCTTAAGAAGATCCCTCTGCCTGCCATTTAGAGAATGGATCCCAGGGGAGTAAGGATGGAGGCACGGAGCTCCAAGGAGGCAGAAGTCGAGTAACACTCCTACTCCCACAAGGTGGCCGTGTCCTAAGCTGGAACCTGTGACTGTGTTAGGTTACCTGGGGACGTGTGATGGACTAGAGGGGGTGCACATGAGACTGAGAGGCTGATCAGCTGACCTTCAAATCAAGAGACTGTCCTGGATTTGCTGTGTAATCCAGAGAACAGGTTATCCCTAAAAATGGACCAGTGGTCAGAATGATGCAAGCACTGCTGGCTTTGCAGATGGAGAAGGGGTGGTGAGCGGGGAACGCAGGAGGAGCCTAGAGGCTGGGAAGGGCTCTGAAATAGATTCCCCACCCCTACCCCAGAGCCTGCAGAAAGGAAGGCAGCCCTGCTGACAGCTTGAGGGGCGCCCTGTGAGAGCCCTGGCAGAATTTGAACTGTAAAACAAAAAGAGAAAAATGTTGTCTAAAGCCACCAGGTTTTTGGTAATTTGTTATAGCAGCCAATAGGAAACTAATACAGGAGGCCAAGTGACAGATGCTGGAACTTGGACCAGCAAAGTGGGAAAGTAGTAGACAGAACTTTGGTTCCTACAATGAAAAGGGGGACTCACATGGGAATTGGATGCAGACGTTGAGGAAGAAGGAGTCCTGGGTGACCTCAGGTTTGGGGAGTGATGCTTGATTTAGCAAGCATCCTGAGGACGGAGACCTCATGTCATTCACTGCTGTGTCCCTAGTACCCCATCAGAATGCCTGGAACATAGTAGGTGCCCAGTGAATGTTGGTTGACTGAATCATTGATTAAATGAGAGAAAATCTGGGAAGCCCAAGTTTGGAGGCAGAAAATGGGTTCAAAAGTCAGCACTACCTCTCCCAAAAGGCTCTGAGTCCCCTACCAGCATCAGAAAGGTCTCTGAGGAAGCCGAAGACATTGCATGGCTGGGAAGATGAGGCCGCAGAAGAGGAGGAGCCCCCTTGGCTGCACCTGCATCTGTGAGGCTGAGCGCAGAGGCTGTGGCCAGCTGCTGGGTCCCCAAGACAGGCGAGGCAGACAGGAGGCGGCTCAGCACTGACATTACCCACTAATAGGAGGTCCTTATCACCCAGGATGGAGCCGGGTGCTCTACTTAATTCAGGGGAAAGCTACTCTCCAGGAAACAGGTGCCAATTTGCAGCAATCACAATAAGAAACATCCTCTCTCTGGCTGATGCAAGCCAACAAGGTAATAGGGCATTGTGCAGTGGGAGAGATCAAAAGGATTTTTTCCAAGCCCGTGGTGGGCACTTAATCCATCTTTTGCTCTCTCTCTCTCCCCCTCCATTACAGGCTGTGGATGTACTATTTACAGCACCTACATTAGCTGCCTTTTCAGATATCGCACTTCCTCAAAACCACTTCAGAAGGAAAGTGAATTAGAAATGAATTTGAGACACATGCAGCAGCTCTCACCACTCCTCCCTGCACATCCCCCACCCCCACCCTCCCCCACCCCCAGCCAGCAGCACCTGCCTGCCTGCTTGCCTGCCTGAGCCCACGCCCTGTCCGCACTGGGCCTCACTGTCCTCCAAAGATTGTGGACACAGTGGCTCCATGCATGGAGCCAGCGTGGAGCACCCAGGCTGAGAGTGGGAGGAGGCTCAGGTGATCAGAGCAGGCAATGCCCACTGTGGCAGACTGGGAAGTGAGGCCGAGACAAAGGAGCACACCTGGAAAGTGGCTCTTGGAGAAGGAGGATGTTTGGGACTGCCCCCTGCCCTCTGCAGGGCCTCCTGCAGGGCTGGAGCCCCAACCTTTCCAATAGGTCAGCTCTGGAGTGCCTGGGAAGCCTCCACGGAGCTCCAGCATGGCTTGTTCAAGACAGCTGCCCAGGTACCATGTTGTTAGAGATTCAGACTCACTCCTCCTCCTCCTCCTCCTCCTCCTCCTCCTCCTCCTCCTCCTCTCCCTCCCCCTTGGTTTCTGTAGACACCTCCAGAAATGCAACATCCCCTCCCTGTGCACAGGCATCCTTCAAGTGTGAGAGGCCATGAAGAGCAGAGGGAAGGCAGGCATGTGGTTGTTTGCTGTGCCCAGAGCAGAGCAAAGTTCCAGTACAGGGCAGTGCTCTGTCAGAAATGTCTCAGCCCAGGTCCCTCCTTCTGCAGGTGGGAACATCTTGGAACTAGGGACTTTACCTGGAATCCCTAGAACTTGGACCGGGACCCGACATTCCTGAGCCACAAGCAAATCTTGTTGCCTCCCTCCAGTGAGTTTAAACATCTAGGTGCAGAGGGGGTTTGCACCACACAGTGGTGAAGATGCTGCATGGGACAGCCACATCCCATATCAGGGCACCTGGTTCAAGTCCTGGCTCTGCTTGAGACTTAGCTTCCTGCTAAGGTGCACCATGGGAAGGCAGCAGATGATGGCTCATAAACTCAGGTCTACCCATGTGGGAGATCCACACTGAGTTCTTGGCTTCAGCCTGGCTCAGTCCTAGCTGTTTTGGCCATTTGGAGTGTGAACCAGTGGATGGAAGCTTTCTCTTTCTCTCTTCCTTCCAAAATAAAATGAAAACAAAGTATGGATGATACAACAGGAAAAACTTGGACTTTGTCTAGACTGAGGTTGGAGACCTGGAATTGGGGACATGGAGAAGAGAAGGGAATCTCCCCCAGGTGCAGATCTATTTAAGTGGTATATAGTAGGGTGTCTGAGAATGTGAATGTTAATGAACTTGTAACAAGCGGAGAAGGCAAGGCACACACGAGGCATGTGTGCCTCCTCTTCTAACTGGTTGCTCTCTGTGCTGGGCCATCTCTAAAATCACTCCCTCCACCTTCTGGTAGTCATCGTCTGGGTGATCCCCTCCCCTTGAGTGGATCGGCCTGAATGACTCACTTCTAACAAGCGGAATATGACCGAAGGGATGGGTGCCACTCGGAGAAAGGGCATCAGACAGATGCTCCTTCCAGCTCGCATGCTCTCACTCCACCCCTGCCTCTAAGCACAGCCGGATGTTGCGTTGTGAGCTTTTCTCCTGGGAAGCCCTCTGGGCAAGGAACTGGTGTCGCTGGCCAGGAGCCAGCAAGGAGCTGGGGTCCATGCACAGCACCGCGAGCCAGCCTGGAGAAGCCCACACGCCCCAGCCCAGCCTGGCATGATGGCAGCCAAGGCAACGCCCTGGGAGCACCCTCAGGAGAGACCCCGAGACCCTGTGAGGATGCAACAGAGGGCGCCTGCTCTCCTGCCCACAGGACCTCTGTGATGACACATGTTGGAGTCGTGCGCTACAAACGCATGGCCCTTTCTGGAAGCACGAATGAGCAGAAGCAGCCGTGAGAGGGCCACATGCTGCTGCTGGATTTAAGTCAGGAGAGCCGGGCTCTGTGTTGAGCCCCACACTGACCCACTGCAGGCTCCTGGAAGAGACCTAACCATTGAGGGGCCTCAGTTTCCCGCCCTGTCCGACTGGACAGGATGCTGTGGTGGCTCCAACGGTCAGTGCCCTGGAGGTAGGAAAGGGAAGCTGTGGAATGACCGCTGATGGCCGTGAGAAAGGGGTGGGGGCAGCCATTACCACCCCTTCTCCTCCTCACCCCATGGCCTGTCACTCGGCCTCAGTTGTCAGTGACACCCTGCGACCTCAGGGGAGGAGACTCGGGACACAGGAGTGTTCCTCTGCAGGGACAGAAATACCCTCCCTGGCTCCCCCCACACCCCTGCTCAACATCTCTCCTGCCTGTCTACAGGTACCCCTTCCCTGACCTCAGTCCCCTGCATGGGGCCACGACTCCTCGGGCCTTCCCCCCTGCACCCCAGGCAGGGGTGGGTGCTCTTCCCTCCACACCAGCCCTGAGATGGTCCCCAAGGCCCCACCCACTTCCCTGCCTTGGGCAGCAGGCAAGTCTGGGAAAAGCCAGGCCGCCCCACGGCTCCTAGGGGGATTCAAAACAAGCCCAAATAAGGGTCCATTCCTGCAACATTCCTGCAGACTCCAAGGAAATGCCAGGCTGGGCCAGGCTCCCACTGCTGCCACCCCTCACCAGGGCTGGGCGGGGCCTGAGTCCCCAGGCTGGGAAGAGCTCCCTCGAGGCCAGTCCCCTGGCTGGCCCGGCTGGCAGGGCTGCCCTGAGCACACTCTGTGCTCTGTGAATCCATTATTTCCCTTCTAGGCTGAGGCATGGGCTCCTGAGGTTCTCCACGGAAAGCCGGGACTATTCAGGACCTCTCAGCAGGTTCCACGGCCTGGAAGGCAACAGTCTGCATTCACTCCCGAGGGCTCCTGCCTCCAGTGTATGCTCTGCCCTGCTCATTGTCTCCCAGGCCGTGCAGTCTGCCCAGCTCAGGGTCTCTCCACCTGGGCACTGGTGACATGTGGGGCTGCCGGCTTGCACATTACAGAATGCTTGGAGCACCCCTGGCCTCTACCCACTAGATGTCAGTAGCACCCCCATGGCTTCCAACAACCCCAAAGAGCTCCAGATAGGCCAGATGGTGCTCCCAGTGCAGAACCACTGTCCTGCACCCATTGAAAGCCCCTTTGCTGGTTCCCGGCCAGGCGTCCTGGCTGCAAAGGACATGGACTAGCACTGGTGGGAAAGAAGGCGGGGGACAGAGAGGAAGGACTCATGACCACAAGCCCCTATTTCTCTCTCATGTGCATGTACACACACACACAGTAATTAGTTAGTCCACCCTGCTGGCCACCCCTGGGAGGCCAGCATCAGTACGTCTGTTTTGCTGATGAAGCTCAGAAGGGTTAAATGGCTTGACCAAGGCCCTGCCTAGAGTCTTCTAAACTCACAGTGGATGCCATGTAGCCATGCACCATTCTACTGATGCAAAACCAATGGCCTTGAGAGTCTTCCAGAACCTGAGAAACCTCTCCACCTCTCTCTCAGGCCACACCCCTCCCCAGGATGCCAGTGTCCAGGCCCCACTCCCGGGGCTGGGCACCCAAGCCTGCCCCAGCACAGGTAGGTGTCCTGAGCCTCTTTGGTTGAGTTGTTCCTTCCAGATGCTGAATTGTCCTGATTTTGGGTGATCGATTTGCATACCATATCGATCTCAAGGGCTGTGGAATATGTTTGATTTGTGGCACTTTGCATAATTTTCTGATTAAGTTACTTATTTAACCTATTGACCTTTTCTCTTAATTGGAGTACCTGGGTACTGCAAATGTTGAGTAGTAATCAAGGTGTGCGTTTCCCTGAGTGGAATTCGCGTCCTTGCCACTTCCCTGCTTCTTCATGACTCCGGCTTCCTCTGGGGTGGGGTTTACCGAGGCAGCCGCCCCGCCTCCACGTTCACGGAGAGGAGTGAGACGTGCACGGCACACCAGCCCCCCTCAGACCCAGGTGTCCAGGAGTGTGGGAACAGCTCGAGACAAGGACAGTACGGGTTAGAATAAGTGTTCATAACTGGGCAGGCAAATCAAGATGGAAGTGTGGGTCCGAGGTCTGGATGCTGCAGCAGTTAGCCACTGTGTGTGACAAACCACCCCAGAATGTAGTGGTGCAAACGGACATCTCTTTATCTCCTCTGTGTCCCTGAGCTCAGATGATCCGGCTCAGCTGAGGTCACTCAGGCATGTGCACTCAGCTGGGGGCGGGCTGGTCTAAGCTGGCCTCGGCGGGGAGGACTGTGGGCTTCTCTACCCGACTCTTCTGTTTCTCCAATGGGCTAACACGCGGTGACCAATGAGCACAAGAGGCATGAGGGCAAGTCCCCGTGCGCTTGTGAAGTTCTTGGGGGCATCGTACCTTTGGCCAGCCAAAGTCAAGGCACGAGGAGTACGGCCAGAAGCTTTGCCCACAAATGGGAGGCAGGAGGAATTCAACCAAAGTGAAGATTTCTCCATCCAGCTCAGAGGTGGAGGGATCCCATTATATGTCGAGAGTCTTGGCACAACTGCAAAGCAAAGGGGACCCTCCTCTTCCTGGCCTGCCCATGCCAAATGCTAACCCTGAATTCACGCGCTCTGGCCCAGGGCAGTCAGAGCTCTGGGGGCCATTAGTCACCACCTCTTGCTTCTGCTTGAACTTTTTAGAGCACCTGGATTAAGACACCTTTCTGGAGGCTCCTACAATCTGCCTGGCTTCTAGTCACAGTGGGGCAGGGAAAGACTGACACAGGCTGTCTCCAGGCTGCAGTGCCCATCACCCTGTCCTCTCCCCGGCCCGGCCCACGTCTTCTTCATTCCTCCTCTACTGGAGTCAGAGGAAGATTTGTGCCTCCCGGGGCTCTGCAGAATCGGGCGTTGCTCCCTCCTAATCCGAGACCTCCAAACCCATGGGAAAGAGGGAAAGTCAGCCCTGGGGAGGCCCTCACATCATTTTCCATTTAAATATCTCTTCTCCCCTTGCCTGAGACTGCCAGTCATCTACCAAAATCCACTCTCTGTCCTCGTAGAGAAAGCTTTCCGGTTTTGCTCCGCAGCTCTGTGGAGCTATTGTTGACACAGAGAAGGGAATGTGTACCGTAATGGGCACCGTTGGAGGAGCTGGACTCGGGTTCAGAGCCATGAAGGCAGACCGGGATGGAAACACTGACCACACCCATCACCCTCAAAGTTCTTTTCCTTCTACCTCCTTCCTCCATCCTGACCCCCAGGCAGTGACCAAGGTGCTTCCTGACACTCGAGATTGCATTCTATTTTCCCAGTTTTTATTTATATGGAATCATACAGGCTCTGCCTTTTTTTTTTTTTTTTTTTTTTTTTTTGGCCTGGCTTCTTTTGTGCAGCATAATTATTTTGGAATAAGCTCATCCATGTTGTTTGCTGTAATAGGCCATTTCTTTTTACTGTTGAGCACTATTCCATTGTATGAATATACTACAGTTTGTTTAGCTCCTCACTTGTTGATGGACAAATCGAACTGCTTTCCAGCGTGGGGACTGCTAAGCTTTGGCTAGCTGAGCCCTGCAGAATTCACACAGCAGCATGACGAAGTGTGGCCTTCAGGCGGCTCTGGTCAGGAAGGCTCCACACCCGTGAGTGGGATTAGTGCCCTTAGCAAAGGGTTGGACGGGGTCTGGGTAGCCCTTCTGTCCTTCCGCCACATGAGGACACTGTGAAAGGCATCATCCTAAGCAGAGAGTTCACAGCAGAGTCTGCTGGGACCTTGATCTTGAGATTCCCAGTCTCCAGAACCGTAAATTCCTGTCATTTATAAGCTGCTTGGCTCAGTACGTTTTGTTAGAGCTGGCTGAATGGACTAGGACAGGGATATTGCAAAAAAGGTTGCGACATGTATATACAAGCCTTTAGTAGACAAATGATTTCATCCTCTTGGGTAAACAGGAGGGGTTTTTAAATAGTCCCTGGAAACAGGCACCGTGAAAAGAACTGGGTGAGGCTTTCAAACTTTGGGTGCCAAAATGAACTTATCTTTTAATTCAAGTTTTGAAATACCCTCATATATAGAAGTGGAGTGTCTGGATCATATGGTAGATACGTGTATTGTGGATTCCTACAGGCAGTATATGCAAATTCCAGGTGCTCCCTATGCACACCACCACATGGCGTGACCAGCCTTTTTAACCTTAGCCACTCTCATGGTAGTGGAGTAACACCTCCCTGTGGGTTTGATCTTCATTTCTCTAATGACTAGTGAGCACACCTGCATGCGGTCACTGACCGTCCCCCTACCTTCCTCTAAATGGGGTATAGGATCGCTCAACCACAGACTGTATTTCCAAACCTATCTTGTAGCTTTTATGTGGTCCAAGGATCAAGAGTATGTACAAGAAGCTTACATCAGGGCCAGATGATGGGTGTGGTCGATTATCGCCCTGGCCTGAAGTGCCAGCATCACATATGGGTGCCGGTTCGCAACCTGGCTGCTCCACTTCCAATCCAGCTCTCTGCTGTGGCCTGAGAGAGCAGTAGAGGATGGCCCAAGAACTTGGGCCCCCGCACCCACATGGGAGACCCGGAAGAAGCTCCTGGTTCCTGGCTTCGGATTGGCACAGCTCTGGCCATTGTGGCAAATTGGAGAGTGAACCAACGGATGGAAGACCTCTCTCTCTCTTTCTCTCTGCCTCTCCTCTCTTTGTGTAACTCTGACTTTCAAATAAATAAAAAAAAGAAGCTCACATCAATGCTTTTACATTCTAGCTATAATTTTTAAAAGAAATTTGCTTGCCTTCAACATGGACTTTATACATATCAACCTTTGCTGTAATAATAAAAGGTGTGGCACAGAGTTAGGCTGCTGCTTGGGATCCTGGGACCCCCAAATCACCGTGGTTTGATTCCTGGTACCTCAACTTTCAATTCACCTTCCTGTTAATGCACCTGTGAGGAAGCAAATGATGGCACAATCCCTGGGTCCCTGCCACCCACATGAGAGACCCAGATGGAGTTCCAGGCTCCTGGCTTTGGCCTGACCCAGCCCTGCTGTTGCAGGCATACAGAGAGTGAAGATCTCTAAGATCTCTCTCTTTCTCTCTCTCTCTCTCTCCCTCTCTCTCTCCCTCTCTCCTAACTCCCCACCCTCTCTCCTGCCCTCTCTGTATAGTTCATCCTATCAAATAAATCTTTGCTGAATGGTATAATATGCTAATTCCCACAAGCTAGAACTGGATGTGTCCCTCCCCCCTATTGAGTCTGAAGCTGAGCTGAGTATTCTAAGGAGAATGGAGCGGCAGGATGGAGCGACCCTGGGTCCTTGAGCGGCCCGTGCTCAGCCACCTGCTGATCTGTCCCAGGAAGATTATGAAATGACCCCCAGCTTCTTTATGTCGCTGTGTTTTGCACACCCTGCTGCCATAGCCTGGACTCTACCCCAACATACGCTTCAGGTTTTCCTTTCCAGGCACAGGGACAATTTTTATTTGGCTTTTCTTTAATCTCTTCTCAAGCAGGCAAAAAGAACAATTCTGTCACATGGAGCAGCCCCTTGGGTCAAATTGCAGAAGTTCCCACATCACATTGCATGCACGGGTGCACATCCCCGAGTGTGCCCAGGAACCCAGGGGCCTTCTGGGCATGGCCTTCCCTGGTCTCCGGCCCAGCAGGGTCACCTTTTCCCCCCTCAAGCAGAGCCCCTTCCTCCCGTTCTGCCCGGGTTCTTCCTTCCCCAGGCCTGGGGCTGGTGTAGCAGAGCCAGGTGCCAGACCTGGCAGGGGTATCCTCGCCTCTCACTGGCAGTGCCTCCAGCCAGCCTTGCAGCTCCACTTGACAAACACTAAATAACAGGCTCTGGTATCTCCTGAAGCTCTGCGCTCATTAGCACGCTGGGAGGTAAGTGCAGGCAACCAGGGAGAATTTACCCTGCAGCAACAGGCTTCTGCTGTAGAAGCCAAACACACCCCAGCAGGCGTCAAGTGCCCAGGCTGGGGGCCTCTGAATGCTTCCCAAAATGTTCCCTTTCCTGTCTGCACAGCCAGCCTTTCCTCTCCTGCCCGTGTCTCCTGCAGTCCTAGCTCTGATTTTGATGGTTTTCTGCAGGTGTAGCCGGCAGACTTCTCCAGGGGCATCTCCTGAGGTCCCGGAAAACTGCTCTGTCTCACCTGCCACTTTTGTCCCCTGCACCTGCTCTGACCACTAGCAACTCCACCCAGATCTTACCACCTGCTCTTCTGTCTGCCCACAATGTCCATACACTCTGTTCTCCCCCTGGCAAGCTCCTACCCATCCTTCAGACCCTGATCACATGGTACCTCGTCCAAGGAGGCCTCCCCAAGACACACAAGCACAGTGGTTGTGTCACCTTCTGGCTTCGATGGAGGAACAAGCATCTCTCTACCTTTGCTAGCTGCTCATCTGCTTCCTCCCGCCTTGCTGTCTATTGCTGCTTCAAGGAAAGAGTCAAGGTTGTTTTCCTATTTGGGTCTCCAATGCCTGGCCTGGCACCAAATGCATGACAAGTGTTCAGTGTTTGTTGGTGACCAGAGAGAGAAACAAACGTGCAAAAGCAGACAAATGAATAAATAAATGATCTTATGACGGAAGCCTGCTCGGGTGCACCTGCGCTTTCTTGCACTGATTCCTGGTGAAGTATGTATCTTCTACTCGCTCACTGCTGATTCTCCCACTCTCCTGTGGGCTCCAGAAGATGGTGGCTGTGTTTGTTTTGTTGACAGCTATATCCACAACAACCAGCTCACAGCCGGAGCCACAGAAGGAACACAATAAATAGCTGGTGATAGATGATTAGATTGGAGGACAAGCAGATGTAAGAATGGATACCAGGGCAAAAGCAAAAAGGATTCCATCCATTTTGCCATCTAGGAAGACATGGAAAGTTCTTCCTTGGGAAAACTATTCTTTTTTTGGTGGGGGCGTGGAGGGAACTAGAACTGGCTTCTTGATTTTATACAAGCAAAGCCCCAGGCTTAGTGTTAAAGTGGAGATTTTGGGAAATTCAGCATCAAACTCTTTACAAAATACTGATTGAAGAGTCTACCCTATGGACAAGGGCACATTGCTACACGCTGATTTTACTGTAACATTACAAGAGGGGCAGTCTGTCACTGGACTGTGCTTTGTTCCTCCTGGTGAGTGGAGGGGTGAAGGTTTCAGGACTCTGGCTCCAGAGAGAAGTGCCTGAGCTGAGAGGAAGTAGCGGCTGCTCCTCGGCTCCTGCCTAAAGATGCCGGTCACCGGGAGCCGGCAGAAAGAGGCAGGAACAGCTCCATCTGATAGACTGGGAAACAGGCCTCAGGAAGTTTAACATGGGGAGTTTAATTTTACATTTTCCTCCTCTGTGCCACCATTTTCTTAGAATATACTCAATACAACGCACGCTGGTGACTTGATTGTGTCAACAGTGCCTTAGAGAGCAAGGAAGTCACAGTGTCTGTGCTCAGAGCAAACTGGTACAGGGGAGAGAAGGACCCAGAGGAACAAGGACAGCCTGGGAGCACAGTGGGAGGAGCCTGGAGCTGGGGATCACTGAAGGAGGTAGCGGGCAGCAACCGTGGTGGGCAAAAACCTCAGGAAAACGCCACGGAGGCTGGGACTTCTTCCAGTCAAGGCTCACTCAGGAGTAGTAAAGGAGAGAATGACCACAAGAGCCCAGAGAATGTTTGGACACGGATTACAGATGGATGGATGGATAGATGGATGGGTGGATGGATGGATGGGTGGATGGGTAGATGCATGGATGGGTAGATGTATGCATAGATAAGAGAAGGATGCATTGATACATGGAAAGATAACTGGCTACTGTTACTCCTTCTACCTACAAGTGATTGGCCCACAAGTTACTGGCCACTTGAATGTCTGTGTCTTTCACTCATCTGACCCTTACTTTCCTTCCTAGAGCCCCACCAAAACAAGTCTGCTTCTCTGTTTCCCGGCCCTCTGCCCTGGCAACCTCTGTCCCAGGCAGACAGGGGTTGTGTCTCACTCAGTGGGGGAAAGCTCCTAGTTAAAATATTCAATTGCAAAGGCTAAGAATGCGCACTGATTAGCCAAGTGCATCCCAGGCCCAGCTACTTCACTCCCCAGCAGCAGTCTGATTAGTGAAGGAGGCAGTTCAATCAGCACAGCTCCCAGACAGGGCCTGGCACTGCCCGTTCCTCAAGGGCGAATGGCACAAACAGAAACATGTGGCTGTTGCTGACCCCCAGGAAGCCAACTTCAATGCCAGCCACAGGCTTGCCCCTCTGAGATCAGGATGCTCAAAGTCTCCCTGCCAAGCCCCTACTATTGAATCATTTAATGATCGCAGCACTTTGAAGCTGATATTATTACTATTCCCATCTATAGATGAGAAGACTGAGTTCAGTGAAGTTAGACCATAGAAATAGTTATTGAAACCCAGGTCCAAAGCCATGTTTAATACCATCTCTGTGGCAGTGGAGGGAGCCCAGGCAGTGACCTTCAGGGGCCTTTATGTCCAAAAGGGCTGGCCAAGTACGATGAGATCTATCGGGATCCACTCCTTTTGGGTGCATATCATGACTGTCTCATAGCAGAATGCCCCACAGACCTCGACTCTGTCCTACCTGAGCCCCCAAGACACAGCACTGGACCCTCAGACCATAACTGCTGGGCCTTCACCCTGCCCCTCCTCCTGCCCTCAGAGCCCTGACCTCCTCCTGCACCTGTCACACCCAGAACCAGGGAATCAGCCTCCTGCCCTGAGCTGGCAGCACTGGCTTGGGGGATCTCCCACACATCACAACCCCCTTTCCTTGTCAGAGCTTAACAGAGGGTTGCAAAGTTCCTACCAACTCAGAACAAAAGCACTGTGGCACAGTCTTGTGCCTGCTGCTTGCTGCTTCTCTCAACTCCTGGCACCCACAAGCCCCTCCCAGGATCCTCCTCTTCTATGCTTCCTTGTGTTTCACTCGACTCTGCCTGCTGCACTCCCATTACCCAGCTATATCCACAGACTGCACAACTCACCCAGGCTGCTCATCCGGAGCAGTGCCACGCACGCCACTCCTCCTCCTCCTCCCCATCTTCTTGGTAAACACCAGTTCCTCCTTTGGACTCCACTCGAGTACCCTTATCTTTATGGAGCCTTTTCAGTCTCCATCCTAAGATGTAAATAACCACCTCTCCTTTGGGTTCCCCCAGGTTTCTTCCTTGTCATCAGAAGCCCAGTAGCACTTGAATGTTCTTTCTCTTTTCATTTCTGGTTCCTCAGCCAATTGTGGGACTTCAAAGACAAAGCATCTGTGTTCCTCTTCACTCCTCCAGCTCCAAGTAGGCACTTAATGGTGTTTGATCTGTCACTGATATGATTCTCAGCACAAAACCCTTCCTGTTCAGTCTGTGGCTAATTAATGAGTGAGCGTAGGTAGGCAGGGATCCTTAGCCTGGGTTCATGGATCTATGGAGTAGACATGAGCCCGGAGCCCTTTGTGGTGAGGTTTTCAAACTCCTCTGATGCACCAACAGCCCACAATGGTCCCAGTGAGCCTTTACAAGACCTTCTGCTTCATGTTGAATCTCACATCACTTCTGCTCACCTTCAGGTAAAAGGTAAAAATAATTGCAGCCAGCAGGTCAATCAAAGGAGACCTACGACTGCAGTGCACCACAGAGCAAGGAAGAGGGATGATTAAGTAATGAGATGAAAGCACCGTTCTCTGGGGCTTCAGCCAACTTCATGTCACTCAGAGGTAGACCTTCTAGGCTCCTACATCCATCAAACCAAGCCACAGACCCAAGGCCAAGGCCAGTGATGACAAAGTAGCCCCACCCTACGCTCAGAGTCTCCTCAGTGACTGGCAGAGAGAGAAACACACTTGAGACCTACAGTTGGGCTCTTCCCTTTCCCTGCACCAAGAACGTGATTGCAGGTATGGTAGCAAAACTCATCACCAACACCCTAAGTATATTTTGGGTTAATCTTATTTTTCATAAAACACGAGGGTATGTTGGTGATGCAGAGTATGAGCTACCATTATTTACTCTGAATCGATGTCTTTGACCTGAGGTTGGTTAAATACATGAATCAAGAACCCACAGTCATAGATATGGAGGGTCAACTGTATCTTTGCCCCAGAATTCTCAGCCCAAGTGTCTTTTATTTCATTGGCTCATTGGGAGTCATGTGCCCATCCCTGAACCAATCACTGTGGCCTTAGGAATGCATTATGGGTAAGAATTTTAGGCTGGGGAGGGGGAATAGAGTTTTATTCCCACCCAAATGTAGAACTCAAAGTTAAGATGCAATTTCCCAATGGGAATTACAGAGATTAACAGGAAATTTATAGGATGTTGGGCAGAACAACAGGCATCTTCCTCCTTGTGCCCACATTGTGCCTCCAATGCTCTTGAACTCTGCCTCCTAAAGAACCACGTCTCTGTGTAAATGCTTAAAAATAACCCATCCCACCACGAGCACATACCCAGCCCATGGAAACCTGGCTTCTATAGGGCCCACTTACTCCTTTTCCCAAATGGACTTTGTTCTTGAAATCCTTTAATGAGGAGCAAGCAGGCATCACTCATCTATGTGGATGTAGACTCGGGGCCAGAGGCATTTGATGTTTTATTAATCGACCTACCAAATCTAGTTCGTCCCCATAGGCCCCCTGCTAACAGGCCATTTCATTTATTATTAGGCAAGGTCTGACTCCATGTAGCATATCCCTTTTCAACTACTCCTGACAGAAGAGAATTCCCTTTGGCAATTCAATGCAGTGAGCATCTATGAGGCACCAATTGTATGTCATGGACTGCTGGGCTGGGAGTACAGCCATGGGCTCACATCCCAGCAGATGGGACAGGCCTGTTGACAGAAGATTACGGTGCTGTTCGGGTAACACAGTCCCAAATCAGTTTCCTAGGGTGTCTCTAACAGCTGATCACAAGCTTGCTGGTTTAACATGAGAGAAACTGATTCTCTCACGGTGCTCGAGGCTGGAAGTCTGAATCGAAGGCGTCAGCAGGGTTGGAACTTCCTCGGAACTCTGAGGAAGGCTCCAACTCGTGCCTCCCTTCTAGCTTCTGGTGGCTGCCAGTGACCACTGGTGTTCCTTGGCTTCTAGACAAATCACTCCAATCTCTGTCCCCTCCATATCTATATTATATCTCCTTTCAAGGACAGCTGTCGTTGGATTAGGTCTTGCCCTAATACAAAAATCTTAAGACCTTCAACTTCAAATCATCTGCAAAGACCCTTTTTCTAAAAAAGCTCACATTCCCAAGTATCTGATAGGTGTAACTCTGGGAGGGGGGGTCCACCATGCCACCCACACAGTCACTGTGCAGGCCTTGGAGATGCACCAGAGAGAAGAGGGCCTTTGTGTTTTTAGAAAGCAATGGCACGGTTGAGTTCTCAAAAGAAGAACAGGGGTTCTTAAGGGGGCCAAGGGGAAACAGCAGAGCTAAGGGAAAGAAGAGAGTCACTTTCAAGGAACGAACAGTCATGTGGCACAGCTGGGGCATGAGTTGAGGCGGCAGAGGGAGGTGGGCTGGACCAGGAAGGGGCCAGAGAGGGGCGGAGGAGCCTGCTCTTGAGAATACCTGCCACACAGAGCCCGTGAAGAACTGTTGAATAGAGCTGGTCTGCTCTATGCAAATGAGTGCTTGCGTCTACTCGAGGGTCTTAAACACCTTCAGCAGTTCCTTTGTAATCTTGGCAAATAAGATTGTGAGCTACTTGATGACAAGGTTCACACTTAATTTGCCGTTAGAGCTTACTCAGTGCCTGTGCCTAGCATATAGTAGGTGCTCAGTAAACATGTTCTGTTTAATGATTAAACTGAAAAGGGCAGGTGGCCCCATTCTCACCCAGCAGAGGCAGTACGGGATGGGAATACGGAGCCTGTGGCTGTGAGGCTGTCCCATCACACTTCTGCCACTTGTGAGCTCTGTGACCTCAGGTCGCCCCTCCATGCTCTGGGTCTCGGTCTGCCCATCAGAATGATGGAAATCATCATTACCATCATGAACACCCCAGGTTAGTGTGCAAGCCTCAGGTAGCAGGGTCTCCCCCAGGCAGCCCCCAGTAAACAGGACTTGGGTCTCCCCCAGGCTCTAGTGCTGAAGGATGGGGCCCGGAGCTGGGCTGGCCAGGCAGCATCTTTGGCAGCTCTGAGGCCAGCGGCTGGGTGAGATGCCAGTGACACACTGGGCATTAAGGCAGCCTCTGGCTGAGACCAGGGTCAGGGATGATGCTCCTGTGACAAGTCATGGAGCTGCTGGAACACTAGCCCCCAAGCTGGAAGTTGGGTTCCAGAGAGGCCACAGTGGACCAGAGACTTTCCTATCTGACCTGGATTCTCCTGGGCCTGCCTCTCAGCTCCAGGCTCTTGCCTGGGAGCCCATGGAGAGCTTAGCAGGTGCTTTTGGCTCCACTGTGTTTTCTTAGTATAGAGTCCTCACTCTGAGCCCCTGCTCAAGCTGCTCTTCTGTCAACTAGCAGTGCCCTCACTGGCACCCCTGCCTATACCCTGCTGTGGGAGGGCCCCTCACCGCCTGCCGGCAACATTTGAGTGCCAGGTCAACACCACACCCTTTTCCCTGGCATCAGCTTACTGGCCCAGAAGCCATAGGTCTTCAAGTCAGCTGGGCCAATTAGAAGGCTTCCCTTGAGGACTTTGAATGGGAGACATTGACTTCATCGGCAGCAGGCTCTCTAGCATCCATTGGTGCTGGAACTCACCCTAGAGCCACACACAACCCCAGGTGCCAGAAGAAATGAATAGATCTGCAGAGCCGAGTGAGGCAGAGGCGAGAAGCAAAACAGGAGAGAGAAGGGGATGCAGGAGGAGCTGTGGAACCCCGCACGCTACACATCCTGAAAGCCCAGCTGTCCCTGCACCAAGCTGGGTCAAGATGGCTTTGGTGTCATACAGCGTGGAAACCCCTACCAGGTGTGTGTGCCCCTGCCTTCCTCTGTCCCCTTCCCACTGGCTATACCTGATTCTGTCTGAAAGGACCAACTCAGGTTGTTCATTCAGAACAGGTACTTGGGCTCAGTGCTGGGCCCACAATGGGCAGCACACACTGAACGCCTCCTATCTACTGAGCTGGCCCCATGTGCCCTACACACATGAATTTTTGTGGCAGTTCCTTGAGGAAATACATTTCATGTCCAATTTTCAGATAAGGAAGCTGAAGTACATACAGAGACCTTAAGCAATTGTGCAAAGGTGATCCAGCAGCTGAATAGAGTGGTTGGCTTTTGGTTCCAGAACCACACTCTTAGCCCCAAGTCATGCAGCCTTTCAGGGACATGAAAGTCAGTAAGACTGGTTTCTGCCCAGGAGCCCCGTGATGACGAGGGAAGGGTGGAGACACTTGGTAGCCACTGTGTGATAAGAGTGTAAGAAAGGACTGTGGCAAATGCTGTGGGCCACAGAAGAATGATCCTCCAATGCCCTGGGATGGGCAGAGAAACCACAGTAAAGAGTTACCCTTGAGCTGGGCCTTGTGTAATGTCCAAGAGTCACCAGGGTAGAAATGGAGGGACGGTTGTTACTGACAGAGGGAACAGATGATACAAAGCTGTGCTGGAAAGAAAGACTACTGTGACCTTTCCGTTCCATACTGACCTCACTGCTTTCTGAAATCCTACTGCACCGATTGGGGATGCCCAAAGGCTAATCAAATGCCCAGCGGAAAGTTCCTATGTTGAATCTTTCTGTGTCCATGGAGGGATGTTTGTTGGGCTGGTCCCTGCCTCTTTTTTTTTTTTTTTTTTTTTTTTTTTTTTTTATGACAGGCAGAGTGGACAGTGAGAGAAAGAGAGAGAAAGGTCTTCCTTTTGCCGTTGGTTCACCCTCCAATGGCCGCCGCGGCCGGCACACTGCAGCCGGCGCACCGCAGCCGGCGCACCACACTAGTCCGATGGCAGGAGCCAGGTGCTTCTCCTGGTCTCCCATGGGGTGCAGGGCCCAAGCACCTGGGCCATCCTCCACTGCACTCCCTGGCCACACCAGAGAGCTGGCCTGGAGGAAGGGCAACCGGGACAGAATCCGGTGCCCCGACTGGGACTAGAACACGGTGTGCCAGCGCCGCAAGGCAGAGGATTAGCCTAGTGAGCCGCGGTGCCGGCCTGGTCCCTGCCTCTTTATAACAAATGTTCCACCCCAGTTCTGTGCAGCGAACTGATCCGGAAGAAGAACCCCACTGCCCCAATGCCCCCTATCTTGTCCAGATCCAGGAAACCTCTGTGGCTTCTCCTGCCTTCAGCCCCCTCCCTCTTCCTTCAGTCCTGCCATCTGATGCTTTCTTCAGCCAGAGTGCCTCTGTCCACACAGGTAAGACCCACCTCAGTACCCAGGGTGCTGCCCAGTCCCCAGCCCATTAGACTCCCGATGCCATGGCAGAGATTTCTGTGCTGTGTCTACCGAAGGCTCCATTAGAATACAACACATGTGTGCTGCTTCTCTGCCCAGCAGTAATGCCCTAGAAGCTCCAAAAAGCCCTCCCGCTGCATCTTGTGTGAATTACAACAAATAGAATTCTTAATGCATTGCTGGACTCCCTAGAAAGTAAGGGGGAACTTCCATGGCCCAGAAAAGATCAGGAAACTAAAAATCACATGTGAAAGTCAGAGGACTTGAGGGCAAATGTTAACACGTTGACAAGGAGGTTAAACTGTATGTAGAAGGTGAAGTCAGAGATCTGAGTTCGAGATTCCAAGCATGATCAGGGGACTTTGATGGAGACTAAAGTAGATCCAGTTCTGTAGAACTCCCTGGTGCTCAGCAGAATTTAATGCTGATCCTCTTTGCAAAAACAAACAAACAAAAACTTTCAGTTTAGGTCTGATGGGATACTCAGATAAAGTCAATTCAAAACGTGTTCATTGGGGCCAGCGCTGTGGCTCACTTGGTTAATCCTCTGCCTGAGGCACTGGCATCCCATATGGGTGCCGGGTTCTAGTCCCAGTTGCTCCTCTTCTAGTCCAGCTCTTTGCTGTGGCCCGGGAGGGCAGTGGAGGATGGCCAAGTGCTTGGGCTCCTGCACTCGCGTGGGAGACCAGGAGGAAGCACCTGGCTCCTGGCTTCGGATTTGCGTAGCTCCGGCCGCAGCGGCCATTTGAGAGGTGAACCAATGGAAGGAAGACCTTTGTCTCTGTCTCTGTCTCTCACTGTCTAATTCTATCTGTCAAATAAAAAAAAAAAGTGTTCACTGAAGAAATTACTACCTTTCTGTCTCTCTCACTGTCTAATTCTATCTGTCAAATAAAAAAAAAAAAATGTGTTCACAGAAGAAATTACTAAACACCTATAAAGTGGGTAAGGGTCAGCAGAATGACAGACTTAGACACCCTAAATCTTAGAATATAGGAATTGTAATATACGTATTATAAAAATAATCCTATACAAAATAAAGAAATAACTAACATATTGTACTAGAAACTATCAAAAATAACCAGGCAGATATGAAAATGAAAAACATTTAACTTTTAGAAAAAAAAGATAAAGCTGTTGAAAATGAAAATTTGGTAAATAAGTTGGACAGTAGATTAGACACAATTGAGTAGAGAATTAGTGATCTGGAAAGTAGAGCTGAAGAAAATGATTAAAAAATATATAGCTAGATATGGGGCTGGCACAGTGGCATAGTGCGTAAAGCCGCCACCTGCATAGGTACCGATTCAAGTCCCGGCTGTTCCTCTTCCTACCCAGCTCTATGGCCTGGGAAAACAGTAGAAGATGGCCCAAGGGCTTGGGCCCCTGCACCCACATAGGAGACCTGGAAGAAGCTCCTGGATCCTGGCTCCTGGCTCCTGGCTTTGGATCAGCGCAGCTCTGGATGTTGTGGCCATTTGGGGAGTAACCAGAGGATGGAGGAGCTCATGCTTTCTCTCTCTTTCTCTCTTTCTCTCTCTGTCTCTCTGTTTCTCTCTCTTTCTGTCTCTCTCTCCTTCTCTGTAACTCTGCCTTTCAAATAAACAAATCTTTATAAAAATGTAGCTAGACAGGAAGAAGGAACATATGAGAAAGTAATTTGAAAGATAAGAGATAATTATGTGGTTTTTACTCTTTAGTTTGTTAATATGATGTATCCCACTCTTTTATTTGTATATGTTGAACCATCCCCTGCACACTAGGGTTCAGTCTCATTTCATTAGGTGTGATGTGTTGTTGGATTCTATTAGTTAATACTATCTTGCAGATCTGTGCTTCTATGTTCACCAAGGGTATTGATCTACAGTTCTCTTTCTTGTATCTTTTTCTGATTTTGGAATTCTGGCCTCCTGGAAAGAGTTTGGAAGGGTGATTTTCCTTTCAATTTTTTGAATAGTTTGAGAAGAATTGGGATTAGTGCATCTTTAAAAGTTTAGTAGAATTCCCCACTGAAGTAATCCAGGCCTGGGCCTGCCTTTGTTGGAAAGGTCTTTATTCCAGATTCAATCTCAATTTGGTTATTGGTCTATTTAGGTTTTCTATGTCTTCATGACTCAATTTTGGTAGATCATATATTTCTAGAAATATACCCATTTCTTCTTGATTTTCCAATTTGTTGGCATTTAGCTTGTAGTAATTCTTGAAGATTTTTAAAGCATTTGATAAAATACAACATCCTTTTGTAATAAAAACCTTAAACAAGTTTAGAATAGAAAGAACATACCTCAACACTATCAGAGAAATATATGAGAAACCCACAGCCAACATCATATTGAATGGGGGAAATGCTGGAAGCATTGGAACCAAACAAGAATGCCCACTCTTAGCATTGATATTCACTATAGTTCTGGAAGTTTTAGCCAGAACCATTAGACAAGAAAAATAAATCAAAGGGATACAAATTGGATAGGAAGAAGGCAAATTACCCCTGTTTGCAGATGTCATGATCCCATACAGAGGGGAACCAAAATACTCCATTAAGAGATTACTGGGACTTATAAGAAAGTCTGGCAATGTTGCAGGATGTAAAATCTATAGCATTTGCATATATATACAATGCCATGGCTCAGAAAGAACTTGTAAGATAAGCTCCATTCACAATAGCTACAAAATAATTTAAATATATTTGGATAAACTTAACCAAGGATGTGAAAGATTTCTGCAATGAAAATTACAAAACATTAAACAAAGAAATAGAATAGATACCAAAAAGATGGAAGAATCTTCCAAGTTCATGAATTGGAAGAATATCAAAATATCCATGCTTCCCAAAACAGTTTACCATTAAAGGTGATCCCAATGAAAATACCATAGGTTTCTTCTCAGATCTGGAGAAAATGACCCTAAAATCCATATGGAATCTTAAGAGACCCCAAATAGCTAAAGCAATCATAAACAATAAAGCTAAAGCTGGAGGCATCATACTATCTGATTTCAAAGCATATTACAGGGCAGTTATAATCAAAAGAGATTGGTACTGGCAAAAGAATAGGCATGTCAATCAATGGAACACACTAGAGATCATATCAATTAATCCATGCATCAACAATCAACTCAACAAATGGTGTTGGGAAAACGGGATCTCTGCATACAGAAATATGAAACTAGACCCCTACCTTACGCCATACACAAAAATCAATGTACAATGGATCAGGAATCTAAATCTACAATGTGAAACCAATGAAATTACTAGAGGAAATCATAGGGGAGACACAGTAAGATATCAGCATAGGCAAAGACTTCTTGGATAAGACCCCAGCAGCACAGGCAATAAAGGCAAAAATAGACAAATGGGATTACATCAAGCTAAGATGCCTCTGCACAGCAAAGGAAACACTCAACAAAATCAAGAGGCAACTGACAGGATGGGAGAAAATATGTGCCAACTATACATCTGGTAAAGGATTAATATCCAGAATACATAAGGAGTTCAAGAAACTCAACAACAACAAAATAAGCAATCCAGTTTAAACAAAAGAAAAAAAGCTGAGGATATGAACAGGCATTTTTCAAAGGATGAAATTCAAATGGTCAACAGACACATGAAAACTGCCGAGGATCACTAGCCATCAGGGAAAAGCAAATCAAAGCAACAATGAAGTTCTACCTCATCCCAATTAGAAAGGCTATCATCCAAAAATCAAAAAAATAACAAATGCTGGTGAGGATGTGTGGGAAAAGATGCTCTAATGCACTGTTGGTGAGAACTCATACAACAACTACGGAAGACAGTATGGAGATTGCTCAGAAATCTGAAAATAGATCTACCATATAACCGAGCCATTTCACTCCTGGGAATTTACTCAAAGGGAAACAAATCAGAATATGAAAGAGTTACCTGTACCCCCATGTTTATAGCAGCTCAACTCACAATAGCTAAGATATAGAATCAACACACATGTTCATCAACTGATGACTGGATAAAGAAATTATGGTATATATACATGATGGATTACTCATAAGCCACAAAAAAATGAAATCCTGCCTTTTACAACAAAGTGGATGTAACTGGAGACCATTATGCTTAGTCAAATAAGTCAGTTTCTAAAAGACAAATAACATGTTTTCCCTGAATGGTGATAACTAATATACATAGTAGAAAAAAGTTGCAATGTATATGAGCAAAATTGACATTTTGAGATCTGATTATTGTTTATAGCCCTTGGGGTTTTTTTTGTTTGTTTGTTTTTGTTTTTTGACAGAGTGGACAGTGAGAGTGAGAAAGAGAGAGAGAGAGAGAAAGGTCTTCCTTTGCCGTTGGTTCACCCTCCAATGGCCGCCGCAGCTGATGCGCTGTGGCCAGCGCACCGCGCTGATCCGATGGCAGGAGCCAGGTGCTTCTCCTGGTCTCCCATGGGGTGCAGGGCCCAAGCACTTGGGCCATCCTCCACTGCACTCCCGGGCTACAGCAGAGAACTGGCCTGGAAGAAGGGCAACCGGGACAGACTTGGGTGCCCTGACCGGGACTAGAACCCGGTGTGCCGGTGCCACAGGCGGAGGATTAGCCTATTGAGCCACAGTGCCGGCCTACAGCCCTTGTTTATATTCTTAAGGAACAGTAGTTTTTCTACTTACTACCTGTTGAATCCTTTATTCAGTAGAGGGCTAAGCTTGTGATTATAAAGAAAATTGAGAGTAGTCACTGTAAAAATTAAATGAAAAATAAGAAAAGAAGGAGGGTGGGAGTGAGGGAGTAAGAGAGGGCAGGGTGGGAAGTATCATTCTGTTCTTAAAACTGTATATATGAAATACATGAAATCTGTTCCCTTTTATGAATACAAATTTAAAGATAAAAAAAGAATGACAAAATGAGACAGGGCAGTAGGAAATGAAGGAGCTGAAATTCAAAGACTTGATGACTGCAAACTTTCTAGAAATGATGAACAACTATGAGTTTATAGATGTAGAAACAAAAATACCAAGCAAGGCTAAATAAATAAATATACATGGATATTGCAGTGAGCAGGTCAAAAAGTGAATAACAAAAAGAAGATCCTAAAAGCAACCGGAGCAAAAAAGGCAGATCACCCACAAAGGAGTAACAGTAGGTTGACAGCAAAGTTCTTAACACTAAATATAGTAGAATAAAATCTTCGAAGTGCTGTGGGGGGAAAAGTACTAGCCAGAAAAACTTTCAGAAGAATGAGGGCAAAGTAAGACATTTCAGATAAACAAAAAAACTGTTTCACACTAGAAGAATGTCTAAACGAAGCAGGCATTTGAAGCAGCTGGAATGCCCATGTCCCGTGTCAGCGTGCCCAGTTCAAGCCCTGCTAATGCACACCCCGGGAGGCACAGGAGTTGCCTCAAGTTCTTCGATTCTTGCCATCCAGGTGGGAGACCCAGATGGAGTTCCGGGCTCCTGGCTTAGGCCTGGCCAAGTCCTAGGTGTTGTGGGCATTTGGGGGAGTGAACCAACAGACAGAAGAACGATATCTCTCTCCCTCTCGTGCGTGCTCTCTCTCTTCCCTCTCCTCTCTCTCTCTTCGTCCCTCCCTCTTTCCCCCTCTGTGTGTCTCTTGTCTTTCAAATAAATAAAATATTTTTATAAAGAATTTCTAAAAAATGAACATCAGAAAAAAGGAAAATGACCTCACAAGAAGTATAATTAAATATGAATTAATTGTTAAATAGAAAGAGACGATGGTAAAATAAACAAATATAATATGTGAGGTTAAAAAAGGACCTATCTAAAAGACTCACTGACAAAATCAACTCAGTTAGGACACGAGTAACTATAATTAATGCATTTGGACATCTTTGAGTTGCTTCTTGTACTGTTGAGGAGAAACATTTAGATATTATTTAGTATCTTCACTATAAAAAGTAAAAATAAATGGGATCACTTAAAGTATATAAAGTAAATGTATACCTTACAAAAATATGAATGTTGAAAAATCATTTTTATGTTAAATCATGGCCACAAAAAGTAATTTTAAAAAGCAAGAAAAAGTAGTACAGAAAAGATGAGGCAATGGGAAAGTACGAGGTAAAGTGTAAGAAATAAATACAAATATATCAGCAATCATAGCAAATGTAAAAGGACTAACGTTACCAGTTTAAATATGGAACATATCTTATTTGATAAAAAGAAAAAAACTATATGCTTTAAAAGAGCTCTGCAAAATAAGGACCAAAAAAGATGACAGTAAAAATAAATGAGTACTAGATCAAGTTTAACTAAATAAATCTGGGGTAGCTATATTCATATAAAAACAGACATTAAAACAAAAAAGGGACTGGAATTATTATGTTACAATAACAGGTCTAATCCCTAGAAAGTGGTTAAAGCTATTACCTTATATTCAATTGATAAAATAGTTTCAAACTTGTTCATCACAGAGAAACAAAATGAAAAAGTGACTTCACAGTGATAGGACTCAACACATTTTTCTAACTATTGATAGATCATATAGATAAAAGTTTAGGAGGGGCATAGAAATCAGAACACCCTAATCATAGCATACTAATAACCTATATCCTTTAATTGGCTGATGAACTTTTTTTCAAGCACATGTAGAACATATACAAAAGTAGACCGCATATTTGACCACAGAGTGGATTGCAACCAAGTCTACCAGATAATCGTGTAATTAAGATGTAAGTCAATGACTAACAAACAAAAAACCCACCAGCACCACCATCAGAAGCCTGGATAGAGAGAGCTGCTTCACAAAGCTATGCGGCAACTTCTAGTTCATTGTTTGACCCCTCCATAGCATGTTGTCCTTATTTGCATGGCTGAAGTTCGCAGAAGAAGAAAGAAACAGTCCAAGGGTGAGTGTTTGGTACAGCAGTCAAGCCGAGGACTGGGATGCCCACATCCCGTGTCAGCCTGCCTAGGTTCAGGCCACGGCTCCTCTCCCAGTTCCAGCTCCCTGCTAATGTGCTCTCTGGGAGGCAGCAGGTGACAGCTCACATACCTGGGTCCCTGCCACCTGGGTCACCTGAGCTGAGTTCCTGGCTTCCAGGCATTTGGGAAGTGAACCAGAAGATGGGGCTTTCTTTCTGCGTGTGTGTGTGTGTGTGTGTGTATCTCAAATAAACAAATAAAAATGAAAGAGTCTGGGGCAAGTAATTTTATTTGAAACCTACATTCCATTAGTGAAAATTTAATCTCACAGAGACCACACCCAGCTCACAGGGGCTGAAAACTAATCTCTGTCTATGGAGCTGTGTGCAGACAATTGTAGAGAGCAGAACTGCAGGGTCGACCAGCAGGCTGCTCCACTCCCTAACTTACTCTATACATTCTCTATGTGTAATATTGTTACCAAAGAACAAGAGCAGAAAAAAGAAAATTGCTGGCCCATCTCACTCAGGAAGTGAGGTATCAAATTCTAGGAATATGAAAATACTATTCTAACAATTTAGAAACTATACAAAAAGTTTTTTTGATGATCACCTCATAGTGTGTCCACTGTCTGGGTTGATCCTTGCTAATGAGAAACCACAAGAAGGTGTTAAATGAGTCTTTCAAGGTCACAGGAAGCTGGAGGCCCCTGGTGCCCAGCGTCTCCCCGCCTCCCCTTCAGTATCAAGAAGACACATGGTACACAGGCAGGACTGAGAGGCGACCGCACCCTTTGTGGGTACGCATCAATTATTTCCTTTTATTCAGAGTCCTACACAGGCCAAGCAAGCCCTGATCTTTTCATTTCCTTCAGTAACTTCCTGAACGTTTGGGCAGCACTCACGGTACGGAGCCCCCGACACCACACAGGCTTTTTCGAAGGCTTGTGGAACCCCAGTGAGGGCGGTGGCTGTCCCATTTTGCTGACTTCTTGGGTTACATAGCTAGAGGTCTCAGCCACAGACATTCCCAGAAGAACCACAAAACGTGCTGCCTGCAGAGAAATGTCACGTTCCTGATGACGTCTACAAAACCTACGGTGGCCTCGAGGGCAGCAGGCGGGGTTCAGCCAGTGCCCATTCCCCCAGCTGTCCCTGAAGGGAGTCCCCAGTCAGCTACTCTGATGTCTTCATTTGAGGACTGGAACAAGATCAAAGCTCTCCTCTTCTCCTGGCCTCCCCTCCCTACACCCTCCATGTGTGGGCCACGTATTCCCAGAGGGACAGGAAGCTGTGTTGGAGGAGAAAGAATTAGATGAGGAATCACGTCCCAAGTGCTTGTCTGGGCTCTGTCACCGCCTGGGCCTCAGCCTCTACAGCATGTGCCCCGAGCCTTCTGAGAGACAGCAGACACTGAGGAGTGAGACGGCAGGAGGCAGACTGTTCTCTGACTCAGCAGTATTTCGTGAGCATCATCAGCTCATAGGAGTTGGCGGAGAGATCACAGATCCTTCCCACACCAAGCAGGATAGATGCTGAAAGGCTGCAACGCTGACCTCAAAGTAACAGTCACTTAAAGGAAGAAGAGGTATGTGTCTCTCCTGTAACAAGCAACCCAGGCTCCAGGCCGTGGCCCCATGCCTCTGGTGACCCTGCATTCTTGTATTTGCTGCTCAGGCACATCTTCAACGTTGCCCTCACCCAAATGGCTCCCAATACCTCGCTGCTCCAGGAAGTAGGCTGCAGGAAGCAGGGCTCACTGTCTCCCTTAGCGACACAACCCAGAACTGTTCACACACCTGCACCCCACCCCACGGGGCAGGATTCAGTCACAAGGACACGTGGAGCAGCAGCCGAGGCTGGGCTGTCTAGGCATTATCTCAGTAGCCACAGATTCCGTTAAAACTTTTACTCATCTCGGAAAAGGGAGGCAGACGCCGAGGGGGAATCCTTCGGCCTCTTCCTCATCACTCCTCCCTCTCCACCCCTAAGGAGAATCAGGAACTTCTTGGACTGAAAATGGACTTCCTAGTAGCGTGCCACTGGGGCACCCATTTAGCATTTGCTGGGACTTATCGGAGTCTCTGTTTTGGAGTCACCAAGTGAGATTCAGTGAATAAGCACTGGTCTCACACAGACCATCTCTCCCTGCTGTCAACAAGAACCCTGCGGGAGCTGGTAAGGAACAGAACAAACCCAGGTAGGAGCATGGCGGGAGGGGACGTCCCCACGGCTTGGGGAGTGTCCGCCCAGCAGAACTCTCCCCAGCCCCTGGGGGTTCCTGCTCCCAGTCACCCACGCTCCACCTCCTGGGCTCAGAGGTGAATATTCAGATATCTCACTGGTCATCGCCCTGCCTTGTCTACAAAAGGCTAGGATTGGGAACAGGGCACAGAGTTCCGATCTGGGGCGGCTGTGCCCTCAGTGACGCTGCACTGGCTGATCCAGCCCTTGAGGACCCCGGGGCTCGCTCACGGTGGGGTGGACGGAAGCCAGGAGTTCCTCGCGGTGAGCTGCAGCAGGCCACAGATCTCACCCCCACTCTGCCAGGGCCCTTGTAAGTAAAAGGAAACCAGAATGACAATAGGAGTTTAGCATCATAGTGGGCCCTCCTGCCAGGCATCATGTTAAGGGCATTTTGTATTTTTATATAAAATTTTATTTTATAGGAAGAAATTTTTTATATTTTATAGGGAGAAATTTCTTGTTCATTGTTCACAGAAACCCTGTGGGGTATGAGGAGGCTGAAGCTAAAAGAAGTGAAATGCATGCTGTAAATCACACAGGCTGCTAAGAGGTACGTGGCAGGATTCAGAGCCCAGGCTCCCTGACTCCCAAGCCGGCGGGGTTAACCACCACCATGCCAGAGGCAAACCCAGAGGATGGGCTTTAAGGCAGGGAGGCCCTGGGGGCGGTCCCACCAGCAGCCTGCCTCCTTTGAGGGGCTTCCTAGTAACCGCAGCCATGGGGTGGCCCCACGTGGCTGCGGAACGTGGTATTGACATACAATGTGCCCAGAGTCTTCCACGCCCTGGACAAGGGCTGCCTCTCCTTACTCTTTTCCCCACGATTTGCAAGCCCCTGGAGGTTTTGCACTGGGCGGCTCTGGCCAAGCCTCTCTCCATCCCCTTTGTTCCCCCTCACATTGTGCTCTGCCTCTTGGGTTTCTCTTGTCACCCTCTGATGCACCGTACAGGCATGCATGTGTGGGTATTTGGCCCATCTCTGTGCATGAGGACACGGATCTCTGTGTCTCTGACCTTAGCCACTGCACCGCTAATACAGATTTACACGCTAGGCTGTTCTGTAGTGTCCAGGTAGTAACATGGAAACGTAAAGGGATCTACCCATCAACATTAATAGATGGCGCAAAAGGGAACCCAGGTGATTTAATGAGTGCGTGAATCAGTCAATGTCTGGCAGATTGTACAGATGTCTTAATTTGTCCCCAGGTGCCCGTGCACACACAATCACACATACGATATGGGTTTAGAGGGAGGGAGACACTGCTCCGTGCTTTAGCACCCTGGACGGTGGTGCCCTGGCTCATCCCCTCCCAGAGGAACTGGGGAGTGACCCAGCCCAAGAGAAAGTGCTTTCCCTGTTCCCCAGATGATGTGGGGGTCCCTCATCTCCCCCCCCCCACACACACACAGGCCTCGGGGCTCCTGCCAGAGGACTGCAAACCATCTTCCAAGCCGCCACCTCCACTCCCGCTCCCAGGCCCGGGGTACCCCTTTAGATGACAGCTTCCTTGGGTTCCCCAAAGCAGGGTCCCAGGCATGTTTGGCATTCCCAGCAGGCTTCTCCTGCCTCCCCCGACAAAGTGGATTCTGGAATGTTCTGTGTAATGGGATTTTTTTTTTTTTTTTTTTTGGCCAGTGAAGGCAAACCCCAAGAATCAGATAAACACAGCAGCCCAGCCCCCACCCTTCTTGGGGCTCCTGCCGGAGGCGCAGACATGCCCATGACTGCCAGGCCGGCCCTGTGAGATCAGAAAGCTCTCCCTGCAGCCCCAGCGGTGGCGGTGGCTGCTGTGTTTCTCAGAAGAGCCGTGGCCATAATAACAAGGCGGCCGCCTCCCCGCCCGGAAGCCCATCAGTTATTATCTGGAGCACAAACACCTCCCACTTTGTACTAACATTTTGGCAGTTTCGTCCAAACAGAGCACTTAGCGCTGCCCCATAACTCTGCCTTGTAGCTGGGCCCCAGCTTGCAGCTGGCACGGGCAGCCGAGCGGTCTGTAACACACACACACAAATGTCCAACAGCAAAGGCAACGTTTGGGGCTGTTCTTAGGGGCCCGTGCGGCCCCCGCTGCCCACCCTGCTCCGTGGCAGACACAGGAGTATGAGTTCAGATGCTGTGAGACACATTTTTCGGAGAGAGCCCGGTGACGCCAGCCTTGGGGATTACCACAGGATGGATTGTGTGGGCCCGAGTGGCATTCTCCATGCTGGGCCAGGGGCTTCCACTGCAGGCACCTAGGAACTGGGGACTCCGAGGCTGCCCAGTGCCTGTGCATGGTTTGGGCTCCCACCTCCCAGCAGAGCAGGGCTCTCCAAGTCTGCCCCCTGACACAAAGCATGCTGGGAAAACATATGGAGAAGGTAGAGGAAGAAGGAAGAAGTCAGCTCTGGGAGGGACGAGGGGATGGCAGCAGACAGGGCCTGTGCTGTTACCCAGCTTGGCTGAGGGGCCAGGTGACTGGAGTTCTTGGCGTCACAGGTCCTGGCAGTGCAATGGACACTCAAGGCCAGGCTCAGGCACCCCTGGAGAGACAGCGAGGGGCTAACCAGAGCTTGGCTCCACCTTGGAACTAAGCCAGCTGCTGGGGTCTCAGCCCAGGGCCTGGCTTCAGAGAGGCCCACAGGATTAATGTGGGAAACCAAGCAGTCAGCAGGTAAGACAGAGGGTGGCATAGGCAAGCTCCCGTGAGTCCTCACGCACTGCCCAACTTGAGCTCTGTCCAGCATGAGCTGGAGCCCAGGGCCATTGATGTGTAGCCTGCTTTGAGGGGCTGGCCATAGGAGTCCATGGGAACACACACCCTGGCCTGGTGGCCTTCATGGTGGGGCTTCCACTGGGCTCCTTCCCCAGTGGCAGTATTCCCACCCACTGCCCCCAAATGGTGCTCACTTCTCAAGACTCAAGCTGGGGGTCAGCGATGTGGCATGGCAGGTTACGCCACTGTTTGTGATACCAGCATCCAAATTAGAGCGCCAGTTCGAGGCCCAGCTAGCTGCTCTGCTTCCAATCCAGCTTCCTGCTAATGCACCTGGGAAAGCAGCTGAAGTTGGTACAAGTCCTTGTGCCCCTGCACCCAAATGGGGAACCAGAATGGGGTTCCTGGCTCCTGGCTCACACCTGGCTGTTGCAGCCATTTGCAGGGGGCACCTGGTTTGGAACCTGCTCCACCTAGCACATGGTTGAGCAGCTGGGAGCCGCTGCCACACTCAACAGCGAAGAGCTCTCTGAGCCAGGCCCTAGGCTAAAGGGCAGCAACAGTGGGACAAGGGTGACCTCAGGCACGGGCTCATCAGACCTGGAATCAGATTACAGGAGTGACAGCAAAAGGGAGGAGAACCCAGAAGGCTCTCGGGGAAGAGTTCGTGGAGGCGGCGGCCACAGCCTGGCACATGCTGGATGTGTGGAGAGCAAGGGAGGCAGGCCCCAGAGACGCGCACCAGGCTATAAAGGCAGCCTCTGGCTTCCTCCTGCAGAGGGAGCAGACCCCACGGTGACCGGAAGTCATGGGAGCTGAGCTACCTGGTCAGAGCCCAGACCTGCTGGAAACATCTAAAAAAAAAAAATGCAAAATCAAAAAACCTCTCAACTTTGAAGCCCACATTATCTGGGTGACCTTGGCTGATTACCTTAACATTCTGAGCTCCCGTTTCCTTGTTGGCAAAATGGAAAAACAACGCCTACCCTTACAGACCATAAGGCACTCTGCTAGGCAAAGGTGGCCGACAATGATGGGGTTACAGTTGCAGGGGGAAGCAGTGAGGGGCCATTCCTCTACCCGCCCAGTCACCCCATTGGGATCTAGAGACCACAGGCCCCTCCCCCAGGCCAGCAAGGGCTCAGAGCCTCCTCTGAGATCAGGAACCCAGCCCCGGGGGCAGCCCGCTGGCCCTCTGCTTGCCCAGCCACGGCTGGGAAAAGACAGGCCCAGCCCGTTCTAATTATTCCCATGCCGGCATCTGCCTTTGGTTAACTGCGCAGCTCCTCTCACTGGCGTGGAACATCAGCCATAAACAGAGCATCTGCATGGCGGATGCCGTCGTTTAAAAATAGCCCAGCCTTGGGAACCGCATTTCCCTGCCCTCGGAGTTCCTGGAACGGGAGAAGGAGCCTCTTTCGCGGATTGAGCCCTCCAGCTTCCACTCTGGGTCTCCAGGCCAGGCCAACGCAGAGGGGCTGCCATGCTGGTGCAGTTCCCCGCACAGCCACCAGGTGGCGGCAGGCTTGCCGCCTGCGCGTCGCGGTCCCCGGCTGTCTCACCACTTGGCCCCGGGAGCTGGCTGCGGGCAGCGGCTTGGCAGCCTGTGGCTGGGGGCGGATGGCGGGGAGGTGTGGGGTTTCAGCCTCCCCGGAGGGCCCTCACGGCTGTGTGCTGAGCAAACGTTCGGGGCTGATGTCGGCAACATGCGGAACCAATTTTCGGGGAACTCGGGAGCCAAACCATCCACCTTTGGGCGGGAAGCAGGCGTGCCGGGGGCCCTGGGGGATTTGGCGTCTCCCGTTTGGAAAGTCAGGGGTCTCTGGGTGGTGGGGGTGGGGGCTGGGGGTGGGGCGAGGCCAGCCTGGTGAGTGGGGGTGGGGGGGAGGGCTGAGACAAGGCGCCTGGGGCGGGGGTTGGACCCATCCATCCTGGGCTGGAGAGCTAAACTCAGGACTCAGGGTTCAACTACCATTTTTTTATGAAGTACCTACTGTGTGCCTGGCCTTGCCCCCTTGGTTTCCTTGCTTTGACGTACAGAACCCTCACAGCCAACAAGTCTGGGGAGAGTCAGCCAGGCCCCTGCCCAGGGCCCCAGTCTTTAAGGGGACGCCACGACCTTACTGGAATCTGCACCTCCGTGATGAGGTCCTCTCCAACCAAGGAAGAAGTGGAACCGGAGGCTTGTGCTGCTCAAGGCCTGAACTACCCGCCTCTACCTGAACACAGAAGGAGCGTGGAAAGCACTCGCCTCTGATACCCAGACTTTTCCCTTTTTCTGGGTTTTCTACTGGCTGGCCCAGCATGCTGTGCAATCACCCCCATTATGTAGATGATAAGGCTGAGGCCCAGGGGCAAGGAAGGGGTTAAACAAGTCCTAAGACACTGAGGCCGTGTGAGCTTGGACAGGCTGGGGGCTGGGACAGACCCTCTCTTCCGAGGGTCAGGTGTACCCAGCTCCGTTCCAGCCTTGGCCATGGTGTGGAGGGCAGGGAGAGGTGCGGTCACCTGGGGAGGACTGGGGGGTGGGGTCAGCACTTTCCCACCTCTGCTCGCCCAGCCAGGGAAGTCTGCCAGCGCACGCACCTTGCGGGGTCTCCCGTCTGAGAAACCAAGAGGCCCTGGCCCTCCTCGCTCTCCCCCTGCGCTGTCTGCCTGGCCCTGCCAGCATCACGGGCCTGGAGCGCGCTGTGGGGGCTGCCAGGGAGCCGCGGCTAGGGACGGTCACCATGCAACGGGGCAGGTGGGGAGGATGCTGGAGGGTTGGACTTGAAGATGGACAGGGTGCTTCTCAGCACCCTGCTAACACTCTGCTCCCCGAGGCTCTCGAGAAGTGAGTTCCTCCCGGATTTTCATGCCAGCAGAGTGGCAACCAGGCTCCCAGAGATCCAGCCAATCCCAGCCTTCCCTTGTGCTGGCGCCCAGCCAGGGGCTAGCTGGAGCCCCTCCCCTGGTTTTCTCACCGCTGGCATGAGCTCACGGACCAGCGAGCGGTCAGACCCATTCGGCTCTGTGGAAAGAATACCTCTGACTTAACCCAGATGGAGTCGCCAGCCCAGGGGCCTGTGAACTCAATCATTCACCCTTTCCTGGGCTAAACGTGCAGGTTCAAAACAGGCGAAAGAAAAGCCCTGATCTCTGGCTGCACAAGGTTTATGCTGAGTGAAGGAGGTGGATAATAATAGAAGCATCACAAAAACAAATGACAGCATGGACAGGTGCTGCGGGGGAGAGATTCACAGTGCTAAGAGGGCGTGTGACAGGTGCTGAGAAGGCCAAGGGCACCTCCCTTCCCTGGGACAGTGAAGGTTAAGGCTGCCCGGAGGAGGAGCCAAGGACCCAAGGAAGAGGATTCCTTGACAAGGGAACAGCATGTGTAAAGTGTGAAGACACGGAGGAAGGCTCCTGTTCCCCAGTGTAGGAGACACGGGGGAACTGTGTGTAGGGTGTGGGCTTTCCTCTTAAGACAAATGGGGACTGACTGCAGGAGTCCAAGGCCTGGGAGGGGCTGTGGGGCCACCGTCATCAGGTTATTCATTAGGGAACCCCAATAGGGTCACTATGGCCTCCATCTGTGGGGGACTGGGATCCGCTTCCCCACCGTGAGCAAGCCCCTGGGGGCCTGACACTGGAGGGGAGAAGGGGGTATTTGGGAAAGACCTAAGAGCCCAGAAGGCCTGGAATGAAGACTTTATTGATCTCTAGAGTTCGCACTGTTCCTGTACTAAAAGTCTTTCAGGTAGCCATCAACAAATCTCTTGTGTCAACAACATGTGATTATAATTGTTGTTTCTGCTTTCGGAGAACAATACAGAAAAGCTCATCTTATTGTCACAGAAGTCAGCCTCAGCTCGATACTAATATGCTGCTCCCTCAGCAGCATAGATAACCTGTGCCATTCGTCCCACCAAGCATTGCACGTGAGTACCTACTGTGTGCTGGACAGATCTGCACCTGCACTGGGGACAGGGGCAGCCAACAAGCACTGGCCTTGAGGACTGCTCTAACCAAGGGAGCACCTGCCCTCCGGCAGTAGCATCAGCCTCACTGGAAGGATCCCACAGATCAGAGCCAATACGACACCTGTTTCCATACAGTTCTTGGATTTTTAAAAAGCAATCTCTCACCCTAGCACAGGTCAGCCGGGAGGACCCAGAGCTGCTCTCTCCACTTTGACGTGGGTGCGTCGAGATTCTGAGAGCTGCTGCCCCTACACCGTGGGAGTGCCTCTGTGGCAGAGCCCGAGTCTCCAGGGAGCCCAGGGGCTGTCACACATCTGTGTGTCAGCCCCTGCTCCAGGAGCAACAGCCTGGCGACAACACTCATTCTTCCCACATTTCCCAGTTAAAGAGACTGATCAATCAACACATTGCCAAGGAAGGCGGTAGTCATTTTCCAGTCAGCAAGAGGCAGCCTGGCCAACTGGCTCACAGCGTGGACTTCAGGGTAAGGCAAACCTGGGTTTGGACCTACGTATGTATCATGTAACCTTGAACAAATCATGTTACCTCTTTTTGTCAGCTATATAATAAGTGTCATATAGAAGCTATATAATCTATACAGTGTATCAAAATATAAGGCCGATTTACTCTATCACAGGATGCTAACACTCAGGCTGCAGGGGCTCAGTCAGCAGGAGACAGCGGCCAGGTCCCCACCCCATCATGCCTTGCAGTGGGTCTCCCCCTGTGACTGCTGACTCCCAAGATCCACCCATCACCTGCAACCAGTTTTGTGCAAATAAACATTACCATAGACTTGATGTTTTCCTATTTTTTTTTGTAATGTTCATTTCTTTATTTTCAACTACTTTCCAAGACAAAGCAAGAGAGATGTTCCATCCACTGGTTCACTGCCAAAATGCCCGAAACAGCCAGGGCTGGGCCAGGTCACAGCCAGGACCCCTGAAATCCATCCATGTCTCCCTCATGGGTGGCAGTGACTCAAGCACTTGGGCTCCCCAGGGTGCATTCGCAGGGAGCTGGAAACAGAGCAGCCAGGACTGGAATCCGCACTCAGATATGGAATGCAGGTGTCCCAAGCTCCTCGTCTCTGTCCCTGGAGAGCTCTGCTTGTCATTTAGGTGCCAGCTCAACAGCCACGCCCTTCGAATGCCCTCCCCGCACCATCTTAGCCACAGGTGTTCTCAGCAGGTGTGGTAGCCACGGGTTTGGCACAGAGGCCCTTTAGGAGTTGAGAAAGTTTGTTTCTATGCCTAATTTGCTAAGAGGTTTTAACACGAATAAGGTTGAATATTTTCAAGCGTCTTTTCAACTATTGAGATAATCATGGTTTTATTCTTTTTCTATTAATATGGTGAAGTATATTGATTGCTTTTAAAATGTTAGCCCTATCTTGAATTCCTTGAATGAACTTCACTGGATTGTGATGTATTTTTTATTTTACATATAATTACATTTGGTTTTCTAATAATTCCATTAAGGGTTTTTGTAGCTGTAATCCCTGAAGGATATCTGTAGTTTGTCTTTTCTTGTCATGGCTTTATCTGGTTTTGGGATCATGATAATGCTGAACTCTTAAAATGAGCTGGGTAAGTTTGGTATTTTTTCCTTGAATATTTGAATTGGCCCATGATACCTCTGGCTGAAATTTTCTTTCTGGAGAGACTGTGATAAGATACAGAAGGATTCATGGTTTCTACGTTCTTTTTAAAATAAGTTTGGTAATTTGATTTTTAATAATGTATCCTCTTCATCTAAGTTTTCCAAATTTACTGACCAAAAGTCCAAGAGATATTTCAAAATATTTTGTTATCTTTTCTCCGCTCATTCTTGCTATTTGTTACTTTCATATTCTCTTTTTTCTTGTTCAGTCCCATTAGAGGTTTTTATCAATTTTATGGATCCTTTCAAAGAACCAGCTTTTGGTTTCATTGATTTTTCTGTATTGCTTGTCCATTTTCTATTTCATTGATTTCCACTTTTATTTTTATTATTGTTTCCTTCTGCTTACTTTGGGTTAAAAGGGCTTTTTAAGCACTTGGATGCACCCAGCTAAGATGGCAATTGTGTTTGTAAATAGTAATTTCCTCCCCGACTCTTACATTAAGAAAGTATCTATCTGTTGTTAAGTTCCCCAGTCTTTTTTTTTTTTTTTTTTTTTTTTTTTTGACAGGCAGAGTGGACAGTGAGAGAGGGAGACAGAGAGAAAGGTCTTCCTTTGCCGTTGCTTCACCCTCCAATGGCCACCGCAGCCGGCGCACCGCACCTATCCGAAGGCAGGAGCCAGAAGCCAGGTGCTTCTCCTGGTCTCCCATGGGGTGCAGGGCCCAAGCACTTGGGCCATCCTCCACTGCACTCCCTGGCCACAGCAGAGAGCTGGCCTGGAAGAGGGGCAACCGGGACAGAATCCGGCGCCCCGACCGGGACTAGAATCTGGTGTGCTGGCGCCACAAGGTGGAGGATTAGCCTAGTGAGCTGCGGCACCGGCCACCCAGTCATGTTTTTAAAAGCAAGTCAACCTGCCTTGTCATATATCCCATGCCAAGTCGTAAAGGTCTCCGATAAGCAATATTTTTCCTAGACAGAGAAGACAAATAGATGGCAGCTAGCGTGCAGTTGTCCCTCCAGTGGCTGGCAGGCCATTCTCATCAGACTGAACTCGGATGGGAAGTTTTTCACTGTAACAATCTAAGCTGGACCACAATCACTGGACACACAGAACTAATAGAACTGTGGTTCAAAGATTTACACTTCACATTTCAAATATTTGTGAGCTTCTTACAGTCAATGGGTGCATTCATTTGCTGTTACTTGTGCTTCTCCCCTCAAAGCTACCGTTACACTCAGCAGGAACCGAAATTCATCCATTCTCCTCGCTCACTCAGGGCTCTCATCACCACCACCACCCAGCCCTGCACACATGTCCATCATCATTTCTCCTGGCTCGATCCTGCTTGCCTCCCACCCCGACCCCTTTCCCCACCATCAGTCCCTCTCCACCATCCAGGTCGCTGTCATCTTCACGTTCCTCTCATCAGCCCAGGTGCCTGCTCAGTCCCTGGCTCACCAGCCCACCAACCTGCTTTGCTCAGTGGGTTGCTTTCTGGAAGACGGACCCCATCAGGGAAACCTTCCCCAGATGCGTCAGGCCTTCTTTGTGGAGGATGGAGGCATTCAGACCAGGTCTTTGCTGTAGCTGGCCAGGGGGCCCTGCTGCGAAAGATTGTTCCCAAACGACCCTTCTAGCTTTCTCCATTCCCTGTTTGAAGGAGTCTCAACAAGGGACTGAGATCAGATTCTTCCTGCGCATCAACCCTCAGGAGCCCAGTGCCACCATCTTAATCCACTGAGCACTCTGACATGGACTTGTGCTGCAGTGGGTGCCTCTGTGTGTTCCCCAGACCCCAACAGAGTCAACGAAGGAGAAAGACTATCCAGGAACAATGCTTGGAACTCGCTGGCCCCATGTTCATGGGACAGAAGGGACAAATTATGAAAGATTGATAATATGAAGATCTCCTGGCATCATTCATCATATTCCAGTTCAGCACCATCGACACCTTTGGGTTGGCTTATGGAATTGGGCTCCCAACAAGCTAGTGGGATCTGCTCTGTCTCGCTCGGTGCTGACAGCCTGGCAGGCCCAGGGATGGGGGAGGGGGGAGTAGGAGGCAGGCAGCTTTGAGCCTCTCTGGAGGTTGCTGCGAGGATCGTTTGAGGCTCCCCAGACGTTGCTTTCACTAAGCTCGGAGTCCATGCAGGCATTTCTGTCACCATAGAAGCGTTCAGCTGGGTGTCACTGTCCTAGCCCAGCTGGTCACTGCGACTCTCCGAAGGGTTATGCAACTAAGTGCTTTGCAGTGAGCTCCAGGCAGGCTCCTGGGTGGTGCGGAGGCTGACAGCCTGTGTCCTGCGTGGTGTCCTGCCTGCCTCGAGCCTGGGGAGGCGCCTGTGCATGCACCCACAACTCTGAGAAGGGTTAGGTCTGTGCAGTAGGACTTAACGAGCATTCGCATCGTACCAAGCCCTTTGCCAGCAGCCGGAGGCTGTGCCCGCAGGGGATCTCCCTGTCAGGGTGGGAGGCAGAGTGTACAAACTGCATGACCCCCACCCACCCCAGGCAGAGCGCATGGTGCATGATGGGAGCCTCGGAGCACAAACTAACTGAGATTAGCATCGACAGGAGAGCAGGCAAAGGCTTTCGGGACTCGTCCATGTCCAGGTAGTTACTGAATGGCAAATGAGAGCCCCTGGTGGGGCCGGCCTGCTCCAAAGCCAAGAGGGAAGGCGTGGCACAGTGGAGTGGGACTGCGAGCAAGTGGTGTTTGCGGACTGCAAGTGGGCTGAACACTGTGCCTGAGTTCCACACGGTCCATACTATGGGTTCCTGCTCACTAAGTACAGACAGACCACGAATATTCACCCCAAAACTCAGGTATAAAAGAACTGGAGCTGTGTTTTCTGCCATAAGTGGTCCATTTGCAGGGAAGGGAATTGGGGTCTTGATTGTGGGGAGCAGCTCGGACTAGACTAAGTTACTGGAATTAAGACTTATTCTATGCATCTGCTCTCCTCTGTGGGGAGCAGCTCGGACTAGACTAAGTTACTGGAATTAAGACTTATTCTATGCATCTGCTCTCCCACAATATGGCGCTGGGAGAGAAGTAAACAGCTTCCGCACAGCTGCCTCCAGTTCAACCAATAAACTGTAGGACCTGCTCCTGATTGGAGAGCATCGTACTCGGCATGTGGGCAGCCGAGTTGGGATTGGCGGAGGAGGACTATAAAGGAGGAGAGAGACGGCATGCACCAGGAACATCTAAGGGGAACATCTGAAGGAACACCTGTGCAGCCCCCCAGAGAACCGGCCGGCGGTGTGCCGCTCCCCTGCGGAAGTGGGGAATGCGGCCAGGGGGAACTGCCCTTCCACGGAGGTGGAAGGGATAGTAGCCAACCCGGGAAGAACCAGCAGCAAACCCGGGGAGGGCCGAGCAGACGAAAGAACAGCGCAGGGTCCTGTGTCGTTCCTCCACGAAGAGGGGGAGCGACATAATGGTGCCGTGACTCGGATATGAAGCCTAGGCAGGGCTTAGTGTCGTTCCTCCACGAAGAGGGGGAGCGACATAATGGTGCCGTGACTCGGATAGGAAACCTAGCTCGGATAGGAAACCTAGCTCGGATAGGAAACCTAGGAGGGAAGAAACGGGAAGAAGTGGAAAAATACCGGAGAGAGAGACTAGCAAAGAGCCTAGGGAAAAGCCGGACGGAAAAGGTGCCGGAAGAAGCTATTGAAAGCCTAGGCATAGACTTGGATATGGACTGTGGGAAAGAAGTTAGGATTTGAAAGCGAAAGTGAAAGCTTTCATAGACTCGGATGCGGACTATGGCGGGGAAGCTAGGAGATTGAAAGCGAAAGTGAAACCTGGAGGAGGCTTGGACTCGGATACGGACTGTGGGGAGTAGCCAGGAGAAATGAGAGGAATATTGTTGGAAGAAAACTTAAGGAAACATACCGGGTAGAGAGAAATGTTAGGGAGGATGAAGCCGCGAGTGCAGGCCAAGCCATCTTGGAATTCTTCAAGTCACCCCGGGGAGCAAGAGGCGAAGATCTGGAACCAGAGGCAGAGACGTGGGCCGCCAGGATTCGCCAGGTTAGTCCGGGGAACTTGGACTGAATGCCGGTGGTGGCGGAAACATTCGCGAAAGCCGCCGCGTGCAGAGAGAGCACGGGGCGTTGGCGCGAGGCCGTGGTGCGGGCGCGAAGTGCGTGGAGACCGCGGAGCGTGCGCGCAGAGCCGGGAACCCGCCGGCGGGGCGAGGCGCCGGGAAGCCGCGCAGAGCCGTGAAGCCGCCGCGGGGCGGGCGCCGGCGGGGCGAGGCGCCGGGAAGCCGCGCAAAGCCGGGAAGCTGCGCAGATGAGAGAGGCGCGGGCTGAAGCGGCTCAGCCGGGAAGCCGCTGAGAAGCAGCCTCGGGGCGGGCGCAGCCGGGAAGCCGCGGGGATAAGAATGAGAGCGGGAAGCCGCAGGGATAAGAGAAACAGAAGTTTAGAAGTAAAGTGAGAAAAATAGGAATGCTGGAAGATAGAAGTAAAATGGGAGAAATAGGAATGCCCGGAGATAGAGAAATAGAGAAATAAAAAGGCCTCCCTACAACACTGCAATGTGAGAGCTTGGATTCGGTCTGCCTAATCAAGTGAGGCGATGAGCACCTGCGGGCAGTTAGCAGCTTATGCGCCGCAGGTCACCGAAGACAGGCACGAATTAACATCAGTAAGGCTTCCCCACAATACAACAATATTAAGCTTGGATTCGGTCTGCCTGATTTAAGGCGGTAAGCGCCAGCAAGCAGCTCGACCAGAGTATGAGCTGCAGGTCACCGAAGATAGGCACGAACCAACACTAATAAGTCTCCCCCACAATAAGGCAATGAGAAGGCTTGGATTCGGTTTGCCTGATAGGTCTTGTAAGTCCCCTGCGGGCAGAGCAGAGCATGCGCTGCAGGGCACCGAACACAGGCACGCATCAGCGCCTAAAAACCTCCTCACAATGGCGAAGAGAGGACCCGGATTCGGTTTTCCTGATTGATAGGACTTGTAAGAGCCTGTGGCAACTCTAGCAAGTAGAGCAGAGTGTGTGCTGCGGGACACCGAAGACAGGCGCGTATCAACGCCAAAAAAATAAAAAGAAAGGGGGATCTGTGGGGAGCAGCTCGGACTAGACTAAGTTACTGGAATTAAGACTTATTCTATGCATCTGCTCTCCTCTGTGGGGAGCAGCTCGGACTAGACTAAGTTACTGGAATTAAGACTTATTCTATGCATCTGCTCTCCCACAATATGGCGCTGGGAGAGAAGTAAACAGCTTCCGCACAGCTGCCTCCAGTTCAACCAATAAACTGTAGGACCTGCTCCTGATTGGAGAGCATCGTACTCGGCATGTGGGCAGCCGAGTTGGGATTGGCGGAGGAGGACTATAAAGGAGGAGAGAGACGGCATGCACCAGGAACATCTAAGGGGAACATCTGAAGGAACACCTGTGCAGCCCCCCAGAGAACCGGCCGGCGGTGTGCCGCTCCCCTGCGGAAGTGGGGAATGCGGCCAGGGGGAACTGCCCTTCCACGGAGGTGGAAGGGATAGTAGCCAACCCGGGAAGAACCAGCAGCAAACCCGGGGAGGGCCGAGCAGACGAAAGAACAGCGCAGGGTCCTGTGTCGTTCCTCCACGAAGAGGGGGAGCGACATAATGGTGCCGTGACTCGGATATGAAGCCTAGGCAGGGCTTAGTGTCGTTCCTCCACGAAGAGGGGGAGCGACATTGATCATTTAAGTGAGCGGTTCTCATACATTGAGGTAGCTGGAAGACTTGTTAAACACAGATGCCTGGGTCCCAGACACTCGGCTCCCATGGGTCTGAGGTGGGACCCTTGAATTTGAATTTCTAACAAGCTCGCTGATGATACTGGACTGGGGACTACTTTGAGCAGCACGGGCTTGGTCACTTACCTGAGGTCACTCTGCTAGTACACGGCCATCTGGAATTTCAGTTCAGTTCCATCCGATTCCAAGCCCAGAACTTTTGCCTTTAATCAACAGACTGGGAGGTCTTTATGCAGGTAGATGTTAATTCTGTTTTTCTTGCTTAGAACCCAAAAGTTCACTATGGTCTATCACACTTGTTTAGAAAGTAAAGCACAATAATTTTCAGCCACCCTTGCTTCATCATTGTCCTTTTAAAATGCTGGCCTTAATCCTGCCCTACAAAAAGGATCTCCTTCTCCACGCACATAGAACTTCATTATGTGGGCCACTTAATTACATGCAGAAAATGGAATGAAATTTCATATGTCCATATGGAATTGTGTTCGGCTGTATTTTTATAATGTTGCTTCCAGCCATCGTGTGAAAGTTATAACGTCACTGCCACATAATTTCTTGGAAATTCTCACCTAATATGGGTAATGCTAAAGTCAAATAAACTTTTTTTCTACCCTTTCCCTCCCCCCCCCCCTTCTGCAAATAATGTAATCAACCGCTGCTACGGTGAAGGTTAAATGCATGGCAAACTCCAGAGGATTCAGAACCTAAAATTCAGCTGGGCCCCCAAGGCCGCACCAAGATGTGGTGGCCAGAGGGGAGAGGCTGCTGCTCCGCCCCTTCCCACCCTCCTGGGATTTGGATAAACTACCAGGCTGAGCCTTTGCCTTTTCTCTAGGGATGGATAAGGAGACGATCAAGCAGAGGAAGCCACGCGGAAAGTGGGGAGACCTTACTGTGGGCACCCAGAGAGGGAGGAGGAGAAAGCCTGCAAGGCACGGGGTGCTGCCCCCAGGCTCAGCAGGAAACCACCGAGGGACCTGGCAGATCCCAGTCCACTTAAGTGTTGGAATGCAAGCTCAGGACGGCTTGGGCTATGTTTAGTTCGGTTCAGTAAACACTCACGGATGAGAACCAAGATGCTAGCCCTGCGCTAAGTGCCGAGGCCTTGCAGGGGAATGTGACACTCCCCTGCGTGCAAATGAGTGCCGGGCGGCTGTGCTGGCCATCGGCGTGAAGCAGCAGCACTGTCCACCACATTTAGGATTATGCAAAACGGTGATGTGATCCGACCTGCAGGTTAGAGCAGGCCACCTTGCCTCGAGACGGTGTGGTGGGCTCGGAAGCAGGAAGTCCGGGTGGAACATTCCTGTGGGTTCCAGAGATCTCGAAGCTCAGAACCAAAGTGGGGCTGTCTGGGAAGCCGGGGAGGCACAGCTGATAAATGCTGAGGAGACGGAAGCAGGAGCTTTGTCAGGAGAGTGGGAGCGGGCAGCAGGGCTGCCCAGGTCCAAGTTCAGATGGGCGACTCTCATCTGTATCAGCACAGCTGGAAGCACCGATTATTTAATCAATTATTTCTGCATTGAGTTAAATCGATCATCATCAAACTAATCTCTCTAAGCCTTTTTCTCAGTTCCCAAGAAGATCAAGTTCAAGAGTGTAAGTAAAAAAGCCTCGCTGTGTGTCTGACCCACGGTGGGCACGAAAGGACTTCCTGCTGACGATCCAGAGGACAGTCCAGAATGTCAGACTCAACATTTGCCTACACATTCCTGGAGCGTCACTGAAATACTAGCAAAGGCATAAGCCCAGAGGGGACAGAGGGCGGTGGAGAAGACTTTAACACTGAAACTTTAGATGGGAGTTGGGAGAGCAGACTGCTGAATGCAACCGATTTGGCAGGCCCAGGAAGCTGAAGCCTGACCAGCAGCAGGCACGGGCAGAAGCAAAATGGCTGACTTTGCGGCATCTCTAACCTGGAGAGTCTAAAGGTGCAGGCATTGCTCCTGGCGCCCCTGGAGGTGATGGTAAAGATGAGGCTAACCCAGATGCACTGGCTTCGAGTGTTTAAGAGGTAATTGGATCCTCTGCCCAACCATGGCTGGGGCTGGCCATGCCCTGTACAAGCAGAAAACTGGGGATTATGGTCTCTAAAAGACACAGCATAGGGCAGCGTGGGGAGGAACTCGGAACGCCCGCATCCCTTGGAGTGCTGCGGTTTGAGTCTCAGCTCTGCTTCCAATTTCAGCTTCCTGCGAATTCACATGTGGGAAGGTAGCAGGTGAGGGCTCAGGTACTTGGGTCCTTGTCACCCACAGGGGAGACCTGGACTGGGTTCCAGGTTCCTGGCTTTACGCTGGCCTTTTCCTGGCTGATGGGGGCGTATCTGAGGAGTAAACCAGTGAATGGAAGATAGCTCTCTCACTTTCTCTCATCTGTCTTCAAATAAATAAAAGTAAATACATTTAAAAAATAAAAACGCAAGATTAAAGCAGAGAATCTCCAGACGTTGGCCATGGCCGCTGGGCGGATACAGTGGGAGTGGCATTAGGGATAGCCCCCTGCCCCACCTTCTGAGGGCTGGCCGGCAGGCGGAGACCCTGGCAGGAAGCTGGAGGGCCCTTTCTGGGCGACTCTTGGAGAAAATCTAAACATGCTTACGTTGACGTCCTCTGAGGAAACTGCCCGGCCACGGTGTTCACGATCAAGATTGAAATATGGCCAGCACCCCCGTCCTGCACCAACTTCCCATTGGAGACTTTGTTCCTCACGTTCAAAGACGAGAAGAGAACCAAGGTTCACTACACCACTCAGGAAGCTTTCGGATATGAAAACAAGACCAAACCAACAAAATGGGCAACCACTGTGCAAGCTGCGTAAGATGGGGGATCATTTTTGCTTGTTTCTTGCGTTATCTAATTCCTAGTCAGCTGGCATAGGTGATAAGCATTCGATGAATGCTGTCTGAATGAGTGAATGAATGAATGAAAAAATAGTAATCATGCAAGGAGAGTAAAGAAGCTCTCATTAATATTTTCAAAGGGATAAGCAAAGCTATACCATCCCTAAAGGAAGCTCAATATTCTGTACAAAAAACGAATTGCTCAGGAAACAAGAGTACTCGCAGCCTAATGATCAGAACAGAAACTAGAAACAGAATGGAAATTTGGAACATTTGCATGACAGCAAACACCTCTGTTTTCTTCACAGATGTACAAAAGGGCTTCAAAAAGGCTACAGATTACTGGGATTAGAATATAATCCATGAGGGGCTGATGCTGTAGGGTAGGTAGTGGGTAAGGCCGCTGCCTGCAGTGCCGGCATCCCATATGGGCACCGTTTTGAGTCCCAGCTGCTCCACTTCCAACCCAGTTCTCTGCTATGGCCTGGGAAGGCAGTAGAAGATGGCCCAAGTCCTTAGGCCCCTGCACCCACGTGGGAGACCCAGAGGAAGCTCCTGGCTTTGGATAGGCCCAGCTCCAACTGTTGTGGCCATTTAGGGAGTGAGCCAGTGGATGAAAGACCTCTCTCTCTCTCTCTCTCTCTCTCTGTAACTCTGCCTTTCAAATAAACAAACATTAAAAAAAAAAAAAAAAAAAACAAACAAAAAAAAACATGTAACACATGGACAGGCATTTAGTCAAGTGGTTAAGGTGTTTGATCCCACACTGGAGTAACTGGGTTTGAGTTGCATCTCCAGCTCTCTGTAAATTCAGATCCTGGGAGGTTAACAGCAATGGCTCAAGTAATTGGGTTCCTAGATCCCAGCTTCGGCCTGAGCCAGGCCCTGCCAGTGTGGACACTGAGGATTTAGGGAGTGGAGTGGTAGATGGCAGCTAGTGTGTGTTCTCTCTGCCTCTCAAATAAATAAAATCTGTTTAAAAGATAATGTGAAGAGCCACCGCTATGGTGTAGTGGGCTAAGCCTCCACCTGCAGTGCCGGCATCCCATATGGGTGCCAGTTCATGTCCAGCCTGCTCCACTTCTGATCCAGCTCTCTGCTGTGCCCTGGAAAAGCAGTGGAAAATAGCCCAAGTCCTTGGGCCCCTGCAGCCAGGTGGGAGACCCAAAAGAAGCTCCTTGCTTTGGGCTGGTCCAGCCCTGGCCATCGCAGCTATTTGAGGAGTGAACCAGCAATGGAAGACCTCTCTCTGTCTCTCCCTCTCTGCCTGTAACTGTACCTCTCAAATAAATAATCTTTGTTTTTTTAAAAAAAAAGAGTAATGTGAATTGCCCATGTGGTTTTTGAAGCCTCTTGCATGACCTAGGGCTTTGAATTCTGCCAGACACATAGTAGGCATCACAATCCACAAATAAACACACAATCTCACAAAATCCACATAGCCACAGTGTGACGTGAGCATTCTCATTGCCATTTTACAGATAGCGAAGACAAAGTTTAGAGAGGTCGAATGACTCACTTACCAACACACAGCAGCTCAGGAATGGAGTCGGAAGTCCCAGTTTGCCAAATCCTGACAACTGCCTGGTTTCTGTTCGTGTGTGTTTGCCTTCGACTGGCACCACACGCCTTTCTCCTGAACCTATTCACCACCACCCCTACACTTCTCAGCTGGAGCCGCCATCGGAATTACCTGGGGAAGAGGGAGCTTTGAAAAATCCCAAAGCCCACGTCATACCCCAGACAGCAGCTAAAGCCAAACGTTTGGAGATTTCAAGTGTTTTCAAAGCTCCCTGATTTGAGTATTTAAAGGGTTTAAGTTATCGCAGGTGATTCCAAGATGCAGCCACAGTTGATAACCACTGCTTTAATCCAGTGCTGTTGCTAAGCGGAGCTAGAATTAGCTAGGTGGCCGTGAGATGAGGCTAACGTGCCTTGGGATGTGCCCTTCCTCGGAGTTGGGTCTGCTTCTTTCTCTAAGTGGTCTGGCTCAGAATCCTCTCGCCCACCCAGTGATCTCAATCTGCATGAACGCCAGCAAGTGTCTGAAGGTCAAGAGCGATTCAGCACCCCCACCCCCATTTCCCAGGTATCTGCGTGACACCTGTGGCGGCCCATGGCCCATGTATTTTGTGGCACGCACTCCTGTGGGATGGGGGTTACCAACACTTTTGTCGAGAGCCTGATGGTAAATAGCTTCTGGGCGTTATATAAGCACAACCTCTATCGCAGCCACTCCACGCTGCTGTCCCCGGGCACACACAGCTGTAGGCAATGATTTTAAAATGGGCATGGCTGTGTTCCATGAAAAATCTATTTACAAAACCCAGTATGGTCTGTAGAGTCAACTCACGGGTCCTAATTTCCTGACCCCTGCTCTAGATGTTGAAGCATTTTGGCTTTCTTCAAGGTAGAACCCATGTTCTCTGAACAACTGAGAAGTGAGACAGGAGGGGTGGCTACTCTGGGAATCACAGCCCTGTAGCTTGTAAGCAAGAAAAACACAAAAGGAAGGAGTTGGAGGAGGAGGAGGCAGAGAAGGCCCAAGCCCCTGAGCCACTGAAGCAAGCCCAGGTCCCATACGGGTATTCTGTTTCTGCAAGACAAAGCAAGGTCCTTCCTGTGCATGTCAGCGTCGGTCACAGCAGAGGCAGTCCTGGAACCACCCCTGCACCTAGGGAGCGCCTGCTCTGGGCCAGCCCTCTGCTGGTGTCAACCAAGCAAGATGGACAAGACCCTCACCCCAAGGATTTGTCAGTGCTCTACTGAGAAGATAGGTTCATTGAGGGCTGACCACGGTGTGATCCTTGCCACCAACCAGCAGTTAGCCTGTGTTCACTGAAGGTGAGACCACACAGGAGCGCCCACACCACCCAGTCACTTGGGCTGTGTACTGAAGTGTCCCTTGTATACTGAAGTCTTGCTTCCCAACTTGCTTTTCCCAGGATGCTCATTCTGTGCAGGATCCCATACGCCCCCGTGCCCAGGTCGTCTCCTCCTGGGTGTCCAGTTTCCCTTTGCGGACTGCCCTGTGTGACTTGGGGTCCGAAGGGAGGGACAGCTGGTTTGGTCTCGTTCTATCTGCCAGGCCTCAGTGGTGGGTTCAGCCATGGTTGTGTGATCCAAGCCAGGCCACGCCACGGTCACTCAGCTCAGGTATGTTTGTAGGAAGCTTTTGAGAAACAGATGAGCTCCTCCTCCTCCCTGTGGAATTACAGCTGAGGGAAGAGTCTGGCGCTGCCCAGGGGTAGCTCATGGGAGAAGGCGGACAAAGGCCAGCCAAGAGCGGAGAGACAGACTGCGTCTCCATGCGGCTCTCGGAACGCCTGAGTGAGCCAGGCCTGCCCTTCCTCAGTTCTCTGAGCCTCCACATCTCTTTCTGCCCCACGAACCACTGAAACTGGGGTTCCAGCATTTATAGCCAATAAAAGCTGAGCAACGTGGCATTTAACCTCAGCAAAGCTTTATGGGGTTTTGTTTGGTTTTATTTGTTCCCAGGTGTCTTTAACTCACTAACGCCAAACAGAAAACTGGATGCAATTCACACATCTGATTGGTCTCACCCCTAAGGACTACAGGAGAGAAATTAATCAATAGTTAACCTTCGTTAGCAAGTCTTGCATTTCTGTAGTCTCTCATTATTGTGGAGTTGACTGAGATTTTGGGTTAAATTTCATTTCCTCCTAACGTCATATTAAAATTTGTGAAATTAATTTTGGTTCCAAGTTTTGATTGGACAATTTAACTCTTCTGGTCTCCATTTCCCAGATTTTCTTGTTTAAATTAATTGGACTTTCGCCACCCCTTGCAGTAAAGTTGCAAGACTAAGAGTCCCAGATAGCACACTCTGTTTGGCAGGGGTTTGACAGTTAGAAGCTTGAAAAATGGCCCGTTTTCTTGGGCTGTGTTTACAGCTGCAATATCGACCCTATGGTGTGTCTTATCTGACGCAGTCCAAAGGCCAGGAACATTTGTATTTTCCATAGCTTTGTCCAGGGCAAGTGTACTTGGCCGATATACCTCAGCACGTCCACCACCTGCCTTTCCAGCATTTGCGGGTCCTGGCTACCTCGGCAGCCGGAGAAATAGCGGTGTCCTGGCCCTGGACCTCAAGGAGGAGATGGCTGCGTGGGGATTTCCTTCCCATTTCGCGAATGACTCAAACCCTCGACTTTAGCAGTGTTGTTATTTTCAATATTCACAAACAAGCACCTTCTTCCAAGTCAATTACTTTCTTTAAAATGGGCAACAAATGCATTTATCTGATTTCGTAGGGATTTTTATCCAAATGGAGCATATGAGTACTGCTTCTCACTTATTATCCTACTCAACTGTGACTTAGTGCAGTGTCATGTCACGTCATGGAAGAATTTAATGTGTCCACGGATCAGGATCCTGATTGTTCTTCTGTGGTCATATAATTCTCCAGGGTTCTTTAGGCCTAGTTTTCTTGTCTGCCTGGGTTATTTACTAAGATCAGTGCTTCTTTCATTTCCAAAAGTATGTTCAGGGACTGGTGTTCTGGCACACAGGCTAAGCTGTGCTTGCAGTACTAGCATCCCGTCTCAGAGTCCCAATTTCAGTCCCTCTGTTCTGCTTATGATCCGGCTCCCTGCTCAAGTGCCTGGGAGAGCTGTGGAACATGGCCCAAGTGCTTGGGTTCATGCTACCCATGTGGGAGACCCGGATAGAGTTCCAGGCCATTGAAGAATGAGCCAATGGATAGAAGACCTCTCTCTCTCTCTCACTCTGTCTCTCCCTCTCTGTCACTCAGCCTTTCAAATAAATACATCTTTAAAAATATATCTAAATTCTATCTTTGTCATTCACAGTAAGGACCTAAGATCATTTCATCCTTCTCATGTAACAACACTTACAATGTAAATATTGAGTGTTTATTAAAATTAATATGTAATAGTACTTTAAAATAGAATTATAAATAAGACTCAAATAAAATAATGTGCTCATAATTGTCCTTGCCTCCAGAGACCTTGTTTGGGTTCATATGATGATATCCCTTTGCTGATTAATGTTAATCCAAAGTCAGAAACTTAATAGATTGCTTTACAGTTGATGTTGTTTTTCTTAATCCAACTTTATGGGTATAACTGATGATATAGGTCATAACAAGGACTGTTAAAACATCAAACTATGAGTTCCTGAGCCTGAGAAATGCTAAATAATTTAGTATGTAATTTATGGCTCCTAGAACTGATTACTGCCACTTAAAAATATCTTTTACTGTATCGATATTAGCAGTGTTGACAGAAATATCAATACAGGTAGGATATTGCCAAGGGGGGTGACTGGCATTTTGCTGATTAGTGGTATTAATTTCATTGATGGACTTCTATAGAAAAGAGTACAAGGGCTCTTCACAAAGTTCACAGAAAATGCTTATTAAAAAAACTATTCATGCATTTCAAAATTTTGCATCAAAATAGATTTATCTTTTAATTCTATTTCCATGAGCTTTTTGAGGTAGCCTTGTACAAGTCAAATTCTATGGCAAATACTCGGGGTGATTCACTCTGTCTATCCATACACACACTGCAATTTGACAGCTTTGAACATTTCCAGAAATAACTGGACTACTGCTGAGAGGGGCAGAAAAACACCCAGAAATTTCTGACCAGTGTCTTTCCTGTTATGCTTGCGACTCACTTATTGTTTGTTCTAAGCGGGTGCATTGGTGAGTTTCCTGCCAACAGCTGGGTTTCTGGACCCTGATAACTGCACTCTGATTGTGGCAGGAATGGACCAAGGCTTCATCTCTCAATGCGGAGCCCCCGTAGACATGCCACACTTAGATCAACACTGCATCAAGTGCAAGGCCCTGTGAAGGTGGGTGGTAGCTGCAGGTGGTACACAAAAGCCTCAGATAAACAACTAGTGGAGTAGACGGCACCATGGTCCCAGCAACACTTCCAGCTCCATACCAGTTCCATGTGGGCTTACCACTGCCCCATCGAAAGATGGAATTCTTCTCTTGAACAGGACATGGATTTGTAATTGCGGGGATGAACGGTGCACAGCGGAAGTGATACTGTTAGCTGCTACAGAACACAGAACCCGGCCTGCTCTAGCCCTCTTGGGCTGCTCACCCTTGATGCTCCGACACCCTGCTGTGAGGCAGCCCAGGCCACAGGAAGAGGCATTCTGGCCACATTTGGGGTTGCAGCTAACAGCTGGCACCCAGCGCGAAGCATCAGAGTGAATGAGCCCTCACTGCATTCTAGCCCCGGTCTTTGAGTGTCCTAGCTGAGGTCCCACATATTGGGGAACTTAGAAGAAAAAGGCCGCCTCCTTTGCCATGTTCAAACTTCGGGACAAAGGGGCGGGCATTGGATGCGGTGGCGCCACTCGGGACAGCCACACCCCACCCGGGGGTGCCTGGTTAGAGCCCCAGTTCCTCTGCTCCAGACCCAGCTCCCTGCTAATGTGCGCTCTGGGGAGCAGCATTGATGGCTCCCACGTGGGAGTTCCTCTCTCCTGCCGTCCGCCTGACCCAGCCCTGGCTGTTGAGAGCCTTTGGGAAGTGAACCAGCAGATGGAAGATCTCTCCCTGTCTTTCTCCCTGTGTCTCTCAAATAAAATGCAAATAAGTAATTGTTTCAAAAATGTATGCACCCATAGTGAGGATAATAAATGGCAGTTTTTTAGCACTAAGTTTTGGGGAAATAGTTACTAAGTCACAGTGCCTGGAACATAGCACTCACCATGGAGTAGGGAAGTTGTTACAAACTCCGGAAGGGGCAGACCTCAAAGAGAACGAGATCCAGTCTGCCCATTCTCAATGGGGCCACATCACCCCCAGCGAGGTGGCAAGCATTAGTTCTCTGAGGGTGAGAAATCTTATTTCTTTTAATGAATAAAGCACAGATCTACAAAGAGTGTGTAAACAGATAGATAGCAAACCTGTGGTATTACAATTTTCAGGGGTAGGGGCCAGTGCTATGGCACAGAGGGTTAGGTCATGGCCTGCAGTGCCAGCATCCCATATGGGTACTGGCTTGAGTCTGTCTGCTCCACTTCCCATCCAGCTCTCTGCTAATGCATCTGGGAAAGCAGTAGAAGATGGCCCAACCTTGGGTCCCTGCACCTACATGGGAGACCAGGAAGAAGCTCCTGGCTCCTGGCTGTTGCAGCCGTTTGGGGAGTAAACCAGCAGATGCAAGACCTGTCTCTCTCTCTCTCTCTCTCTCTCTCTCTCTCTCTCTCTCTCTCTGTGTGTGTGTGTCTCCTTCTCTCTTTCAAGCAAATAAATAAATATTTAGAAAAAAAAAAAAAACCTCAAGGAGTAGAGGGCAACTGGGAAAATGGAAGCTTGAGAAACTCAGAATTAGAAGGAGGGAGAGAGCCCTGTGGGCAGGAGAAATCGGAGAGGCAGCTGTCCAAGCAGCCAGCAGTCTAGCCGGAGACCCTGACCAAATGCCTCGGCTTCTCTGAGTTTCAGTTGCATCTTCATGCTCAGATTTGCTATTAAGAGCCAAATGAAATACTTGTAAAATTTTTCATAATGGCTTTTGCTGTGTAACATGTGGCATTTTGTAGTGGTTATTGAAGGAGACAGAATTTGAGTTGAGCCTGAAAGGAAAGATGGTGATTGACAAATATGGGGCAAGGACAGTTTAAACAGAGGACACAAATGGACTAACAATCCGAGGAGGTGCAAGAACTTGTTCCCATGTCTGATGTATCCGGAGAGCTAGGAACAAGGGGGCTAGAAGATCAAACCAAAAAAAAAAAAAAAAAAATAGCCAACAGCAGAGTATGGGGTGAATTGAGTTCAAAGAGAAAGGTTCATTCTGTCACTTTGTCAATTTTTAAAATGATTCTTGCATTTTACAATACACCCACTATGTGCCTGCACTGTGGGGTAAAGACGTGGATAGGAGCAGGAATCAACCGGAGTCAAGGCGATGCAAGTGAGGAGATGCTGCAATCAGACTGTCTGAGTGTACCTCACACTTCCTGTGTAGCAGAGGGATAATGAGAGAAGGCTTCCCCCAGGGGAGCTGTTTAGGCTGGGCTTTACAGGAGCAGGACGGCGCTAGAGCCGAGGGGGGAAGAGAGAGAGAGAGAGAGAGAGAGAGAGAGAGAGAGAGAGAGACTGAGACTTCCAGGAACAGAAGACAGTTCCAAACGCGGTCTGTGCAGAGAGCAGCCAGCAGTGGCCTGGGTCTGTGGGGGAAGCACGCTCGGACTGGAGGGCTGCTTGTGGCCCCAGTGCAACAGGAGGGCCCTGCGCCAGCCCCAGTGCAGCAGGAGAGCCCTGCGCCACGGCTCCTGGTGCGAGCTCTGCCTGGTGTCATGCACGCCGCGCCTTAATTTGTGATAGGCAGATCTCCGTAGGTGGAGGAGAGGAGAGGACAGGGACAGCTGGTCAGAGCAGGTGGCAGAGACAGAGCTTGTGGGTCCAATAGCTGAGAGGAGACTGCGAGGGGGTCCCTGCTGCCTGCCGAAGGTCAGCCCACACGGATCCTAAGGGCCCCCACACCAGGGCCACACTGGCTCCGCCAGCCTCTCTGGTCACTCCCCTTAGCGGGGGACTTACTGTCTCTCATTCCCACGCTCAGGAGCAGGGTCCCAGAACCCACTGGCCTCCTCACTGACCCACTCAATGTCCCCTCAGACTGGGGAAAACTGGAACCAGTACCAGGTGGCCAATGGGCTTGGGGGTGGGCGCTGAGCAGGCTCTGAAGAGGGTCATGCTGGTCTCGCCCGGCCACTCCGTCAGAGCCAGGCCCGGGGTGCAGGCAATACAGTCGACTGGGGGTTGAGAATTTGAAGCACAGGTGTGCTTTGTGGCACCACTGTTTAATCTCTGTATCACGTCCTATCTCTGGGCCCTTGACCTCCCCCTCCCATTGTGTGGTACTGACTGGGAGGCATCAGATCACAGTCCCTAGGGTCTCAGAGAGTGGAGACTTGCTGCTCAGGGTTGCGCACCTGCGGCCTTCCTGGGTCTCCGACGCTGCTAATCCTGGGGCCACACTTTGAGCAAAGCTCAGAGGGGAAGAGTCAGTACCTGGGCCATGTGCTTGCCAGAGAGGAAGGAGGGAACAGCAAGTGCACAGCCCTTGCAGTGAGCCTCACGGGAGCACTGCCTGCCCCCCGCCCCACCGCCCTTTTCCTCTGTGATGGAGACCAGGGTTGGGTCTTCCAGTACCCCTTGTCTCTGAGCAGAGTGAGGGTGACCCTAGGGTTTCTGGGAACTCACGGAAAAGGTAAGGCAAACCCATACAGCTCCTCTTTTCTGCTCTGCCCTCTTCACGCCCCTGCCAGGATGCTGGGGAGGAAGGCGGAGCAGCAGCTCTGGCCTCAGGCACTGGGCACTGGGGCAGCAGGGTGTGGCTGTCCCTAAGCAGAGATTCCCTCAGGGTCTTCACCCCTGCCCCACCAACTTGCAGGGCTCAGCCAGGATGAACAGAGACGCGTCAGCTGCACGCGTTCTCCAAGTGAAGCCACCAACCCCAGGACCCCTCTCTCTCCAGGCCCCTACCTGGGCCAGTGGTACTCAACTTGCCATAGCCAATACATTCACTGCACAAGCAAGGGTTGAGCAAACACTGTGACAGCGTGGTGGACGCCGCCAGAGCCGTGCCTCCGAAGCGCCACGGGCTGCCCAAAGGAGAACTCGAGACTGGGTGCGGGGAAGACCTCGGGCGATGGCGGCACGGGGGTGCCCTCTGAAAGAGAGGAGGCAATTTCCCAAGCAGAGAAGAGGGCAGGGTTGTTCCAGGCAGAGAGAGAAGTAAAAGCCCCAGGTTGGTGGACAGGCCAGGGAGTAGGGAAGCAGTAAGTGGCTGAAGAGGTTCAAGGGCACGGTGTTGGAAGATGAGGCCACAGAAATCCAGACTCCAGGAGCGGGTGGGCGGGTCCAAGAGGTTTCAGAAGACGGTAGCCCCTGAAGGGCGATCGCACAGGCTTGGGCGACCAGCTCCGGGTGAAGGCTGAGGCATGTCCGGCCCCTGGCTCCTGTGAGGCCCCAGCCCAGGCTCCCTGCTGACTCACGCGTTCTCCAGGGAGGGAAGCAGGCTCTGCCGGCCCGCGGGCTCGGGCTCTGGCTCCGCTGCAGGGCGGTTGAGCCTGCCCTTCCTTCTCACTCTTGCACTGCTGCGGGACATCGCCCTTAGGACTCCGTTCTACAGAGGCGGCTCTGGCTCAGAAGAGTCAGCCAGCAAGTGGCAGGGCCACTCCAAGACCCCGAAGGCCATGGTCTTTACAAAGTTTCATACTTAGCAACACTTTCAACCCCACAGGGCCGGAGGGAGGGTTCTGGAAGACAGGTTTGCACAACTCACAGCAGCCCCTGTCAAACTTACCATTTGACTGGGATAGAGAAAGTTCCATAAATCTGGACTTTTCTCTTGTAAGGCATTTTTCATAGGAATTTTTTTTTTTAAGTTGCTTCTCTCTTTTTCTCTCCCTTTCAGTCTGCAGTTTGGTTACAATCACTGGAATGCACACACTGGCTTGGCTGGTTTGACAAGTCTTCCTAGGGGCCCTGCTCACCCCCCACCTCCACCCCTCAGACGTGGAGCACAGTGAGACCCCCTTTGGAACGGAAGCTGGATATCACTGGGAGCTGAGTTTCACGCTGGCCCCGGCGGCGTTGGAGATGGGTGCTTCCTTCTCTGCGGCGGAAGTGGCTGGGAATCAGCCGCCCCAGCGGAGAGAGGGGGCCGTCTCCTAAGCGCGGCTTCCCCCACTCTTGGTGCTAGGCCGGCGGCAGCAGTTGGTGTCCGGTGAGAGGCCAGCCCTTGAGACTGGTTCCTGTGAATCTCAGCCCAAGATGCTCTGAGGTTTTCTAGACGGCTTCAAGGAAATAGGCAGTAGCATTCTCTCTCATCTTCTCTTGACAAGAATCCACCTTGGATCCCGTTTCTCCCGTCTAAATCCACAAGCATTTCCTGCCGCACCAGTGTGGCTCTGCAGGGAAGAAGGCAGGCCAGTCTCGCCAGGCTAAGGGGCTCCAAGACTTTGCAGAGGCCTCGCTCTGGGCCAGGCAGAAGCCGGGGCGGGCAGCAGGAGAGCAGCGACTGGGGGACACGCACAGGGCTTGCTGAGCTCAACGGCAGGACGGCAGCGGCAGGGCACAGACAAGGCCGAACACGGAAGTCATAAAACAAAATTTATCTTTAATTTGTAAGTGTCAACAGCAGTACAAAAGATGGAGTGATGACAACTAGATTAGGGTAGAGAGGACAGTCTTGAGGTAAATGAGCATAAATAGGCAGTTCTTATAGACACTCCCCCGTGGGGCCCACGCCCCATCATGGCATACACATTATCACCCAAGGATGGCAGGCTCAACATTTCAGGAAAGCACCTTGTGCAAAAAGGAAAAAAAAAAAAGTAGCTAAGGTGCCAACATCCACCAGGTCAAGACAGTGTGTCTTTCAATTTTTGTCTTTTCCTTTAATTATGAGGCAGAGGAGGGGAGACTGAAAAGTACCACTGAGAGATGATCCAATGTTGGGTTTTATCTCACGTCAATACTGCACAACGAAATCCAAGAATTTGTGTATGTCACAAAGCTAAGAACAACGATTCATTCCTTTAAATTTGCTTTTTTTTTTCCATTTCTTGAATCCTTAGCAAACTTTTTTTTTTTCATTATCAAGAGGAGAGTGAGAAAGATATGATGGCAACCCTTAAGGTCATTTAAAAACTTTACACTGGACTGTACAAGATTTTTTTTTGATAAACTATTTACATTTTCAGACTTTCAAACATATTCAAAGCAGCAATAGACACTAGTTTTTATGGTTTTTTTTTTCTAAATTGCCCAAATAGTTACCAGCCATGGGCCAAGTAGGTACCTGCGTTATACATAGAATTTCTACAAAGAAAATCTGCAATTAAAATTTGCTCGAGGGTGTATTAAATGCCCTTAGCTTCTCAAGGCTCACACCCACAGAGTTGCTATAGGAACCAAAGCACAGTACCTGGGCAACAGTCGCAGTTGTCCCGACAGCCCTACTCAAACTTTACACTTTGAAACAGCAGCCAGCATGTCTGTCCAGCATGTCAGTGAATTGTGCTGATTAAATTAACATAGAATACAATCTCACAATATACATCACAAACAAATTACAATGTCGGGAAATAAAAGAGTTACAGTAAGATAAGTTATGTAGTAACAGCTTATAAGCTTGTCTAAGGTAATAAAAATTTTACATGGCAAATACAATAATGAATGAACATAAATGCTAAGCATTCTAATTTGCTACCAGTGGAAAAGGGTACAATAAAGACTGCACTTCCAAGAAAGCAAAAACACATATGACAAAGGAAGACACACGGAGAATGCACACGAGCAGACCTGCAATGTGCAGCATACAGAACAGTTACATATTTGCACATTCCCCATACTCCAAGACCACCAGCACGGAGGCCTCGCTTTCTGCTTGTGGTTCTTCAGGAATGAGAAACTACTTGAGCAAGCAATGTCACTGAGTTGCCTTCAACCTTTCAGACTGCCACGGACACGATGGGAAGAGCATCAGCGCTAAAGCCTTACCTTCCTGTCCCTACCCCACCCCCCCCACCTCTGCCCCGAGGGGACCAGGCATTCCAAGTACTTGTTCGTGAGCTTTTGGAAAGCAATCTGTCCCCCACCCCAAAGACAAGACAGGATGGGGATGAATAGCAAATGAGTTTGCATATCAACATTTTCAATGATACTCGCCCAGGGGCACGCTCAATTGGATATGGCATCAGAAACACAACATTGTCGGCAGGAATAACAGACACAAGCTGTTTATTAAGGAAGCACACATGTCAGAGGGCAGATGACCTAAGGAAATGATGCAAGTGCTTTTGTCAAAGGACAAATGAGGTCATACATTATTATTATTATTACTATTACACTTTGAGAGGTGAGCCGAAGTGCCAACTCGATCCTCAGACCAGCGTGTACAAAATCAGGCAAGCCTCCAGCAACCATGTTTGCCATTTTCTCACTAAAAGGAAGACCCAGGAATAATCTCAATACATTCCTCTCACTGCATGTCTATGCAGTTGTTGGCACTTGGTGCAGGACTCCTCATCCGGTTTTAAATCTGCTAAGTGATTCTTTTTCCGTTCCCTAATGAGTTGGTAGAGGTGGACTCTTTGCAAAGTGAGCTGGCTGAGGCAGGTGCCCAGGCTGCCTTTCTCCTGAGGGGAGATGGGCTTCCTGCAGTCCCTGCATGCAGGCTGTGCCTGTGCTCCTGGCCCCGGGGCGGGCGTGCACGGAAGCAGCAGCCTGGCTTCAGGAGCGAAAGCAAGCAGCCTTGCACTTGTCTGATCACTCCTTGTTCAAACACCCCAGGCTCCCGGGGGGCTGATGTTCAGGGGAGGCCAGCATTGGGCCAGCTCAATAGCACGCTGAGCCCACACCTGAATTTAGAACTTGGCCGGCGAGTCGGGACGTTGGCAAATCAAATCCGGCCTGAGGACCAGACTGCAGAGTATCAGATCCCAAACGAAGCAGACTGATGTGTGCTCCTGGAAGGCCAAGTGGGTGCGTGTGCAAAGAACAAAGTTGCTGCACACTTGCCAAGGGGACACTCACAGTGCCGGCCCACTGCCTGCGGCTGCATGGAGGACTTTTCTCTCTCGCCCTTCCTTCCTTCCCTCCTCCCCTCCTTCTTTCTTGCCTTTCTATCCCATATGGCCCACCCTTTTAGGACACGATTGTCTGCCAGTGTCCCTAAACTAAGTGACAAGAAAAACCCTGATCCTGTGAGTTCTGTAACAAAGTGGACACAGTCTGGACATTGGATTTAAAAGTACCACGATATAGGGAGCACTGGAAAAAGGTTGCGTAGTTGTTGTTTTTTTTTTAATCTACCTGGCGGGGTGGGACTTGTATTCATGGCCCATCTCAAGAGGCAGATTTTTGCCTTGACGACGACATTCATGCTTATTGCTATTAAAGGGTCACAGAATTATTGTAGAAGATTTATGTGGATTCACAAAGCACATCGACTCTCTCCTAGCTGTGCTGGGAATTTCTGGTGTTCAATTCATCAACTGTGTACGTATAAAAAGGGAAAAGTCTGAATCTGTGGACAGTGGGTTCTAAACTGCAGGAGAACCCCAGGGAAGCGGTCTGTTGTCCCAGCTACAGGCTGAACAGCTCTCTCGCTGTGGCTGATAATTCGCTATTGCTGTGAAGTACACCGACCCATCAGCTGTAGTTTGGACCAACATATATGGACAGAGAACAAAAAGGAAATACATAACTTACAACTCACTAAGTATTCATGAGCCAAAAATAAATTCTATTTCTATGTTATATTTACACCATTAGAAAAATCTAAAATGAGATGGTAAAGTCATAAAAACTTTGTTTAAGCCCCACCGAAAACAAAATGAAGTGATCCCTATGATTGTCATTCTTGATTTCCATGGATATTTAGAGCCAAACTTGGCTAATAAATAGAATAAACTGCTTATGCACAAAATTTAGATCCAAATACAGCATCACTGTGTAATCCAATGGAAGAGACTTTTACGGTCAGATCATTCCTGAATCACCGTTCATGTTTAACAACATGGCTAGAAGTAACTGCACCCCAGTACCGAGGCAGAGCTGGAGCTAAAACAAAGTGTTCATACACACATGTATTTTGCATAAATAAATGAAATAACAAGACATAAAAATGACTCAAATCCGGCAACTGTGAGGCAAGCCCACACGAGTCGAAACAGATGACTTTTGTTCATGTAGTTTTCGTACAACAGTTTCACATTAGTCAGAAGTGATAAAAAATACCATTTATATCCAGTGCTTATAACACTTACGAAACATCTGTGAGTGTGTGTGTTTTTTGTTTGTTTTTTTTTTTTTCTTACTACAAGCAAAATCAAGTTTCATTCCTAAAGAACAGTCCTTTGTTCTCCACCAGCCCAGAATATTATTTTGGCATGGTCATAAAAACAAACAAAATTAACCTACTATGCTAAATGTTCGCCTTTGTGCAAAATTAATTACATACAATACAATGTTAGCCATACAGCACTCTACCTATGCTACAAAATAAAAAAAAAAAAAAAAAGGAGAGAGAGCACAAGCCAAAGAGGAGAAAAAACATGAGAATGAATTTGAGGAGGAGAGGTATATAATCAAAGAAATCAGTAAGACAATAATAAATACGAATTTTTTTAGAAAAATGACCTCCTCCTCATTTGAAATAAATGTACAAAACCAAAGTTCCAATCCCCAGTCAACATTAAGAACAAAACATTCCTATCAGTACCTTGAACAGCTTATAGAGAGCTCTCCCAGCTAATGACATAGCTGGTACTATCTTGGCTAGACCTATTTATTGCTATTAGGTATGGCCTTGAGCACTCTTTAAATAAATATGAAGTATACTATTTTCTTCCAAGTGACAAAATGGCTCAAGAAATCTGATGGGGCCATTCCTATGTCCTGGTGATGAGAGTCTGGGTTGTCCCATGGGTGCACTGTCCCACTCTCTGACACTCCTCCACTGAAGCGCTGCGGGCGAGGGCCCCCACGGCAACCAGCCCAGGTTTCAGGAAGGTCAAAATGGCATAGCAGAGCTCCCTGAAGTTAAAGAGGGAACGAAACCTCCCTGCGTCCCAGCCCAGTGGCACATCTCCAGAGGAATCCTTGAGTGACAAGTGTGGTTCATGTTGTTCACACGTGAGCACACCCCATATGCAGCCACAGATACAGGGAGCCAGCCAGAGGAGTGCCTGCTGTCCCGCGAGCTGTCTGTTCCCCGGAGTTAACAATAGGAACATCCCGTATAGGGAATGTATTTCTCCTGCTTCTCCTGCCCTATGATTTTCTTTCATTCCCTGGTTGTATCCTGACTAACTGCCTCTATTTTTGCTTTGAGGTGGTCATGCGTCTTCTTGCATGCTGGGGATTTTCCTAAGGACTTCCTGGATGTGCCAGCCCAAGGCAACTCAATGGAAAGGTGCCAGCCCATGACAGCTTCACTGTAGACGTCTACGTGGCCCACAAGCCTTGGGCTTCAATTTGGCTGCAGGAGGCCTGCCTGGCGGTCACCACGGTTGACCCTTGCTGCTGAGCAAAATGCAGGGGAAATGCTGCGGATGCAGATGCTACCACTTGATCTTGAACTGAGTTAGGGGAAAATTCCGGCAAAGGATTCAGTCACAGGGAACCCCAGGGACATCCACATGCACAGCCCTGCAGCCAGATAGACACTCGTTTTTCAGAACAATAATGTGGGCATCTAATAGTATCTTGTTTCAGAAATGCTTCCAGATACTCTGGGGACATAAAATCACTATGTACATCTTTCGTATCTAGCAAGAGAAGGAGGCGAAAAGGGCTGAAAAGTTCTTTGGGGAAGGAGGGTGAAAAACAAGAATTATTAAATTAATGCCACCAACAATTTTTTTTAATAAATAGTAAGTGGACCCTTGACATTCTGGAATGAATAAATTATTTAAGAGAGAAAATGTGTTAAGACTGAATGTCAGGGTTAAAGGCAAAGGGATAATGGATGTAGTGAGCGGCGGTCTCAGGCAGAGGAGACCATTGTGCCGGTATCTGGTGTGGCGATCACTCTGGTGTGTGTCTGTCAGACCACGTCACGCCCTCATGGCACGTCAAGAGGCAAACACAATTGGGTGCATGCACTGTGGCAACCTTGTTCATCCCTTACAATATCGTGTCTCCAGATTCCTGAGTACTTCACCATTTTCTGGAAAAAAAAATGTGTGGTTTGCTATTTTACTTTCAGATGCCAAAGATTGTCTAAGACTTTGCAGTGTCTCATTTAAGACTTTCAAAATATTAAGATTCAAAAGTTAGGAAAAAGTTTGGCACATTCAAAGTTGAACTCTACACATGGAAAAATGGAATTCCGAGGCCTTTTGAATATACTCTACATGCAGCTGCACACGCTGTGGACTTGTCCTGTTTCACAATATGAAATCCTCAGTTGTTTGCTAAAATAACTCAGAATAAAAACACATTCACAACCTGTAGGCCGGCACAGCATACCTGAGTGAGAATGTTTAACCCCATCTAAAACAGTAACTTAAACCTTTATCAACATCCAAAAGAAAAAAAAAAAGTAAGACAAAAATATAAGACTTGTAAGACAGCTATGGGTTGAGATAAGTTTTCAAGTCCTGGTGTCTCATATTTAATATGTCTTCACCTAAATTAAAAAAACAACAACAACAACAATAACAATAACGACAAAAAACTCAAGTTCATGAAAAATCAGGGAAAACTTAATCTGTCTCACACTTTAGGAAACAATTAAGACCATTCTGCTGATGTAATTGTGGAGCCACAAATGCATGCGGGCTCTTTAAGAACTTTTTGTTGGGGGAGGGGGGTGAAATGTCAGAGTATTTTAATTCAGCAAACAGACACTCCTCAGTTGGCACTGACAGCCTCCGGGGCTTCATTTTCACTGCTATAGTCTGATTTGGGGTCATCTTCATAGTCGTCATACATCTCCATTTCATCCTCTCCGTTAATCATCTCGTTTCCAGCTAGGCTTCCGCCGTCTGTCTTCATACCATAAGTGCTCTGGATGACCGGGAGGCTGGGCTCTGGGCTGGCGGAGGTGCTAGAGCAGTCAGATGTCATCTGAGGTGACGGGGTGGTAGTTGCCATAGTAATAGCACCAGGATACACAACACCTGTTCCTGTGGTGATGGGAATCTGAGGCTGCTGCCTGTAACGGATAAAAAGGGGGTGGGGTGGAATGTCCAGAGATAAGTTCTTCTGCATAACATTGGAATTCACTCCCCATACTTTCCAAAGGGGTACCCTGTTTCACGTTCTAAGTCAAGGACAAAAGGTAGAAGAGGTGTTCCCAGGAGGACTCCTGCCACTCTCCCTCACATTGTGCAGGTTAAACAACACAATGGAGCAATTTATTGAAGGTTTTGCAACATAAAGCTATGGTTCTTTTAAAATGGCAAATATGGCAAGGCTTAGATAACACCTGGCAATAGGAACAAGTACTTTGGTTAATTCCACAAAGTTAGGTGTGAGATCACATTTTACAATCTCCCAGAACACTTAAAAAAAAAAAAAAAAAAAAAGACAGGGCTGGCACTGTGCACTGTGGCAGAGCTGGTAAAGCCGCCACCTGTAGTGCCGGCATCCCATATGGGTGATGGTTCAAGTCCTGGTTGCTCCACTTTCAATCTGGCTCTTTGCTATGGCCTGGGAAAGCAACAGAAGATGGCCCAAGTCCTTGGGCCCCTGCACCCATGCGGGAGACCTGGAAGAAGCTCCTGACTCCTGGCTTCGGATCAGCCAGCTCTGGCCATTGCAGCCATCTAGGGAGTGAACCAGCAAATGGAAGACCTCTCTCTCTGCCTCTGCCTCTCTGTAACTCTACCTTTCAAATAAATAAATACACCTTTAAAAAAAAAGACTAGTGGCATGAGACATACTAAAATGACACTGTTAAGCAGGTTTCCTTCACCTTCATCTTGGTTTCAGAAGTGTACAGAGAAAAGATCATAAGGGTCTTAGTATGTCCCAAAGAATCCAATTCAGCAAAGCATTTACTTGTTACTCATGCAGATATCTACTCCTTGTTATGTCTGAACCTGAAGGGAAGGACTTCTATCCAAATCATCTTGGATATCATTACCCCTGAGGCCTGGGGCTAGAGCTAGCATTGGAGGAGGCTGGAGCAAAGAGCAGTGAGAGCTCTCCAACAGTATCGAATAACAGACCCCAGCCACAATGCCCCATCCCAGACCTCAGCGAGGGCCATGGTCTGGGCACACTAGGACCATTCTTCACAATGGGACCCTGGTGCAAACAAACTGACCAGATCCTTGGGTGAAGGTCAGTCTCTCCCTTTGCAGGAAGACATGGCTGCTCTCACAGTTTCACTTGAGCATCCTGATACGTAAGCATCAAAGCTCTACCTAGCTCAGAGACTGTGATGGAAACAGGATTTTCATGGATGCAATATTCACCAAGTGTTTCTCAATCTTTGTGGTCAGTAAATTACAGCTGAAATTCATTTAAAATGTCATGTTCACTACTCTCTCTGAGCCACAGTTCCCATATATTTATAAAAGTTGGGGTCAAGAAAGTTTGGAAGGTCCTTGTGCTTTCTTTACTCATGCCTTTGGGTCAGTCACCACTTGGAACATTCGTATTGACCCTACACATTATCACTGACACTTTCTAATCACTTCACTTCACTATACCAGCAAAATATCCTGTACCTATGTGGAAGAGGCTGTGTTAGTAGATGTGTTAAGAAGGAGCGAGCCCCACAGGGTGGGAGGGATGGCGGAAGGGAGAATGATGGAGACACCCTGTGAGCTGTCTGATCACGCTGTCTTTTCTTTCAATCACCATGAGCACAGCGACTCTAGCTTTTCACTAACATGACATACAAAGTATTTTCCTGTTTATTTCCTCATTCAACTGACATGGCGACCCCATGAGTTAACAGGGCCCATTTTTTCGATGCAGGAAATAAGGCCGTGCTTTAAGCCCTACATTCAATAACAAGCAAAGCCAAAATTTTGAACCTGGGTCCTCACCTGATTAAATTCTACCACTCTCTCCTTTACAGACATCAATGCCCAGGCATAGTTGGCTCGCCACATCAGGACAGCTCCTGACTCCTGTGGAGTATGTCAGGAGCCAGTTCATTTAAGCACCTCGATAGTAATCCAATTTCTAGGATTTTTGTGGGGAGTTTTTTTTTTTTTTAACTGTCTGAAGGAAGCAGATGATAGAGGATTCCAAATTTATGTATAGAAAAGTCCTATACTGGTTTCCCTCACATTGAATCAAATTCAATAAACAGTATACTTCTTGCTTTCTAAATTTTGGGCAAATTAACACAAATTAAATTTCATGCTCACCTGCCCAAGGCAAGTAAGTGTCTCATTAATGTTTTTATTGAATTTAGATAATTACAATACAAATATTTTTGCCTCTGGGCCAACACTGTGGCATAATGGGTAAAGACATTGCCTGTGACACTGGCATCCCATATGGGCACCAGTTCGAGTCCTGGATGCTCCACTTTTGATCCAGCTCCCTGCTAATGCACTTGGGAAAGCAGCAGAAGATGGCTCAAGTGCTTGGGCCCCTGGCACCTTTGTGGGAGACCAGGAAGAAGCTCCTGGCTCCTGGCTTTGGTCTGGCCCAGCCCTGGCCTTTGTGGTTATTTTGGGAGTCAACCAGTGGATGAAAGATATCTCTCTCTCTCTGTCTCTCTCCCTTCCACCTCTCCCACTCTCTCTCTAACTCTGCCTTTCAAATAGCTGAATCTAAAAACATATATACATTTTTGTCTCAATCATATTATGAAAATTTTTACTGTAATATTAACCCATTTTGGAGATTACCCAACTCAGCAAGGTAATATAAATTCTGCCTGCCAACCCAAACTATCAAATGGCACATCTTCTTTTCACAAAGGCATGTTCCTTTCCCACAAAGAACAGATTGGAATTTTTGCAGTATTTCTATCAAAATACCCATATTGATAGGTCTATTAAATAAACATAAACTGAATCCCTAATATGTGCTAGGACTATACACTGATGTTTTCATGTTATCTTCTTTAATCCCCCAAATATGCCTAAAGGTCAGTATCACCTCTTTCACAGAGAAGTGACCAATTAAGGTTCAGAGAGTTTAAGTTGTTTGACCAGACAAGTACGGCTGCCGGGAGTTAAAACTCATTCTCTACTGGATATTGAAACTAGGCTGAGAAAGGCAAGCTCAGACTATCAGAAAAATACTTAGCATTTTGAGTTAGAATCAAACTCTCCTAAACTGGGCTTTTTGTACTTAACAGTATTTGGGCATTACGTTGGTAATAAAATGTTAAAATTAAACAATCAAACACTTGTATATGACACTAACATGCATATCCTAGGTGGTGCAGAGACGTGACTGTTTTAAGTCCCCAGTTAGTGCTGAAGTCAAAAATGGTGTTGGTCAGAACCCAAAGATTACTCCCCACTGCAAGGAAAGGAAGGTGACCGGCTCTGCTACCGGTTCCACGTTTGCACATAGCTGACTGTTGCCCCAGGAAGGTCTTCTAGGAAGATTAGGGGGTGTGGGGAGCAATCCGGACTGGACTGAGTTACTGGAATTAAGACTTATTCTATGCATCTGCTCTCCCACAATATGGCGCTGGGAGAGAAGTAAACAGCTTCCGCACAGCTGCCTCCAGTTCAACCAATAAACTGTAGGACTTGCTCCTGATTGGAGAGCAGCGTACTCGGCGTGTGGGCAGCCGAGTTGGGATTGGCGGAGGAGGACTATAAAGGAGGAGAGAGACGGCATGCACCAGGAACATCTAAGGGGAACATCTAGCTGAAGGAACACCTGTGCAGCCCCCGAGAAGAGCCGGCCGGCGGTGTGCCGCTCCCCTGCGGAAGTGGGGAATGTGGCCAGGGGGAACTGCCCTTCCACGGAGGTGGAAGGGATAGTAGCCAACCCGGGAAGAACCAGCAGCAAACCCGGGGAGGGCCGAGCAGACAAAAGAGCAGCGCAGGGTCCTGTGTCGTTCCTCCACGAAGAGGGGGAGCGACAAGGGGGCATACCACAAGAGCTTCATTATGTGCCCAGTTCTCAGAGAGACTGGGGCTTAAATCCCAGCTCCACCAGTTCCTGGCTGTGTGACTTGCACAGGAACTATTACCACTGACGCTCCTTCTCCGCATCTAAGAACTAGACTATTACAATGAGCACACAGACTCGACAGCATCATCAAGGAGATTAGGAAAGAACACTGACGAGGAGGAGGCAGTCAAATACTACTGTGTGTGTGACCCTCAAGGAGAGCAGGCCTGCTCTGGGTCTGCTGGGACACCGAGGAGGCCACAAGGTAATGGACTGGACTGTCCAGGAGTGCAGGCCCACAGGAGCCATTTGGAGTCAGCCGCAACCACGGACTGTAAAGCAATACTCTGGCTCACAGGCTGCCAGGAGAGGGCTTCCTCCAATTCTCTGCCTAATCTGTTGGGCTACACAGGTGAACCGGGCAGGAGAAAACACACTAGCCTGCTTACTAGTCTACACACTTATGAACATGAACTTCAGATCAGCCTATGGTGCCACTCATTCTTCATACAGAACATGTTCCTGGCTCATCCTTTCTTCTGCTCTCCCAACAACGACCTCACACTTCCTCAGCTCCCCCGCATTGTCCAGCTTCTTCTCCCCCATTCCCACTCAGCTCTGAGGATCTGACTTTCCACTGCATGAAGAAATCAGAGGCAATCAGGAGAAACTTTTCACAAGATTCCACAGTCACACTGACTAACCTACCTCTATATGTGCCTCTCTCTGCCTTCCTGTATTTTGAGTCAGCTCATAATCCAATAAAAGGACAAACCCTCTGCTTGTACACTCAAACTACCTGTGCTCACTTACTAAGAGTAACTTTCCCACAGCTGTTTCTCCCATTGTATCATCAATTTTCACTCTCTCCTGCATCATTCCCACCAAACATGTCATAATCACTCCTACTTTAAAAAAAAAAATTCTCTCTTGACTCAGATTTTCTTCCAGACATGGCTCCATTTCTCTTACTTCCTCTAAAGCAAAACTCTTTGAAAGGTTGTCTCCATTTCTTCTACTGAATTTTTTCTTAAATCCATTTCAATCTTTCCAACACTATACTGAAGCAGAGCTTATGAGCAGATCACCATGGTGTTAAACACAAAAGTTAGTTCTTGTTCCTCAACTTACTTGATATATGACATAAACAGCATTTGATGCAGTTAAGCACTCTGCTCCTTGCTAAAGCATCTTATCTGCTTGTCTTCTCAGATATCCACTCTTCTAGTCTACCTCTCTTTTTTAATAAAAAGATTATTTATTTATTTAAAACTGAGAGTTGCAGAGAGGGAGGGAGAGAGGGAAGAGAGAGATCTAACATTTCCTGGTTCACTCCCCAGATGGCTGCAACAGCCAGGACTGAGCCAGGCCAAAATGAGGAGCCCAGAGCTTCTTCCAGGTCTCACACATGGGTGGCAGGGGCCCAAACACTTGGACCATACTCTGCTGCTTTTTTCAGGCCATTATCAGGGAGCTGGATTGGAAGTGGGGCATCCAGGACAAGAACCGGTGACAAGAGCCCATTTGGGATGCCAGCGTCACTGGCAGTGGCTTTACCTGCTACGCCACATTGCTGGCCCCATCTTATTCTCATCTCATTAGCTGCTCCTTCTGAGTCCCCTTGCTGCTTCCTTCTCAGCTGCCTGACATCTAAACTCTAAAGTGCCCAATGAATCAGTCCTTTAACTCTTCTCTTTCTAAATTTATCTCCTTGGTACTTTTGTCCAATTCTGTGGTTTTAAATAATATCAACGCACCAAAAACTCTCCATTTTATTTCTCCAGTAAGCACTTCACTCCTAAATTCCAGACTCAAATATACAACTACTTATTTTATTTGGATGTCTAAATACCACCTCAAACTTACAGGTGTAAAAGTCCATTTCTGATCAATCTTCCACACACCTAATGACTGCTTCATCTCTCCAATTGCTCAGGACAATTCTTAGGAACTGCATTTCTTTCAAATTGTATATTCAATCCATCAGCAAATCCTATTGGTTGTCTTCCAGGAGCATATTTAGAATCCATCCACTTCTTATGACCTCCACCCCTACAAATGTTGTTAAGCCACCATCAACTCTAACATGGCTAATGGGAACGGCCTAGCCTCCTTGCTGTGGGCCATTACCCTGCATTTACACTTCTCGACATAGTAGACAGAATGATCCTTTCTAAACCTAAATCATATCACAGCACTCTTCTGCTTAGCATCCTTCAATGCTTTTCCATCTCATTGAGTAACAAATTCAAAGTCACCATTTCCTTTTACAGTGTGTCTCCCTGACCCCTCTCTGACATATATTATGACTTCCACCTACTCACTGACTGTACTTCTGTCATCTGGTCTTCTGATTTCTTCTCTAACAAGCCAAAGACAATCTTGCCTCAAGACCTTTGAAGTTCCTGTTCTCTCTGCCTGCTTCTCCCAGATATCTGCACAGTTTGCTCTCTCACTTATTAAGGACTTTGCTCAAACATTCACGGTACAGTTTTCCATAGCTACTCTATTTAAAATAGTATCCTATCCTTTGAAACTCCCTACCCCTTTCTTTTACTTTGTTTTAAGGGACTCAGCACTCTTTCAGATACATTGACTCATGCACTGATTGATCATCTGACTTCTGCCTGTAGAAAGCAAGCCTCAAGAGGACATGACTTCACTGCCATGGCTCTAGAGCATGGACAAAAAAACCCCTAGGAATCCTGTCCTAGAGAAGCAAAGATGCAGTGAGACTAGATGTATGAGAGGGAAAATGATGAAGAAAGGATATGAATATAATCATCTTTGCAGGATTTGTCCTCATAAGAAATAGGAGAGATTTATTTGAGGGGAGACTAAAGAAGAATTAGAACCAATCTACAAAAAGATAAATTACGTCTCAGTTAAGAGCAAATAAACTTCTGACATTAAGAGATGGTCCACCAAGAAATGAATTCCCATGGTAAGTGGTGAGGTCACTAGCCATCGATGAGCTGGAGCAGAATATAGATAAGACACCTACTCTCAGTGGGTTAAGCCACTGCCTGCAGCTATGCTATCCCATATGAGTGGTTCAAGTCCTGGTTGCTCCACTTGTAATACAGCTCCCTGATAATGCGCCTGTGAAAGCAGCAGAGGATGGCCCAAGTGCTTGGCCCCTACCACCCAGGTGGGACACCCAGATGGTATTCCAGGCTCCTGCCATTGTAGCCATTTGGGAAGTAAGCCAGTGGATGGACGATCTCTCTCTCTCTCTCTCTCTCTCTCTCTGCCTTTCAAATAATTAAATAAATAAACCTTTTATACAATGTTTAAAAAATAAAAAGAGGGGGCCAGAGCTGTGGCATAGCGGGTAAAGCCATCACCTGCAGTGCTAGCATCCCATATGGGCACCCGTTCGAGTCCTGGCTGCTCCACTTCTGATCCAGCTCTCTGCTGCGGCCTGGGAAAGCAGTGGAAGATGGCCCAAGACCTTGGGCCCCTGCACCCACATGGGAGACCCAGAGGAAGCTCCTGGCTTCTGGCTTCAGATCAGTGCAGCTCCAGTTGTTGCAGCCATCTGAGGAGTGAACCAACAGATGGAAGACATCTCTCTCTCTCTCTACTCTCTCTCCCTCTCCTTCTCTCTCTAACTCTGACTTTCAAATAAATAAATACATCTTTAAAAAAATAAATAAAAAGAGAGGATATCTACTATGGTTGCTGCTTGCAGTGTGTAATATCTGAGGCCCCTTCTAATTATGACTGATTCTTAGGATGGAGAATCATAAGCTTGTTGTCACATTGATCTTGTAATATCATCGTTATGATCAGCATAAGAAGAAACCAAGAACGTAAGTGAGCATAGCTAACTGCAAGTTGAAGAATCCTGGCTTTCTAGGCTCCTGCTCCATCCTGCCTATCTTAGATTTTCTTCACTGCTGGGAAATTCTAGGTTGGCCTTCTTTTCCATTATTGAACATTTCCATATTTCCCCCAAATGCTCATGCTCTCCTTTATATTACACAAAAATCAGCTATCTACCAGCCGGACCTACCTAAACCACAAGTCTCTTCTTCAAGGATGCCCTGTGATTGGTAGGTCCTGATGCATAGTATTCTCTCTTCCTCTGAACTTTACTTTCTTGTCTACAAAATCAAGATCAGTAGCTCACGATATGTTATGCACATTAATATGCTATGTGTTCCATGTGTGTATGTTTGTAACTATTATTTGCTAATATATTCATATATGTGTCTGGGTTATCCAACTGTATCCATGTATGTCTGGCTTATCATTCTCTGAAAGCTTAAATGTACAGAAATGATTCCTCATGTGCTATCTTAATTTAGTACAGTGCTGGACACCTAGCTGGTTTCAAACAGGCCCTTACCAATTGACTGACTAATCAATGAACAAAATGCAGAATCTAGCCAGCAGGCTCAACCTTTGTCTATAAGGAATTACTTTCCTAAAAAGCATTTTTCCTTCCTTTACTGATCTATTTCAAAGTTAAAATTCAAACACTGCAGATTCCACTAACAGGAATAGCTGCCAGGTATTGGGTTTTACAAACAATGGATGTGAACATCAAAACAAAGTCACAGATGCTTATGAAAGTGCAGGTACAAAACTGGTATAAATGGAAATGGGTAAGAACTCTCCCTCCCAGGCCATGAGGGCTCAACTGTTGAGCCCAGAGTTGCTGCATGGGTTCCAAGTCACAAGACAATGTCTGGAGTACAGGCTAACTTTGTAAATTGCACAGGGCCGACGTAGATATGTTGGCAAGGCCCCATTGCTTTCTGATCCTTCAGACCGTTACATAATCTATGAAGGCTCAGAATTTATTTCAAAGTCTGTAGCTGTTATTGCAGGAAGGAATGGAAACAACAGCAACCTGCTGGGGGTTCTGGTCCAGCTTCTTCACAGAGGGACAATGCTGAGAACAGTTTGGTTAGTGTATGCTAATGTACACTGCAGTATTGGTGTATGGCGGTTAGTGTATCTGTGTTATATTTGTAAGCATCTTATAGGTTTAATTCAACCTCTTTAGGATTAAGATCAAAACGGCAAATGCTCAAATCACTAATAGCATAAGGTTTTAGAAAATAATATGACAGTATTTCAAAAAGTTTGTGGAAAATGCATATTATGAAAAAGCTACATGGATTTCAAATTTTGTTTGCGTCAAAATGAACTTACCTTTTAATTCCATTGTTCTATAAACCTTTTGAAGTACTCTCATATCCACTTGGCACACAGCGTTATTTTTCTAGAATAATATTTATTCTAATTTAGATCTTACCATGTGCCAGACACTGTTCTAAGCACTTTGCATATAAATTATTCAATCTTCATAGGGGTCTTATGTCACTAGTATGATTGTTATTCTCATTCTACATACAAGAAAACTGAGATACAGAGAGTTTAAATAAATTTCCCATGGGAAATCGGGGAGTTTGGAGGAATGAAGAGTAATATGCACTCATTCCCACAGAAAGAAAGCACATCTACTGTGCAAGCCAGACGAGCCCCAGAAGTGACACTGTCAACCACTACACTGTACAGTCTCTAAACAACATGTCGTCTCTAACTGAAAGGTATGTGTAATGGGAAAACAAAGGCATATGCTTCATAGTCGCATAAGCCTGGTTTAAATTTTAGTTCTGCCATTTACTAGCTGTGTGGCCCTGGACAAAGTATTCAACATCTCTGAACATTACATTTTCAACCCTATAGTGGGGATAATATTGTGTATTTTATAGTTCTGGTATATTTGCAATAATCTGTATAATTCAACACAGTACTTAGTACACAGTCTTTCATAATCATGATTCTCCATTATTATTGCTTAAAATATAGCCTAACATTTAATATTTTACAGTACCTGCACAATTCTCTTTTAATTCACAGGCAAACTAGTGAATAAGTTCCCAAATAAAAGAAAGTACATTTGGGAAAAGACATCATTGTAGTTACCTGTACTCTAATGAATATTGTTTCTATATAATAGTGGTATCCATCAGGGTTATTACAAAACTCTGATACTTCATCTACCAATGGAAGGGGTTAAATCCAAGATAAGAGCTAACTGTACTCCATTCCACATTATTGATAAATTCATCTCAAAACAACTAAGAAAAAAGTCTAACTCATCAGCTACAGTTGTGGAGTCAGTAAAACGCACAAGAAGGTTAATACATGCAGTTTTATTGGCTTAAAAGTTACTCATGCCTTTTCCAAATCAGCTATAAAAATTGATCTCATCCCATCCCATCAGGAAGTCAATAACAATCAGAACTTTTTGTTGTTTTTCTCTCTACTCCTCTTGTAATAACCGTACATCTAACAAAGATCAATTTCCAAAGAGGGCCCTCAGGGAGTTAATAATCTATCAAATACAACTACTTAGAAGAGAATGCAAATCTGCAAGTGAAACAACACCTGGCTTTGTGCTGTAAGTATTAACAAAGCTGACCAGAGGAAAATGCTCAGAGCTGCAGATTCAGGATTCAGATATGCTGGGCACGTGCAGCCCTCGGTAGCCACTTTCCACAGTCTGCAGTGATCCTTCCATGAAGCACTCTCTCACGCTACCAGAATAGTATTCTTAGTATCCAAATTTCACAACCAATGACTTCATTTTCTCCAGGTAAGAATCCTTTTTTGCTCAGGTGGTGTAGTGTCAGGACATGGCTATGAGGTGTATTCTGAGGAAACATGCTAAGGACAGTCCCTTAGTTGTTCCCAACAATGGAGGCCAAGGCCTGAACTTGAACCTTTGCTCTCTCTCACCTCCAGGAGCCACAGGACCTCTCTAAACTTCAATTGCCTCATTGTATTTAGAGGATTGTTGATTTTGATATCTGAAACGTCTAGCATACACTAAACACACAAAGGGGATATATCTTGTGATAGGATTGTCATTTTTAGCCCTTGTTTATACTCCTGTGGAACTGTGGTTTTCCTACTTTCTACTTGTTGAATATTATGGTTAGTGCAGGGAGCCCTCAGGGAGGGAGGAAAGTATGGTTGTCTTCTTAGAACTGTATCTATGAAATAGATGAAATTTGTTCTCTTCATATTAGTAACAATTAAAAAATACACCCCCCCAAATGGTAGATGTTATTAAGCTGTTTTAGTGGGTTTTTTAAATTTTATTTTACACATAGTGGTATGTGTTGAGGCATTTTGATCCATAGATATTTTAATGAACCTTTTAGTAAAAGACATTAAGGTAAACAGTATTGTCATAACTTACGTTTTGAAACATGTATCAGGGATCTAAAACAATACCTTTGATAGCTTCCAGACTATAGTGAAAGAGACTCACTTGTGTATCACTGAACATAGGCGACATGACTCAGGAAAGGCCAGGAATCACTGAAGATCTCAAATTTAAAATTTTTATTATTTTTTCAAGAGCTACTATACACCATCTAAGAGGTACACTAACAACATTTAAAGGTCTGAAATCTGTATTTTGTAACTGTGACTATGCTACCTAAAGGACACCATGAGTTGGTGTGTTTCATAAATCTAACCATTGTGTAAGCCGGTTCTATTCCATTGAAGCTTTTGGTTTGAAAACATTGCTTTGAAAAATGCGAACATTTATAATGTAGAAGAATTTGATAACCTTATTTTTGCATGTCTTCATTCATTAATATATTGGGATTTTTGGATAATAAAGTGGTTTAAGTCCCTCCTTACCTCTCTAAACTTTGCCATAGTATAAAGAAATTCAATGATTATCTAGTGTGATAAAACTTATGGTCTTACTGTGATATGTATTAAATACATGTTAAATAGTAGTGATATTAATGATACTAACAATTGCTGTGATATACTCAATACAAATTAAATGGTGATGATAACACTACAGTTCACCTTCATTGATATTGTGCTAAGCACTGTATGATGTACTTTTTAAAAACATTGCCTCAGGGATGACGTTGTGGCATAGTGGTTAAAGCCACTGCCTGTGACACCAGCATCCCATATGGGCATCTGTGCAAGGCAAGTCCTGGCTGCTCCACTTCTGACCCAGCTCCCTGCTAATGGACTGGGAAAAGCAGCAGAAGATGGCCCAAGTGTCTGGGCCCCTGACACCCATGTGGGAGACTGATGAAGCTCCTGGATCTTGGCTTCAGCCTAGGTTGGCCCTGGCCATTGCAGCCTACTGGAGGATGAACTAGAGGATGGAAGCTAGTGCTATTTCTCTCTCCCTCTCTCTCTGACTTTCAAATATAAATAAATAAATCTTCTTAAAAATTGCCTCATTGAATCTCCTCAACCATTGTACAAGATGGATACTATTATTTGTTTCATTTCACATGTGAGAAAACAGAAAAGAGATAAAATGACTTGCCCAGGTTGGTGGCACAGTCAACATCTGAACCTCAGTATCAACCCGAAAGGCCATGCTCCTTCCCCAAACACTGGCGTATTGCAGATACAGGATTTAGACTATTCCCATTGTCTTTTTTGAATTCTGACAATTTACTATATCAAATTAATTTTATACTTTTAAACATATGCTTCTGAAACCAACTTTTAATCCCAATGGGGTTACCTATTGCACGTCCTCAGAAATAAACAGCTCTGTGCTTCTCCTTTAGGTATTTTTTTTTCTACCATTAAGGAAAGCTTTCTTTCTCCCTGGCACAGCATAGCTCCTCAAGCCTCCTTCAAGACAGCAGTGAACGCAGCTTCCATTTTGCTTTCTTCACTTCTCCCTCTTAAGCCTTTTCCCAGCTGGCTTCCAGTTGCTTCAGGTCTTGCCTCCAGAGTGGTGCCCTGGCTCCCAAGCCTCTGAGCTTCTAGGTCTGAGTGTGCTGGAATCTACAGCATCTGCCTCCCCACTTATCCTGACTACTGTGGTCATAGGGAGACTCTTGTGAATGCAGACAGTCAGTCAGCCAAGTCGAAATTTATACCAGAAATCTATTACCTAATTTTTAAACAAAATGACATGAAATCAGACTTGAAGATATCAAAAACATGTCTAGTTTCTGATTTAAACAAGAAAATCCACATTGTTACTGCTTCCACCACAGCATAATTTACTGCAACAGGAGTTCTGGATCTCATGCCAAAAATGAGGTCCTCTAACCAATGTCAAGGCCAATTATCTTGTGGTAGATCCCACAACAAAAGCAGACTATTGTGATTACAATCAGAAGCACCACCCAGAGAAGCTGGAAAGCTTCTGGGGATTTCTTAAAGTTAGTTTCTATTTTTTTTCTCCCTGTGTGTCTGTTTAAATAAACTACCGCAAACTCTGTGTGTGGGCACCGAGTATCTCAGAGCCCTTTGGGAAACAATGGAAAGGGTGATGAGCTGGGAGTGTGCCACTGCCGGTCTGTTTTCATCTGTGTGCTTGTGACACAGCAGAGATGACAATGGCTAAGCCCCTTCAGCATGCTGCATCCTCCTGCCTTCCCTGATCGGCTTCCCCAACACTGCCAGGGGCCAAGCCGTGCTTTTGTCCTAGGAAAGCAACGCCCAGGTGGCTGAGCACTTACCCCACGGTGAAAAACTGCCTCATCTCCTGTCTCCGAGACCTCATCAGTTGCTTGTACTCCCCAATCCGGAGCTTCTTGCCGTCCACAATGCAGGTGCGCTTCGGTCGGGGTTTGTATTTGTAGTTTGGGTACTTCTCTAAGTGGATCTTGCTTAGCCGGGCCTGCTCTTCGTAGTATGGTTGCTTCTCCTGGTTGGACATGGATTTCCAGCGAGATCCTAGATGCGAAAAATAGTTTTAAGAACCCAAGTGATCAAAGCAACATATTCCAGGAAAATAGGACTAGATACATCTTTCCACCACTTCACTCACTTCTACCCTGGGTAGCTCCTGTTATCACAGACCACTGAGCCTCCCAATAGTGTTTTAGACTATAAAACAAAGGACAATATTGTATGGAACACACTTATTGTATTACTTTCTCCAAATAACTAAGCCTGATGCTACTTTAAGGTTTCAAAATACATCTCTGCTGCTTAAAGATCATCTCCCACACCAAAGTTGTTGCTGTCCATTCTGCTTCTCTCTTGAACAGTTAAAATCCTACCCTTCCCAAGCATACTTTTGAGTATGGTAGGATTCTGAGGCAAAGTTCTTCGTACCAACAGTTCAAACATCTTCCATACTCCAAGTACATTTAGCAAAGCTATCCTTTGATAAGATGTCAGCAGATGTGGATGCCCTTCCACTTAAAAAATCTACTGTGCACACCATCTCCCCTGGCCTAGGGTAATTAAAAAGCCCAAACTTACTTAAGAAGTTAGAGCTTTAGAACCGGAAGGTACAGTTGGAATTATATATACCATTTTCAAGTACTATAAACGCTCATTCAAAGCTGTACCAATAAAAGTACAAAAATTTTTAATACGGTTTACACAGGAAGAAGGCAAAGTATTCCCTTCTCCAATATTGTTTATAAAGAATGATCTAAACACTTGACGAAAAAGGGATGTGTTTTTTACATGTATCAAATTGCATTTTTGTGTCTTGCTGCTGAAGAAAGCAGTAACAGCTGTGCGGACTGGACGTTAGCTATTCTTCAGTGGAGATTTTTTCATACATAAACAAATGGAAAAGTTGTGCAAATATTCTCTGTAGCCAGCAATATCCTGGTCTGCTTTAATAGCACATCAATCCCTGTTCTTTCCTGGTTGTTGTGTGGATGCTCCATGCACACAGGCTTCTCTGTGCCCCTCTGGCTCCCAGCAGCTTAAAGCCCCAGTGACCACAGGAATCTTGCTACCCTGCAACTGCTGGTGTTTCAAAGTTTACATTTTAATGAATATAGTTACTATACCCCCAATGTATTTTTTGCAGGATGCACACCAATAGTATGGATTCCCACCGTTGCCAAAATGCAAACAGAGAGGCTCTGTGTCCATCTGAAAGCTTACTCACATTGCCACTGAAACGGCAGGAAAACTATGAAAATCTCAATGAAATATCAAACTCTAAGGCCAGGGAAGCATTGATTTTACGTTTTCGGATTTTTTTTTTCAAATGTCCATTAGGAGCATTTGAGGCTGAAAGGTATTTAAACTCAAAAGAATAATATCCCTGTGTGTGTCTCAGAAACCCTAACAATAAGACCCCACTTAATTGTAATGAGTTTAGTCTCCACCTTGAAGTTTGAAAGTCAAAAGGAAAAAAACAAAACAAAAACGTGTATTTTATCATTTCACCACTACTTGATCTCACGTATGTTTCAAATTTTCTTAGAGGTCACTGCTTCAAAATGCCTCAGAATCAAGTTAAATTATTTATACAGCGACACAACATGTGTATTTGTGTATGTCCAGATCGTTGATATTTATTCAGGTTAAATATTTATTGCTTTTGAACAAAACATTTAAAAAATTAAAACCACAGTTTAAGTCTCTAACGTTTTTCAGCTTCTTAAACAGCTCCTTTTGAGATTTTGTCACATCATGACAGCTTAAATAGAACAGTGCCTTCTGTGTTTTTTCTCTTTAAAGAGGAAACATGTTGACTGTAATGCTGCATGTTGAATAAAATATGTTCAATATGTTGAGCACAATAATTCCAAACTGTATAATCTGTACGAGGCAAGCTTTACGCTAATAGAACAAGGCTTGAGTTTAATCCTGAGAAACAGGGAATCACTCTGCCAATTCCCCACAAAATGGGTCTCTGCCCTGTGGTCTATGTGTTCAACTCACTGCTATGAAATTTGAACTAGTCAGATCTTATTAAAGCACATGTAGCTTTATGCTGCAAGTTTTAAACTGATTATCATTAGAGGCACAGCTCCATACCCCGTGAATTTCACACCATTTCGGGGTTCACCCTTAGTCCTTGAGGTATTCTTTCAGTGAGACATACAAACCCAATAACACCAAAGCAGAAAACTGTGGGGTCTATGAGTGTTCCCAAGGCTTCAAAGTAACTTCGGGATTTAAGTAGACTAAGAACAGGAGATGAAGTTTGTCTCTGATTCCTGTTTAGCAATGGGAACTCTCAAGAGTCGCTAAATTCACAGTATTAACACACACTATAAATAGTTTGTCTCTAAAATAAGATTTTAGCCACCTGCCCTCCTGGGTGCGATAACTCCTAAAGCGAATGCCACGCTGTGTGGTGGGAGAAACAGACATGATGACAAGGGCTCCTGGAGCAGCTGGCCAAGCTTCATCGGCCTTTGCCCAACCGCAATCTGCCTTAAGAGCCTAGTTAGTTTCCACCCCTGCCTTCCACATCTGCAGCACCCCCCGGGGTAGAAGATCAGCATCAGCTGCACTCACCTAAGATTTTGCTAATGTTGGAGTTATGCATGTCGGGGAAGGCCTGAAGGATTTTCCTCCTCTCATCCTTCGCCCAAACCATGAATGCATTCATTGGTCGCTTGATGTGTGGCTCGCTGCTGGCACGGCCGCGGGCATCCCTGTAGACTCGGGCTTCAGCCACAGTGGCACCTCCTGTTGGCCAACAATAATACTGCTGTAGTTTAGCTGCAGAGCCATTCATTGCTTTACTTCCTGGAATGTCAGGGCAGGAAGAACAAGACGGATGCAAAGCATTATTATGTGGATAACGGAACACAGCTTGCCGCCTGGTTCTGCTGTCTTCTCTAGGCCCTTCTTTTCTAAGTGACCTCTTGGAAGCAGAAGACAATTTTAAATGACAATTCTATAGGCCCATCTGATGTGACCCTCAAATGTGTGGGCAAAATTAAATTTGCATTTTTTATTCACCTACTATATTTACTCCAATCAATTCTAGGGGATAGTAAAATAATGATACATTATCTTATGGTAAATTTTCCTGCTGGGATTCTTTCAAATTCCTCCTTTTTATTTGTCATTTTAACCTCACTTGACAAAAGCTATAGCCACTTCAAATGCTATGTTCTCCCCATCTGCACCCCCACCCCTGCAAATAGAATTATTTTCCACCATGTTGTGCCCTGGCCTGTGCTCTTCTTACTTCATGAAGATCCTTCATCCTTCATGTGAAATCCCACTCATCTTTCAAGTCCTATTCATATGTTGGTATTTTTCAAGAAAGAATGAACTTGATGGGAAATATTAACTGCACAAGTACTATGAGCTAAGCTTCATGTCAGGTGCCAGGGATACAGATGTGAATAAAACAGCTCCTGCTTCTAGGAGCTCACAGTTCAGGAGAGGGATGGACAGTTCTAACAGAGGGTGAGGTAAGTGCTGTGATACTGAAGTTAACAGGTACCAAGAAGTCACCAGATAAGGCGGGCAACTACTGCTTCCTGGAGACGTGACATCTATGAATGGGAATCAGCAGGTGAGGGGGGTGAGGGAGACAGACGGGAAGGGAAATTCAGGCTAAAAGAGCCATATTTGCAATGATGCTCTGGGCTGAACTCATCCCTTTGCTTTCAGGCTACATGCCCCAGGGTAATGAATCGTTCATGTCACTACTCCCCTCTGATCTTTCCTCTACATTCCCAGGAAGGTGAGATCCCTGAAGTCAGTGTTTATGTAGTACTCATTCTTGTATCCCTAGGATTTCCCACATAATAGACACTCAATAAATATTCATTAAGAAATAGTTCCATTTTCAACTCATATATGCACATGAGATATTTATTTCGTGGGCCATGATATATTTTTCTGTTTTCCAAAGGTACTTCTTTAACACTTCCCTATGAAACAATGTCTAAATTCCTGCTGTTTTACAGTTGCTGAAAAGCTGGCTTTAGTAACATACTAAATTGGGAGCTCCTTGAGGAGAGGCAGGGGCTGAGTCTCATTCACTTGCTGTCTTCCTAAGATTCAGTAAATATCTGGGTCCACCGAATTTCAATTGTTATAAGGTACTGAGTGAATGAATGAATGAAGTTCTTGTTTATTCTCATGGACCTGACCAGTGTGACACATGGATATTTGCTTTGCTATGAGGCAACTACTGAAAATCTCCCTCTCAACTGAGAACTTCTCTAGCTAATGCAAAGTGGTTGGACTGATGGCCTTGGCCAAGGATTCTCCTGCAGAAATAGTAAAGTCTGTGCCCCATATTTAGAAGTAATATATACATTAGAACCAACATTTATATTTTCTGGAAAAAAGTAAATCATCTCAGTGAAGTTACTAAACAAGAACAACATGACCCACTCAATCTCTGGCCCTTGTACTGCTTTTCTAGATACCTTGATTAAGTACAAATTTGTGTGCGCCAAAGACAGTAACAAATTAGAACATTAAAGCACACTATTATTTGGCAAATACAGTCATCATTTACTGCAAACAAAAGACAAGATAAAAGGATAGAATTGGCTAATATTGTGAAATTTTTTTCTATGCATGAAGGAGGGCAGAGAGGCCGTTTTCTGGGAATCGTGCAGAAATAGCACATTTTATAAACCACCCTTCTTTCAGACCTACTAGACAGAATGATCCCTTACAGGAGAACTCTCAGATCCTGAGATGCATAACTAATATGCTACCTTTTTGCCACCATACCCACAGTACATTAATTTCATTTAAAATGCACTGACCATACAGGATAAATTGATTTCACTTTATATGGGTTTGACAGCCATGTTTATTGTGCAGTGAAATGTAGTGTAGCTTCCAGCTGACAATATCCATCAACATAGGGCAATATGCTGACTGCTGGGCCAGATGAAGGCATACATTACTCTGGAAGTGAAATACTCATTCAGATACGACAGTGTCTTCTCCTGAGGATCACCGTGGTAATTTATGATGCCCTCAGTGCCATTAGTTTACAACTGACATGGATTCAGCAATTTATATACTGGCATGCATACACATAAAAGGAGACAGGTTTGTGGAGACTGTCAAATGCAAAAACATTTCAGTATTATTTTAAGTTAACTGCTATGCCACAGGTGATTAACATTTGAGATCTGCTTTCACTGTTGCAACTTTCTTTGCATCTCTAGCAAAAATCAGCTTCCATTTCTTTCTTTCTTTATCTCCTACAGATCTTGGTGGATTTTTAGACTCAGTTTTAGTATAGAAAAACATTCTAGATCATCTACTCCATACCGATTGATCCTCCCAGACAAGCCAAGCCAAACATAAATTTGTCATTATACTGCAATCTTAGCATTTCCTTCCTATTCTCTCTGCTTTTCTAAATTCCACTTTTTAAGAAACAAAAAACATTAAATTATTTGAAAGTCTGTGTTACAGAGAGAGAGAGAGAGAGAGAGAGAGAGAGAGAGAGAGAGAAGTTTTCCATCTGCTGGTTCACTCCACAAAGAGCCACAATGGCTAGGGCTGGGCTTAGGCAAAGCCAGGATACAGGAGCTATTTCCAAGTCTCCCACATGGGTGCAGGGGCACAAACACTTGAGCCATCAACTGCTTTCCCAGGCATATTAGCAGGGAGCAGGATCAGAAGTGGAGCAGCTGGGACACGAACCAGTGACCTTATAGGATGCAGGTGTCACTCTCAGCAGTTTTACCTGTTATACCACAACGCTGGCCCCAAATTTCCATTTCTTTTAAGAAACAGAGATGAGGTCCCACCTCCATGAACTGCCATGCACTGATCTTTCCCCTTGCCCCCCACACATATTTTCTACAAGACACTGACACTGAATTAATCACACAGCCTGTGTGCAGGATTCACAAGGAATGCTTCTAGAAACTGAGAAATTCAAAAAATAAGTTTGAAATAAAATATGTGAAGAAATAAAAATATGAAGTAAGAAAGGGAGTTGTGCATGTATTTTATTTTCCTGAGAAATGAAGGAGGAGCTAAATTGTGAATGTTGTATAAAATGAACCAGGATTTGGTAAGAAAAAAACTTACCCAGAAATACTAAAATTCAAGCACACCTTCAAATTATACCTTGTATCCAATCAGACATATTTCTAGCAGTGATTTCTAATATGACACAAGTTCATAATGAAGAGATCCATTTGCAAAATCATAACTTGGACAGATGTTTTTCTTTTTTTCTTATTTTTAATTATTCACAATTTGCTAAACCTATAGTATTCTAAGGCTACCTTATAACTATGCAAATCATGCCCAGTCGATGAAAAACAATAACAAAACAACCTTGCTTGTGAGGATGGTCTCTCACTCTTGCCCTGATAATCATTGCTAACATCCTGTAAAGGGACTCCATCGTCCTTGACTAGACTTACAATGCCTGAGTTAACACTTGGGTGTGATATAGGAAATATGAGGTTGTACACTACAAATACCCTGCAAAGACATGTTGAGGGTTTCTCCTATCCTGTCTTTGTGGTGAGCATGTCATATATAACCTCTGTGGAAATTAAGGAAGCGTCCAGATGAGTACTATGCAGAAAGATGCTTTTTCAACATATATTTCTGAACTGAATCCTCTGGTAGAAAACATTCTCTAGTTTTTCTTTATTCATCAAAAGCTGACAACTTATCTATTGCTTGAATGCAGAAGAATTTAGTTCAGTGTCAAATTTTAAGGAGGCATTAGTGCCGCAAAAATCAGAGTACTACTTAGAAAGTACCCGTACAATTCTCTAAACTTGGCTACTTAACACGAAATGAGAATTATCTCAGCAGCAGAAATACCCATGAGCATATAAGTGTATATAAATTCAAAAATCTAAAAATATATTTTTGAGTCCTTTAAAACAGACATGGAAAATTCTACAGCATACTACAGATTGTTTTCTAACAGCATGATATTAACCTGTGTATTTGATGCTGAAAATTTACTTTCTGTTATAATTAACATTAAAGAAACTACAAATCAAACGTGATTTCATACTGTTCCATACATTTTTGGAAAGACATAATTTACTGTAAAAGAGAAAAAAAAGTATTTTGTTCTTAAATAGCCATGATTCTATCAAAATTCTGGAATTGAATTGTCCTGGGGAACAACACATCATCCTATGAGGCAGCTTCTTTTCCTTTTAATAGAAGAGAAATTGTGTGAGTTCAAGAACAGTTTCTCACAGAAAGCTGTTGGAAGAAGCCTAAACCCATAGCTGCGTACCTGGAGATGACTGCTTTCCAGTTGACCTAAGAGTCTTTAATAATAGGATACAGCAGTCCCAAAGGACAGTTACTGAAAGGCCAGTAGGTCAAAAGCACCCGACTAGACACCGAGGGAGAGCACAGTGCATGTGTACCCAGCATTCCTGGCGTGTACAACTACCCCTCGGAGGCTCAGATTAGCTAATTCACCCTTCATCTCCCAAATCACAGTTTATGTATAGCCGAACGTTCAGTTAGACAAAGACAGTTAAACTAGAGAAAAAATAGAAACTGTCAAGACAAAGACCTCCTTAGGAAGTTGTGATTTGAATGATTTAAAGAGAAGACACAAAATTGAGTTTTTCCAGGTGGGTTGGAAGGAAGGCCAGTTTCACCATCATAGCCTATGGCAATGGTCCTGAACTAATTCTACAGAGGCCCCTTCCTGGGTAAATTCCAACAGCTATTTGAGTGAATGAGTGAGTGTTTAGTGTGGGTTGGTGTGTAAGTAAAGTTTTCCCTTGTGAGGTACTCTGTCTAATTCTATAATGTGCCTAGAAGTCATTTACTTGAGCATTAATTCAGCAAACACTTCAGATAAATTTCAGATGTACTGAGCATTGTGATGGGGTCTACAAATATGAATAACACATGTACATTCTTCTTCAGGAATTTAGTCCAATGGAGGAAGGATACATAAATACAAGACGACAAACAGAGCTAACAAAGGTGATAAAATACTATGAAAGAAACAGGAGTGTTAATATCGTTGGGCTGGACAGAGATGCATATTCAGGAGGCTTCTGTGGTGCCTGAGCAGAGTCTTAAAGGAAAAACAAGAATTTTCCAGCAAGTATGGGTGTGAAAGTATTCCAGGCTGGGGAATCTGTGTGAGTGAGGACACAGAGTGATAACAAGAGCACAACAGGCTTGGAGGAATACAAAGAAACTGGGCTTGGTGTCGATTTATAGGGGGAACTAGAAGATGAAATTAGAAAAGTGAACAGACGATAGATGGCTAAGTATGTTGAACACCAGACTAAGAAGTTTTTAAGGATTGTAAGCAGAAGAATAACACGAATAGGTTCCAAAGAGATCAAAATAGAAATTAAATGAGAAATTACCACTGAATAGTCTCACTGGATAGTAATGAATTAATAAAGAACAGAGAAAAATACAGTAACAAGATACCTCCTCAAAGGCCCATTAAAACTTATATTTTGCCAGACACAGAGGATGTGGTATATACAAAACTTTGGCAGAAAAGATTCTGCCCTGAGACCCAATTTTGGTAATGGCTCATATCAGACCAATCCTCCAGTATATAAATATCATAAACTCTAGACAAAATACGAAAAGACAACCATATGAAGAACGCAAGAACTACCAAAATTAAGCAGAAACAAGAGGGGATTCAATCCTAAAATGGAGGGAATTTTATCAAATGAAATTCTGTTTTCACAGTTTTTCTCATGAAGACACTCCATAGTCTTCATAGCATGGAGTGACTAGAATAGAATCAATAATCTAAGTCTAATTGCTTAGTGTGTCAGAAGACAGTCTGAGTGGCTGACCCTGTAATTAACATGTACAGGGAAGGCTCAAATAAGCCCATGGGAAACAGGACTATCTCTGAAAAATATGAGTAGATATTTCAACTCATACTCATGTATGGGAAATGGAGTTCAGAATTGAATCCCACCAAGTTAGAGGTGACTGATTCCTAAGCACCTTGGACTCGTCATTAAAACACCATTAAGAATTTTTTAGAAATAAATTTTATATACCAAGACTCAGGATTCATCATAGGATCAAAAGCAGAATTGAAACGCTCTCCCTTACAGTGAAAAACTAAGTCTGTACAAGTTCAATGTCATCTGCAGATAGTTTAACTGCATTCTAACTCAAAAGATAACATTTATCAAAGATAAGAGAATCCAGAGTCTCTACAATTTGTAACTCACAACATACTGTATATTAAAAAATTACTAGTTCTACAAAAATAGAAAAAAAATGTCACTCAAGGAAGATACTGGCTGAAAATTACCTCAATCTGGTGAGAAATATCAACTAACATATTCAAGATGTTCAGAGAAATGCAGGCAGACTAAATACAAAGAAAGTCACACTTAGATATTAAACTGCTGAAAACCAAAGATAAATACTTCCATAGAAAAAGGACACATTTCATACAGGGGAACACTAATACAAATGATGGCTGATTATTCATTACAAACAATGAAGGCTAGTGAAAACTAGGAGACTATAGAACACCTTTAGAATGTTGAAAGGAAAAAAATTCAGAGTTTTATCTAGTGAACATATGCTGCAAAATCCATGTGAAATATTCTCTCAGATAAATAAAAGTGGAGAATAAGTTACCAGCAGATATCAAAAGAGATGTTTCAGTAAATTATTCAAAATGAAAAGAAATCACATTCAATGCAAGCTGCATGCACTGGAAAAAAGGTAGAACATAAAAAAAGTATGTGACATTTTGTCTTCTCTGGACTTCATTTCTAAACAACTAATTGTTTAGGCCGGCGCCCGGCTCACTAGGCTAATCCTCCACCTTGCGGCGCTGGCACACCGGATTCTAGTCCCGGTCGGGGGGTGCTGGATTCTGTCCCAATTGCCCCTCTTCCAGGCCAGCTCTCTGCTGTGGCCAGGGAGTGCAGTGGAGGATGGCCCAAGTCCTTGTGCCCTGCACCCCATGGGAGACCAGGAGAAGCACCTGGCTCCTGCCATCAGATCAGCGCGGTGCGCCGGCCGCGGCGGCCATTGGAGGGTGAAGCAACGGCAAAGGAAGACCTTTCTCTCTGTCTCTCTATCTCACTGTCCACTCTGCCTGTCAAACAAACAAAAACAACAACAGCAACAACAACAACAAAAAAACAAAAAACCAACTAATTGTTTACTATTTTTAACATGCTGTGCAACAATGCAAGCCCCTCACTTAAAAAAAGATTTATTTTATTTATTTGAAAGAGTGACACATACATATATATATATATAGAGAGAGAGAGAGAGAGAGAGAGAGAGAGAGATCTTCCATCTGTTGGTTCAGGCCCCATTCAGCCACCAAAGCCAGCACTGGGCCAGCTAAAGCCAGGAGCCAGGAACTCCATCTGGGTCTTGCACATGGGTGGCAGGGGCCCAAGTACTTGGGCCATCTTCCAGTGCTTCTTTAGGCACATTGGAAGGGAGCTGAATTGGAAGCAGAGCAGCCAGGAATGGAATTGGCACTCTGATATGGGATACTGGCATCATAAGTAGCAACTTAATTTTAATATTTTTAAAGTACAAGGGAGGGTAGGCATTTAGCCCAGTGGTTAAAATGGCTACATACCACATCAGAATACCTGGATTTGATAACTGTTTCCGCTCTTGACTCTAGCTTCCTCCTAATGTAGACCTTGTGAGGCAGTGGTTATATTTCAAGTAAATGGCTTCCTGTCACCCACATGGGAGACCAGGAATGCACTCCAGCTCCCAGCTTTAGCTCCAGCCCAGGTATCTGTTGTAGTAACCAGCATGTGAGGGCCCCCTTCCAAATAATTCTTCTTTAATTTTTAAATAAATAAAATACAAGGGACTATTTAGTACAAAATAAAACATTGTGTTGTAGGATTCATAGCATGTTAAGAAGTAAAATATGGGACAACAATAGCATATTAGCACCAAAGGCAAAGGTAATGAGTGGAATTAACTTGTTAAACCTTGTTTTTATTTTAAGTGCAGTAGTAAAATGTTAACTGGAAGGCTGCTCAAGCATATATGGTGAATTCCTAGAAAATACAATTTTAAAATATAAAGAGATATAGTTAAAAAAAAAAAACCAGCACAGTAGTTCAAATGGAAAACTTCAAAAGGATTCAATTAACCCAAAGGATGGCAGAAAACAAGAAATAGAAAGTGAAAAATTATGAGGGAACAAATAGAAAACAAACAGCAAATTGTAAGCCCTAAGTCCATCAAACTCAATAATTGACTTGGGGTGGGTGTTCAGTATAGTGATGAAGACACCATTCGGGATGCCCACATCCTATAACCTATATCAAAGTGTCTACATTTGAGTCCTGGCTGCACTTCCATTTCCTGCTTCCCACAGATCACACCCTGGGAGGCCTTGGTGATAGCTCTAGAAGTAGAGTCCCTGCCACCCATATAGTAGAGACTCAGATTTGAATTCCTGGCTCTTGGCTTTGGCTGGAACAGACTTGGCTATTGCAGCCATTTGCGGAGTGAATCAGCAAATGAAAGACCTCTCCCTCTCTCTGTGTTCTTAAAATAAATTAAAAAATTTAAAAATAACCATCTTAAATAGAATAAAATTAAGTAATTCAATCAAAAGTCAAAAATTTTCAGAATGAAAGATAAAAATTAATGAAATGCAAAATGGATGCAATAAAGAAAATTTTTTAATCCAAGGGTTAATGATTTAAAAGGATCAATAATATTGATAAATTCTTAGGTAACACTGATTGACAAAAGAAAAACACATCAATATTTGGACTGAAAGAGGAAATTTCACTATGAATACCACCTACATTAAAGGATAATAAGGGAGCATTTTGAGTAATTTAATTCCAATAAATTTGACAATTTCAATTAATGGAACAAATTCTTTGAGAAAAAAATTACCAAAATTTGTATTATTAGAATTGTATCTATGAACTATATTGAATCTGTTAAAAACTAATTAAAATTAAATTTTTTTCAAAAAGAATAAATAGAAAACAAATACTCTGATAGCTAATAATAAAGCTGAATTTGTAACCAGGAGCCTTTCCACAATGAAAACTCCATTACCAAATGGTTTCTTTAATATGTACAAATGCACAAATTAGAGGAAGAAGGAACACTTCCCAATTAATTTTATGAGGCAATATACCCTGAAGGAGATTTGATCATAATGCAAAAGTTCTGGAGAAAATGTTAGCAAACTGAATCCAGCATTATGTGGCAGGACCCAGTAGGTTTTATCTTAGGAATGTAAGTTAGTTTAACATTTGAAAATCAGGCAATATAATTTACTATATTAACAGAAAAAAAGGAAAAAAAAACCCACAAAATCATCACAATAGATTCAGAAAGCGGCTTTGACAAGGTATTCATTCATTATAAAAATGATAAGAAAACCAATAACAGAAGGGAAGTTTTTCAGTCTGATAAAGGGCACTTACAAAATCCTATAGCTAACAACATATTCAATAGCTAATACCCTCCCCTCAAAGTGGAGACCAAGGCAAAGACAGCCACTTTCACCACTCTAAACAACACTTAAAGAAATAAAAAATACAAAGAAAAGAATAAATAAAATTATAGACAACATAATTGTTAATACAGAAAGTCCTAAGGAACCTGCAAAATAATTACTAGAATAGGTGAATTTAACAATGTTATAACAATAAAAATATATAAATCAATAATATTTCTGTACATTAACAACAAAATATTTTTAAATTTATACTTGTAATAACATCCAAAATAAAATATTTAAGAATAGATTTGACAAAAAAGTATTAAAGACGTCTACACTGAAAACAATACATTTGTGACTGAAAGAAACCTACATGATAGAGGAAAATACCAGGAGGATCAATATTGATGTTAGTTCGTGGCAAATTTATCTATAGGCTGAACACCGTTGCAATAAACATCCACAAAAGATTTTTTTTAGAAATCAGCAAATTGACTTTAAAATTCATGTGAAAAGTAAAACAGCAAGAATATCCAAAACAAAGAAAGCTGGAGGATTCACAGTACCTTAATAAAGACCCAAGCTGTTAAAGTGGAAATGTTAAGTCTTTTCAACAAGTAGTGTGAGAATAAGTAGATGTGTATACTGAAAAAATAAACCTTTACCCCTTAGCACACACTACACTCAACAATTAATTTAAGGTGAATCATGATTCAAAAATAAAAATATTGTTCAAAAAAAGAACAATATTTATGAATGACCTTTGAGTAAAATGATTCTTAGATATGGTACATAAAGCACTAAACATATAAGAAAATGATAAATGGAATCACAAGAAAATTAAACCTTCCTATCACTAACAAAATATTGTTAGAAAACAAAATGTGAAGACCCAAACTGAGAAAAAAAAATACAAACACAATACACAAATCTGGTAAGACCTTGCATCCAGAAAAGAAACTGCACACACATACACACACACACAAATCTTGTTTCAGAATGGTCAAAAGAGTTGGAAAAAAACTGGAAAAAAAAGATATGTTTATGGTTAAGAGCATATGAAAAGGTATTCCACAAATCACTAATTATCAGGATAAGACACATGAAAACCACAATGGGATTTAATTTCACTTCGACTAGAATGGGTTAAACATTTCATGTTGGCAAGGATAGGGAGCAGGTAGAGGTCTAGCAGACTGGTGGTGGAAATTACTGGAGTTTTTTCACCATGTTTATCCCATGTTTTCTTCTAGGCATTTACCTATAACACAATTCTTTCCCTAGGTATTTACCAAAAACAAATGGAGCTTCTGTGTAGAAATAAACTTACATAAGGGGATTATAGCAGTTTCATTAATGATAGTCAAAAAATTGGAAATGATTGGAGAATGGACAAATTTAGTATATCCACACAATATGTAACTACTTGAAATAAAACTGTTTTAACTCTTAGCATAAAGAAGAGAACAAAAATAAACAAAGTAGAATAAAAAAAACAACCAACCAACAAATGTGCTCTTTTTCAGAAAGATTCTTTTCTCTGTGGACCTGAGAAGCATGGCAACTTTCAAGACATTGTGAACTCAGAGGTGATCTCATTTACCAGAAGGAATTATTCCAAAAAGTGAAAGAGCTGTAATTGATAGTTACAACAATCACCAGTGAATTGTTTGACAGCATATTGAACATCATGGTATTTTAGACTATTTTATCAATAGAATGGCTATTTTTCTCCTGTAGGATTTTGGAGTAACATGATTTGATAGCCCCTTGTTTGGATTAATAGATAAAATTATCATCAATGCATTAGAAACAAAAATGTAGAAAATCAAGGAATTCTAAAGAGACATGAAAAATTAGGAAAGAAGGATAATATTAAAATTATTGGAGTTTTTTCACCATGTCCATCCCATCAAATATCATATGGATATAATTTACTATGTTGTAACTATGGCTGACAACTCTCTGTCTATGAATATGAAAGTCTTTGCTAACTTATTCCTGCTTGCTGTCAGAATGTGAACTTACTTTCATAATAAGAAGGCTCCCTGGGGGCTGGCATTGTGGTTAGTGGGTAAAGCCTGAGACACCAGCATCCCAAAAGGGTGCCAGTGCTGCTCCACTTCAAATCCAGATCCCTGCTGATGTGCCTAGGAAAGCAGCTGAAGATGGCCCAAGTCCTTGGGTATCTGCACCCATGTGAAAGACCGGAAGAGTTCACGGCTCCTGGCCATTGCAGCCATTAGGGGAGTAAATTAGTGGATGGAAGATAATCTCTGTCTCACCCCCTCTGTCTATAACTGTGCCTTTCAAATAAATAAATAAATCTTAAAAAAAAAAGAAGGCTCTCTGGAATTCAAATTTTTCTTCTTATAGAGCTAGAGCAAGAACGAGAGAGAATTTGGCTGTCTTAGTGGTTTATTTTGTAGGAAAAATACATTCTATGGCTGAGGAAGAACCTCATTCATCATAGAAGTGATGTGTTCACCACATCTGAGAAAAAGCCAAGAGTGGAGAGTATGATTTGCTGTTTTTGTCTTTTATAAAAAAGAAAAAAAAGTAGCTAGACATGTTAGCAAAGAGTGATCTTGTGATAGGTGGAATGATTCAAAGAAGGCAAATGCAGAATACAGTTGCACACTTCTTCTGAGCTACAGACTGGTGAAAAAAAGAATAACCAGTGGTGCACGAACAAGAGATAGTTTAAGTTGTTAACTCTTCATCTGTCCAATGCAAAGGAACATCACTGGTAAAGTTTCATTTCCTTGTTCTATCTATCCTAAGGTTCTTTAACCCCACTGAAAACAAATACCTCATTTATTAACTCTCATTTATCTACATCAAGAAATTTTTGAATAAACGAGTTGAGTGACAAAGAGATATAGTGTACACAAAAAGAAAAAAATTCCTTGGGGGCATGTTGAGAAGAGACATTTCACTAATCAGAGGACCAAAGTAATTCTTTAAAGAGCAATTTACCTTTTTGATAGAATAGACAGGAGGTCAGTTTCTACACAAGGCATACCAGATGTCCTAAGTAGTTTTACATAAAATAATATTTGCAAAATACTCTGGCTAAGTGTATTATCTTGATCCTTTTTACAACCCTCAGGAGTGAGTAGCAGGGTAGAGATATCATTTGACCCACTTTATAGAATGAGGAAACCCGGGTTCAGGAAGGTTATGTGACCCTCCTTCCCCTGCAACGAGCAGTTGCTAGTATGCTGCTAATAAGGACCAGAGCCAGATCTAGAACATGGGTCTTCTAGCTTCCTCAATCTAGTATATTCCCCAGCCTACACCAAAGCTGCCCCAGTCACTGCTCAGTGACCTGAAATAACTGAATTTCAAGCCCAGCATTTCTTGGGTAAAACACTACTTTTCCCCTTTAAGGATGCCACTTCCCTGCACTGCCGAGCACATTAAAGGAGCCCATTCCCATTTATGAAGTTCATGCCACTGTCTAATTGGTCTCTGAAATACGGCCCCACCAAAGATGCAAGGGTGTGCAAAGAAAGCACTAAGGACGAAAATTATGGCAGGGATTAAAGTGATGCTAAAATAATGCATTCCTTGATTGTGGAATTATGAGCAAGTGTTATTGTGGATAAGTCTTCTATTTTTTTTCTTTTAGAAACTCCATTCTCTTAAAAAGATCAACAAGAACAACTGAAAGGGAATTCCCTAAGGTCAGCTCTGAGGAAACATAAACCTCTAATTCAATAACTCTGCTACTGCTCTGAAAAAAGGCTTTATTATTGCAACATCCATATGGAGCCAATTGGACATTAATGACTAATCAATCCCTCCCCTTTCTATTCTACTTAAAGTGTCACAAACCATGTTTAGATTAGCCCATTTCCTGCTTCGGATTGCTCAAGATGTCTTTTGTTCTTTCAGGACCAGCCTGATGGAGGCAGCTTAAACAAACACACGACTGGAGTGGCGCAGGAGTTATAAAGTGCCATATGTGAATGAACAAAGGGTCTATACTAAAGCCTTTTGTGGTATTTGTTAATGTTTTTCATCTGAGCTTAAAAAGGCTTAATGACTTTGTGGTGAGCTGATGCATGTGGCTCGTGGCTTTGCAAAATGAAGGAAGTTCTAACCGGTGATATACCAGTCTGGATTTTCAAGAGTCTCTGGCTTTAAGTTTTGGTGCCTGTGTTTACATTTTTTTTTTAAATTCTCAAGTTATATTTGCGTTGCACAAATAGCTAAACATAGTCCTTTACCTTGTTTCAACCATAGAATCCCAGGGCAGAAGGGATAACTTACCTGCTTCTTTATTTTAATGAACTTAAAGTAGCAGAGAGAATAAAATATCCACTTATTAACTATATGATGTATCTATGAACAGAAGAACAGCTTACAAGCTGTTGAACCCAAGCAAAAAGGTGTCATTCAAATTTGAACCAGAGACCACTGGGGATGAATTGAGAAAATAATAGGTTCTGGCTTCCTACGTTTTGGGAGAACCGGGCTCAAGTTCAAGAAGGTGCCCTTGGAGAATACAGAGACTGGTAAAACCTGGTAGATTAAATAATTCATGTTGCTCAGCAGCTTTTGCCTTCACCCAACTCTAACACCTACCACAGACACTACATGAAATTAAGAATCACAAAACAAGATGAGTTACTTAGCAGAGACACCACTGAACCAATCCTCTCATTTCCATCTTTATCAGCCACCTCTGCTGGCTTACTGTAAAACTGGCCTTTGGGCTGATATTCTTGCTTTCAGTCTGGAGTCCTTTACCCTCATTTAACTACCTGTGATTTAGCCAGAGTGATCCATCCCAAATGCAACTCTGACCAGGCCACTTCTATATTCAAAACTCTTCAATGGCTCCATAATGCCCTCAGATAAAGTTCAAATTCCAAGTCTATGAGCTGATCCTCAACCCATGGCTCTGCTACCATTTCCGGCTACTTTTCTTGAAGCATTTTTGTTATATAACATCCAAACTACTTCTGGATCTCTACTCGCCATGTTGTTTCATGAGCTTTCTTGTTTGCCGCAACTAACCACAATCACTCATGACTGAAGACATATCCCAGAGATTATCTAAATCCTGGAAGTCTGACCTGGTTGCTAGGATAGACGAAGTATCCTAGGGCCCTATGTTCACCTCCATCCTAACACTTATCAGATTATATCTGAACTACAGTTTTATGTGCTCATCTTCTTCACCAGAGTAGTGCACCAAAGGGGCAGTAATTGCACTGTGTCTTTTCCACAGCTTGCACGCCCAGGATCTAGGACACAGGCTGGCATAAGGTCAGCTTCCAAGTGCTTATTGAGACAGCAGAGAACAGCAGACATCTTCCACAGAAGGAATGTAAGAGTGGGACTCATATATCTACATGTTCTGTTAGTACCTGGGAATTTCTGAATACAGAATTTCTGAAATTCAGATCTTGTATAAGCCCCATATTATTCATTATATTCTGTTAAGCATCTTTCAAGAATTCTTTGAGAAGAAAATCTACCCAATGTTGTCCAAGACACAAAGATTATTGGTTGTAATTTTACTTCTTTTATTGACTTTCCATACACTGCACAATTTTGAGATACTAGCTTCTCTACTTCCAGGAAATCTTTGCAAGGATGGTGAGGCAATCCTGAACTTTTGGAGAATATTAAATCTGAAAACTATTCTAATGTTGCAGGGCAAATGTAAATATATACAACTGATGCCTGCATTCTACTAAGTATATAATGGAATTTTCCTTGAATATGTCATTTATAATGTATATAAAACATGCTATAGACTCAGAGAACTTTAACATGAGAGGCACATTACAGATCACCTAATCCACACTCCTCGTTCCAACTTTTCTCTGCAGTTAACAGAGGTTAAATTGCTCCCTAATCTCACAGTTAGTAAATGGTAAAATCACAACACAAACTCATATGTAACTATCCCCAAAGTTTCACCCTTGTCATATAATGCATTTGAAAAAATGGTCAGCTGAATTGTTTCAATGGTATCCAGACTTAACTTTGGAAATTCATACCATTAATTTAACTGATCTCCCCTCTTCATTGCATCTCATTTCAATTGTTACAGAGAATTTATCTTCCATTAGAATGGGTGATACAGTTCACTGGTGCAGTTGAAACTCAATTTTTTTGAAGTCATGGATATACAGACAGTATGAGAAGATGTCTAGAGAATTGGGGGCAATTAATCCAACTATATGGGCCACCCAAATTTCTTCACCCTGAGAACTGCTGAAAGTATTTGAAAGGCACCTAATATTTGTGTGGTTTGAGAAAATGTTTTTAAAAAAAACTGTCACAAGTTTCTATATCTAATTAAATTTTTCTGCTTCTTAAGGAAAATCATAGGAAAAGGCTATTCCAACAAAGGTTAACCAGTTCAGTCAGCTCTTCCTGGGGAAAGGTGGAAATCCATATGCTATGTAGTTAGGCACATCTGGGTTTGAATTGCAGATTTGATCTTTCCTAGCAAAGTAAACTTGGGTAAATTATTTCTCTTCCTTAAACTGTAGTTTTATTGCCATTGAGAAGAGAATTATTCTATTTTGCAGCATCTTTGTGAGAAACAAATGAGAATGCATACAAATTTCCAACACAGTTGGAATTCAGTACCCTCACACTAAACAGTAGGTCCCTTTATACACAGTAGCGGTAGTAATAGCAACAGAAGGGTAGAAGGCTTATTCTAGTAGTAAGAATATAGTAGGTTCATCTGTGTTACCTTTCAAGACTTTTCTCAAACCTGGGTGATGTTTCATATACTTCATGTCCTGTTTTTCAGGTACTGGTAAAATAAACCCTCAAGTTAGCTGGGCAGTGCAATTTACTGCTTTATGGGGCCTGTCTTTTGCCCAAAAGCTAAAATCCTATTTCAAAAAGGTCTCTCTAATACACACTAAAATGCAATGAATATGCATAAGGCCCAACCATGAAAGATCATCTCACAACTTCCCAGTCCCATATAAGAGAACAGTAACCAGGCCAAACTGCTCAGTCAGAGCCAGAAAAAAGGAAGAGGCCTTTATCTTGTGAATTTATGGATCAGCTTTTTATGAAGGACTCATTAGAATCACAAAGGATTAGGATTGTTGACTCTGAAATTGTATTAAATGGAAGGCAAGGAAGTTTCAGGGACATTTGAAAGTTATTTTTCTTTCTTCCCTACTAACAGTTCTGAAGCTGCAGCAAGGAGCCACTATTAACCTGTTTCATTTTGCCCCCACGCCGGATGGCCCTTTCCTCCGAACAGTGAGTTTATATTAAAGCAGCATGAAGTGATTTCTCTGCCACAAAAGTCAAAAATACATATAAAATACATATATCTATATATATATCACTAAGTTTCAATTTGTGATTTTGGTATAAATTTAAAATGATTAAATATATAGCTTATGAAATTTTTCTCTCCAGGGTTGAGACTTAGGATATTAAGTTAGAGTTTAGAGTTACTGTTTTAATCTAACAGTTAAGAGAAATGTGATGGTGGAAGGACTCCCAACTGCTAGTTCCCCCACTAAATGCCTGCAATGGCTAAGGGCCAAAGTCTGGAACCATGAACTGAATCCAGTTCACCCGCATGGGAGATCTGAGTCATCACACTGCCTTCTTCCCAGGACCTGTGCCTTAACAGGAAGTTTGAGTTAGGATCCACAGCCAGAGATCAAACCCAGGTAGTCCAATATGGGATGTCAGTGTCCTAAGTAGCTTCTTAACTGCTAGATGAAATGACTGCCCCCAGAATTATTTATTATGGCCTACTCCTAAATGCAGGGGTTTACAGCATATTACAAATGCCAGTGCATTCTTATATAGTCTCTTTCCTCTGGTTCAAAGACCCAACTTCGGACATCATGTCTAAGGTATCCACTCGGCTTAAAAACAATTGAAAAAAAAATCACTCTGCTAAGTAAGAAGCAAGAGTACAAGACCAATATTTAAGATATTGATCAGTCCCAGCAGACAAAATCATAGTTTTATGCACAATATATCCAGGAAGAGAGAAGGAAAGGCATTATTTTTAATATGATTTAAATGAAAACCCGTTGAACACCTGCTCAGTTTCCCCATAATGCAACATGGGGAGATACTGAGTTGAACAACCCCTCTGAAAAGAAAGAGAGCAGAGGAATAGAAAGTAATGGAGGTCCAAGACCAACGTAACCACTGCTTCTCCACTATAATTAACCTCTGTAATCTAAGTCAATTTCAAACAATTAAAGATCAATGCCTGTTTATTTTGTGGCAAAGTCCAAATTCTTTAGCCTGGCTTTCAAGGCCCTTCACAGTATGGAACCCAGCTATTTCTATAACTTATTCAGCTCAACAAATATTTATTGAGAGCAAGTATGTGCAAGGCTTTGTGTTGGGCTCGCGGAGAAACACAGATGAGAGTTGATTCTTTCCTCTGGGAGCTTCTTTATAGATGTCTATGTCTCTGGATCTGTGCTCAGTACCTCCACTGCTGAAAGTTCTTCCCCTTCTCTTTGCTGACACAAACCCAGGCTCATCTCTAGCCATGTGCACCAGGCCATCCAGAATCACTGCTGCCCACAAAGAGCTGCAGCTTTCTTCTCTAAAGAACTTCTTTTCTGTTTCTCTAATGAAGTAGTTGAACATGTAGTACCTTAGAGGGTGCTTTGTTTTCTAGTTGTGCTAATCTTTAATCACAACATGATCAGTTCTTAAAGAACATAATACAGTCTCTCTCTACATACACATATATATGTATATTCTAAAAAAAAAAATTAACTTCATGTCCAAAGCAGTACTTTGTATAAAAGAGAATAATCAGAGATTGTAACTTAGTTGAACAGGTGGATAAAAAAATCTTTGAAGATTGGGAGGCCCAGAGTAGGGACAGATCCCTGTTGGAAAGACCTGGTCCTGGCATTAGAGATTCAGTCTAGAGGGAAGCACCTCTAAACAGTGTGAAAATAGACAGTAGACTGCTGCAAGCAAACATCAATAGAGTTAAAATTTGACAAGAAATCTTGGGGCCGGCATGGTGGCATAGTGGGTAAAGCTCCTGCCTGGGACACTGGCATCCCATGTGGGCATCAGTTCAAGTGTTAGGTACTCCACTTCCACACAAGCTCCGTGCTGGTGGTCTGGGAGAGCAGCAAAGGATGGCCCGAGTGCTTGGGCCCCTGTACCCTGTGAGAGACCAGAAGGACACTCCTGGTTCCTGGCTTCGGTGTGGCCCAAGGCTGGTCACTGCAGCAATTTGGGGAGTGAACCAACAGATGAAAGTGTTTCTCTCCCTCTTTCTCTCAATCTCTCTGTATCTTTGTCTTTCAAATAAATAAAATCAATCTTTTAAAAAAGAAATCTAGAAGAAAGAGGCATAAAAATATCTTGGGTTTTTTTTTAAGATAGAAATTCAGTAACAGAAATGAAATGAGAGCTGGGTGGGTAATGATTTTTTTTTTTTGAAAAATCAGAAGTACAATTTTTAGAACCTAGGCAAAAAAGGCTGGTCTCAAATCCAGTCCTGATCTTAACCACTGAGAACTCGAAAAGCATTCAGAACTGGCCTGATGCTCGTTAAAATTTGCCATCCTAAGGATACGCTAGATTTTATAGCCCACAGGTAGAAAGTGGATCTTGCTGTTAGGAGGATTCTGGGATGGAGATCTAGAAAAGGTCCATACCCCAAGAGCTAGCTATACAGTCAATTCAGACATGACAGAGAGGTATCCATAAGCCAGGGTTTATTCTAACATTTTGCTTTATGTGGAGCAGACATATCTTCTGCTATGGAAGAATATCCCACTGTGAACATAAGCTAGCTGTTCTTGTCTTGGGTCTAATTATCATGGTGGATGATCATAATCTTTTGTTGTTCAGTTGCTGTAATGAGTTGAGGACATACTTTTGTGTGATTCAGTCATGGCCTATACAGGCAATTCTTCCCTAGGATAGAGACTATTCGCAATAAAATGTAACCTTGTGTGTGTGTGTGTGTGTGTATGCGTGGTTGTTATACACTGCCATTGACACCTCTTTGAAAAAGGCAGGCCAATGAGAAACCAGCTAATCTGGCAGGACTAAATTCCTCACTAAAGGGAGGCTGGACTATTGATTGGGCTTTCTAGCTTAAGCAAGTATGAGAAAGAGGTTCAATTCCATTTGTGGAGTATTAGGGGATGGAGTTATACAAGAATCTTGACATTTCACTCTCTTGCCCTATCAGGACTATCCATCACTTGAAGGGTTCAATGGAAATTGTTTTCTACCAACATTAAAAGTTATTTGGGAGCTTTTAAGACACAGCAAATATATTTCTTTAAGAGAAGTTTATTTGCTTGTTTAAGAGAGCTGCACTTTATATATAGTGCTGATATAAACTGGTGCACAGGATCCTCTAAAACTGTTTATATCCACAGTAAAATACATTTTTGTGATACTCATACAACAGAGTTAGTCCGGAGCCAAGTGCTTTGTGAACTATGCTTATTTCTCTGCCTGTGGGGCTGTTACTCATCTTCACCATGTCTTAGGCCTCCCTCACTATCCATCCTGGCCTCAGTCCCAATCTGCTGGTTCCTTTGCACATGCACTTCTCTGAGATACAGAACACACTGCTTTTTAGGCAGCTGTGGAAGGCCAGACCCAAAGACTCAGCATAGCTGTGGTTAATGCTCCCTTTGATTTACCTGGCTCTTCTCTTTTAGATGTATAACTCCCCATCCATTATTCCTGGGGTGTAATGCAGCAGTTGCAGACCTTCCTGGGCAAAAGCATGTCATCTCTAGTGTATTTCCATAATAATTGCATTAGTTAGAAGATTATATGGTCTTTAATTGATATGTGCCTTAAATGTGAATGAGTTCAATTATGTGGCAGTGAAATTAGAGAGTTTAAAGAAACTGTCAAGTAGAAGCCATTTAGGCCAACTTTCTTAGTTATAGATAAGAAAATTTAGGAAAAGAAAATGACTTGGCCAATTAGTAAGTCATTTAGTTCTTGGGCAAATATATGAGGGGGGTCAAATGGATGGATGAAAAGTCCAGATGTCACACTAGAACCAACCGGTAGAAATTTCAAGGAACAGAGACAACTTCTGCCTGTAATAGGATGGACTTCTCGATAAGTAGTTGGTTTTCTGTCATTGGAGTCCTAGGTGCACTGGAACACAAGTAAAATGACCACTTTTCAGTATATGAGAAGGAATGCTTTGGTTGGAATTGTAGATTTTATGAACTTTCTCCTTTACTACAAATCTGAGGATCTAAATGTTGCAACATGAAGCACTGTATTCTGGTGGGCTTGAACTAATGATCTTTACATTCCAAAGTATAAACAGTTATAGCATTTAAGTCCCACCCCAGATTAGACTACACTTTGCCTCTGCTGCCTTGAATGAGCCATGTGTCACAGAGTCAATCTTCTTTTTCCACAAGGAGCAAGGATCCAGGGAGGACAGGGGGAACTGAGAACAACTTCAAAGACTTCCCTGAGTATGGATCAAAGGATAAGAAGGATTTTTAAGAGAGGAAGAGAGGATATACATATATATATATTTTTTTTATAGTGGTGCATTTTGAAGGAAAAAAGAGGAAACATTGCATTCTCTGTTATTTGTCCATAAGCAGAGGGCTTAAGCTGTGATAAAACTATCCTGAGATTAAAAAAAAAAAAAAAAAAACACACTTCAGAGCCATCAAAGATTCAGCAGCACCCAGCTCCTTCTCCATCATCTCCCACACCCCAAAAGGAAGTAGTTTTCAGATAGGTAAGGTCATCTTGGCTGGGATCCAATTAAAAAATTTAGTATAAATCTATAAAAGGCTTCTAAACAAAAGTCTGATAACAAGAGTCCTACAAGAGGGTATTCTTGGTGTATACATCCATTTTCATTCAAATCAATGCAAGTTTTTAATACATAGAGGACAGCATGTTGTTCCAGCTCTAATCCAGGTTCCAAAAATCTGGCCCAAAATAATTACTTTAAGAGCTCATCTCTACATGATAAGCTCATGCTCTACCGTTCCCCACATCAACATTAGGTACAGCTTCCCTCTGAGCTGGGACACAATAATTGAATGTGAAAATTTGAAAGGTTGTAGAAGAATGCTTTCCTTCATGAAACATACTGTTAAACAGGGGGAAAGCATCCCTTTAGAAATTCCAGGTATATGAATGAAAAGAAATAGAATGGAAAGAATTATATTTTTAAAAACCAAGTCATGACTATTTTTGCTGGGGGAAGAGAAGGAGAGAGGAGAGAAAGAGAAGGTAGTTTGTGAAAGATAAGAGAATAGCAGTGGAGAGATATTCTCATTACTAAAACAAAAAGTTCAAGTAAAATGAAAAATCAGCAAGTGGTCCACATACTTGTACCTTTTCTAACGTATTTCCCCTTTTATATAGAAAAAAACTACATGAAACCTATTGTGGATACATCACTTTTCTTATAAGAATATACTCAGTGTTTTATGAAGATGCTAAAAACAATCTTGCATATGGAAGGGGACTTAAAGATAATCAAACCCAACACGCCTCTTCGAAAAGATAAAGGAACTTAAGCCCAGAGGCATTAAGCACTTGTTTTCAGTCATTTAGCAAAGGAACGTTAATCTAAATCTCCCAGTAACCAGACTGGAGCCCTTTCTATTCTTCAGTGCAACCTTGAAATTCAGAGTTGGGAAAAGAATTACATACTCGCCTGAGCAGAACACGGAGAGGGGAAGTGCCATACAGAAAGTCCAGGAAAAGTTCAACAGCTGTTCATTACTCTTAACGCATGCTGACAGACTCAAGGAATCAAGACTTCTCTTCCTTACACACCCTACATAGGAGCTAGCAGATTTTGTGTTCTCAATACATGTGAAGCCTTTGACTGCTTGAAGTGTAACAAGACCTTAAACATGTTTCCTAAGTCCCCAGTGAAATGAATTTGTAGTTTTATAAATATCATGGTGAACAAGAAATGCTGTCTTGTCACATTCAAGCCAAATAACAGCTGGACTTTAAAAATAAAATTTTGAAGGCATTTGCCTTTTATATTTTTAATTTCTGTTTTCCTTGCTTATGGTTTTGTCATTTGATTTTGATGAGTGGCTAATACGTATGCACAGCTGCCTCTTTTGGTGACCTTTTCTTCGCTGCCTCCGTGTCCAGGGCTACGAAGCAGGTCTGAAAGTTGCTTACTAAGGGATATTGTCATTTTCAAGGCTGGCAAACTTTTTTTTTTTCCTGGGAAACTTGGCTGGAACAGGGACCTCATCTACTGAGCCTGAGTTCCTTTAGCGACTTCAGAACCACATAGGAGGATGGGGTAGAAATAGAGGTAGTGCAAAGTTGCTTGAAATTATTATTCCGAAGCCAGGGGAATCACAGAGATGATCATGTGTGGACTGGAGGGGAAGACACTCTGAGCAAGAGTGTGGGACTCACCTGTCAACTTGACTTCCCTAGGGCGATCTCACCCTCCATTCTCTGCAGAGCACAATAGAGTTCTTAGCACTTTTCTGAATGATAACTGTTTGTACGTATGCGTGTATGCGTGTGTAATCCCCTTTAGCCTTCTGCCTTCCCTCACCTGACTATAAGCTCAAGGAGGTCAAGGACATCTGTGTTGCTTCACATGATTTATCCAGGGTCTAGTTCAGGGACCAGCACACTGTAGGCACTCGAGAAATACTGATTGGTTGGCTGGTTGTTTTTTTGTTTCACAAACTGAATGAAGAAGCAATTCCTGTGTTAGTTATTCTGATACTTCAGTCCCCTCTTAATCCTCCTTTTAAGGGAAATACGAAGGAGCAAGGTAGACAAAGCATTCCATGTACCTGTTATCTACCCAGACTTTAACATGAACTCTAACTCCAGCAGGCTTTGCAATCAGCTCACACTTGAACAGATGCCAGGAAATATCCCACACTCAGCAGAAGCCTGCTACCCATCCTGGCCAGTCCTCACAAAGGCACTGTGCTTCTGTCCCTATTAGAGCAGGTAACTTGATTCCATTCATGAACTCAGAGTCCCCCAAAAACACATGAGGTCTCAATGGCAACTCTGGGCAAGCTTCTGAAGGGAGGTTTTCACACGCTCCTTAAGCTCCTGGGCCACTACAGCCCTTCTACTATTACACTCATCAGCCATCGCTGCTGTGTATGACAGAGTAACATGAGACCTGGTGTACGGCGTGACTTGCTATATTTAGGGGAGAGGAAATGGGCCATACTGAAGAAGGTCATAAGAAGTTTGTTCAGAAAAATGAAGGCACCACCTATTTATCTGTATATGCAGGGTTGAGTGTAGCAGGCTGACAGTTGGGGCTGGTCAAATCTCAGGTTTATCCTTACTAATTCTGTGGCTTATAGCAAGTCACTTACTTACTCTTAGCCTCAGTGTTCTCATCTGTAAAGTGGAGAAAAATAAGAATACTTTCTTCATGAAGTATTTAAGGAATAAACAAGAAAATGTGTGCCAAAAGCTTAACATATTCTCTGGCCTATTGGTTGATTTTTGTATGCTAACAAAAATTAGCTAGGAAAATTGGTTTGAATCTAGGCAATTTGTATATGGGCTAGAATTCCAAAGAAATAAAATATGCTTCTCTATAGTTAAATTTTATTTTTTCCCTTGTATAATGATTAATCACTATGGTTTTTAACTTGCTGCGTACATATCATGAAGTAGATTAGCAGCATTACTGAGAGGTAACTGACTAAACACGTATTCATACCTGAGACAGATAAGAAACCAAATGAAAAGGAGTGAATGACAGATTCAGCAAAGTCTGGTAGAGCAAGAGTAAGGTTCCAGAGCTCTGTAACGCCTAGTCTGTGGCTACATGAACAGACTGAATCCTCCAAAGTGGCGAAAAATATTTATTTCATTAAATGTAGTCCAAGATTGGTATAGTTTAGATGTCACCTTCCAGCAAAATTGAGATGGGTCAGAGCTAAAGCCCTTCCTCACAGACTTTGGGGTCGGGTGGTCTGGGTTGCAGTAGGGTGGTGAACCCTGTGAGTTCTCTCATTTGAACTCCCTGGCTCCCTAGGCAGGGGACTCTCAAACTGCAGTAGTGGAAGAGCAGGACTTCTGAGTGCCTACAAAAATGTCCCATGCTCTTGGTGCACACTCTTCAGGGAAAACAGCAAGCACATTTCTGGTTTCAAGTCCTCTTTATTCCTCCCTTCCTCTTTCTCTTCCTCTTCTTTCCTACCATCTCTCTCTCTCTCATGCACACACACACACACACACACACACGTGCCCCCCCCCCCCAATATCCCAATCAGAATATATTTTCATACCTTATCCCTAGGACTATAGGCAAACATCAGTCTCCTACTGGCACAAAAAGTCTGCCTTCTGGAAACTCTCCCAAGTGCTTCCTAACATCGGACACTAACCACCTCTCAGTGCTCATGCCAGGGATTTCTGAACTGCCTGGGGTGGCCCTAAGCTATCACCAGAAGCCATGCCCAGTTCAGATGCTGCTATGAAAAGTCTTCATGTGTTTTCAGAGGATTAGGGTCCTGGAAGAAATCCTGCCAGTAAAAGGGATACTGGTAAGATTCTTCCCCCTCAAGCTAAAAAAGGACTTTAGCAGGGACCTGAGATGGGTGAAGTATCATGTTACTCCAAAGAGAACAAATTAATCTTCCCTGACTGGTGGGGCAGATTCTGCCAAAGAAACAGCTAACGGGAAAACCAGTCCCTACTCTGTGATGACACAGTAAATAACCAGGCAACATTACTACCGAAGTGCTGACCTAACCCATAAATTGTACCCAGCCCCTGGGGAGCAATTTCTGCTGATGTGCTGCTTGTGCATTTAAGACAAACAAACAGAAAAGGAAGGGAAGCGGACAGGCGCTGATAGTGCTGTGGGTGGACATTCTCAGAGCATGGCTGTTCTTCCCACCCAGACTTCCCAGAGGCCCCGGGAGTGGTTGGTGCTTGGCCTTTCCCAAGCAACGATCAAGCTTATATGAGATCTGTGGCAAATCTTCATTTATTCCAGCTCCAGCATGGTTTGCTTGCACCTGGGAACCACTTGATTTGCAATTGTTTTTATAAGGGCACCCTTTCTAAATTCTCTTTTAAACAAGAATGCACGAAGGAGGTGAAACACAACATTCTCTTGTTCACTGGCATGTAGAGGATTCCTTTATTTTCAGAAGCATTTGGATTGCTGTTCTGTGCTGTCACAGATGATCTAGCCGATTCACAAAGTCCTAAACTACAATGTATAATGAAGACTAATATTTCCTCTGCACTGCCTGGGAAATCGAGCTAAGGACTTCTAAGAAAGATCGCAATGCCCTTCCATCTGACCCAGACACATCTCGGGAAACACATGTAGCAGCAGAAAAGAGCCACAGAAGAGCCACTCACCCTCTGCATCTTCCGGCCGAGTGAGGTCGATGACACCGGGGCCCAGCTTTCCGTCTTCACTGGACTTTCCTGTCAACTGGGGCCCCAAATTTTCAAAACGTGTTCTTTCCTAGAGGAAAGAGTAATCACAGGCTTATTCTAGCTTCCAAGGCAGCCACTGTTTCCTTTCAGTTTCTGCCTTGCTTCGTGGGCAAAACCGGGGTTTACAAACATCATCTCTGACCCTCCATGGGCTCTGCACGTCTTTTGGGAAGAGCCTGCTCCTTCAGCTTGTTGCTGGCACTGACAGTGCTGAAGGCATCTAGACCACAGCACCTGTGAGGAAGGGAGCCCTGTACCTCTGCTGGATTTGCTCCAGTAATCTTAAAGGATGCAACAGAGAAGATTGAGCCCAACGAGCGAAAACTTAAAAGAATTGTTTCTACTAAAATACACTGCTACATGGCACGGCAAAGGACTTTTCCCATTTAGAGATTATAGTTGGTATTCGTATTCCAGAGGAAATACAAGTTAGAATTTTATGCATAAGGATTTTGGAAATAAATATCTCAAAGCAGGTAGACTGGGTGATGGCACTGATATTATTCTTTTTACCTAGGAGTTTTGGCTATGACTTCCTGGAAACTGAAAAGGAGGACATCACTCCTGGTCAGCCATTGAGCCGGGAGAGTGAAACAGCCCTGCTGCTTTAGGAGGGAAACTCAGAGATGTTTTACTTGTTCACCAGTTCTTCTAGGAGCCGGAGTCTGAGGCATCACAGTGAATGGAGCTTTGCAGCTCTCTGGATCAGTAGCCAAGGGCTCACTGACCATCATTAATATGGTGTTCTTGTCGGCACAAACACAGCGCGTGTTCCCCTCTCGTTTTCTTGCTACTCTCCAGACTTAAACTTGGCTTTGTGTTATGCTTATGAATGAATGAAACCTTGTTGTTCATTACTATGAAACAATATTAAATGTCATGTCAGCTTGAATTTACAGACATGAAATAGCAGCTTCCAGCTCCGGGAATGGTTTCTGCATGTTATACTTAATGCATTATGCAGCAGTAGAGTGCTGATTGCTGTTCAGCCTATTGTTCAATGACCTAGTTCTGTACTGAGCATGTTCGGCATTAGATGGAAACACTCCGAGTGTTCTCATCTCTAAGATGTTTAGAAACTTGGAAATATTCTTAAAGAGCAAACATACAATTACTTGATAGAGGCTGTGCCTCATTTGTACAGTCTCACTACATTTGTGCTTTCTAATATGATTATTTTTGAATATCATTATATTTCTATAATTAATTCCCATCAGTCAGCTTGTGCAGGAAGTCTTCCACTTCCCCTTTTTCATGGAATGTGCTGAAATCTGTGTTGGAATAAAACACGGCATAAACCTTGCCTTAATCTTGCGCCATTTCTATGGAAGATTTTGCAACATAAACCATGAATTTCCCCAGCTATAAGTTTCAATAGCAAATAAGGGGAAACCTACGAAATATATCACTTATTTTTTTTAAAAAGGAATAAAAATAAAACCCAAATTTAGTATGTTTCCCTAATATCTTATGTGAAAACACTGTTACACAGGAACACATTAACCCAGAAGCAGTACACAACAAAAAGCAACCACAAGCCCATGTGGGAGTTTCACACATTGTCAGGGGAAGGACAGCTGCTTTTAATCAGCCAATTTCTATCTTTGAGTAGCACTTTTGGTTGTCATGATGTAAAGAAAAAGAATTAAAGTGAAGATGAGTAGAACCAGGGAAAGCAAAATATTCAACCTTTGTTTTATGGCATTGTTTCACATTTCAAATATTTGCATGTGAATGCTTTCCCTCTGTTAAATGCAGACCGAGTTTTGCTGTGACACCTGCAATCTTCTTGGAAGAACAACCTTTAACTGTATTTTCATGGGGGGAAAAACAACTTTCTCTGAAAATCAACAGACCGTGCTACCTATCAATATGCATATTTCAAGTATCTTTCTAGTCATTCATTCTCTTTGATTTTACCGGAAAATATTCTCAGTAAAAAAAAAATAAAGTTCCTGAAAGAATATCAATATTTTGACAAGGAAGGAGAAGAGGGAAAATTACATGCCATGGTTTGTAAAATCCTAAGACAACAAAGCTTACATGATGATAATATCTTTTCTTTTATAAAAATGAAGTGCACTCACAATTCAGTAGTATCAGCTTGTTTTTAATCATAACAAAAAACATTCAGAACATTCAACAACACATTCACAGTGTCTTTGAAGTCATACATTTTTCTGACTTCATTGAAAAAAAAATTCTTCTTTCCCTTATAAAATATCAATATTTTGACAGACCAGAAGTCAAGAAAGAATATCTCATGAAACACTAGTTAAATAGGCAGAAAATAAATCAATGACAAAAATTGTTTGGGGCAGTGGGTTGCATTTTAAATTTGGTAATATTAGGCACTTGTGTTTGACATTAAAGAAGGACCCTGCAAAGCCATGCTCTTTCATATAAATTTCCACCTAGTCTCCCAGAAGACTTCTTTCTTGTCTTCAAAGAATAGCTCAGAATATTTATTTGCCAGCCACATAACCATAAGATAAGAGGGCCTGATGTCTACAAGTTAGGTCTGGGCAGCTGAGCTAAGCAGAGGTTTTAACAGGGAGGTTGAACATGAACCTTGTAAATTCAAGATGTGGATATGGGCACAGAGAGCAAAGTACAAACACTTAGTTGCAAACTTAAACTTCTGACCATTAAGTGCCAATGAGTATGCTCCTACATGGAACAAATATAGATTGGAGGTGGCAAGTTTTTAAGTCCAAATTTTCCCCACACACTTGAACCAGCTCTATGAGCATATCTCTCAAGCAAGATATTTTGGAGATAATAAGCAAAATACCACAATGCTAACTTAATTCCAACTCCTGCTCCCAGAAAAGTTCCCCAATTTTCATGTTGACAGTGAAATCTGCATTTTACATGCAGCAATGTGATCAGACACTTACTTATGCATTGTCAGTCACAAACATGCAGCCGACATAAAAGTTATTGAAAAAAATTAAAGTCAGCTCTGCTGTGTTGTAGGACTGTTGGCTCTCTAAGTGCTTTGAAATTATGATGTATGAGGTAGATGTTGCATATTAAATAAAGATATTTAAATGATAAAGCCCCCTTTAGTGAGAGCTGATGAATGTTAAATGTTACAAGCCACAAGATGGTGGCATCCATCATCTTCACATATTATCAGAGTCAATGACGGGCAGCCTCACTGATGACAGATAGACTACTGCATTATTATCCCTTTTTTCCAGAGTCACTGAACAAACCATTCAACTCCTCAGGCATTATTTTTAACTTTGCATTAAATTAGCAACTTTTCCCTCTCTACCATGGCAAGATTGATTAATTATGCCTTTGCATCTTTGCATCGGTGGACAGAAAGAATGGATTTGGGGTAACTAAAGGAACAGAGGTTTGTTTTCATCTAGGAGAAAAAAAAACCAACTTCCTCTTACTGGCAACAAATGTAAAATTGTGATCTGGGGAGAGAACAGCAATGAAACAGTAAGCACACAATAATGGCTTTTCTTTGCACTTAGATAAAAGCTGAATTTTTGATGTGCACAGTATATTTTAATAAAATTTTATATACTATGTTTTATACACTTATTGGCTATTCCATAATAATGTGTGTGCTAACAGTAAAATTGCTCTTAAATTTATGTGTGTTATTTATACGTTCCCACGTAACAATGCTTTTTGTTGTAAAAAATATTCTGTTTATTAATGTAACTTTACAACCACTGCATCCAAGATCCGTGGTAAATTAATGACATTTTTATTATTTTATAGTGTCATTAAATTTTTACTGATCACTCCATCAAACAGAGGCAGTAAAGGCCATAATGTAAACTGGGACACTTAGATCAGGCAGCAGGAAGACATTCCATATAGTCTGAAGAAAACTGCTAGCAATAAATGATATTTATACCATCTTTAAGCATGTGAGAATACTTGGATAAGTTTGGCAAAACTGTTTCAGTAGTAGAGTGGATTGTGTACTTAAATAACAGTTTGCTTGCCAGCGAGACAAGCCTTTTTCAAACCAAGCGCAAGCTGACGGATGGCGGCCATCTCCCGAACAGCAGCACAGGAGATCCACGGATGCGCTGGGCACCCTCCTTCAGGCTTACTAAGTCTGACCAGCCTGTACCATGCCTCAACTACTGCCAGCGTGGTTTCCTTCACTGCAAACTCATGTGGAAAATGGCACATTCTGAGACAGGTTTCCTGTTGCTTTACAAATACTGCAGTTAGGAGGGTGTGTCTGCACAAGGCTGTGAGAAATTTTCTTCCAGGCATCTAAATGAGAGTAACTTTACCAATGTTTATTCAAAAGATTAATTTTTAAAATTTTTAATCTATTTATTTATTTGAAAAGCAGAGACAGAGAGGTCTTCCACATCCCTTTGCCTCCCTCATCTCCACATCTGACAGAGATAGGCCAGGCTGAAGCCAAGAGCCCAGTCCAGGTCTTCCATGTGAGTGGCAGAGACCCAAGTACTTGAGGCATCACCCACTGCCTCTCAGGGTGCACACTGGCAGGAAGCTGGAATTGGGAACAGAACAAGAACTAATACCTGGGGACTCCATTAGGGGATGCAGGCATCCCAAGCAGCGTCTTAACCACTGTGTAAAACACGTGTCCCCAGAAGCTCTTTTCTAAAGAAAATCTGAATATGGAGTCAGTTGTAGAAGCCAGAAGACACACAACAAAGGAGCCATTACCTATATTGCAGTTACACTGGATAAAAATTATCTCATGTTGTTTTATATGTAAAACACAATGTAATTAGAATAATCTCTACATTGACTCTGTTAAATAAACCCAAGTGTATGTTGTTAACCAATTGTCAAATATTCTATTTTTGTGTAAAGATGATAGTAAGTACAAAATTCTTTGCTCATATAATAGTGGATTTAGAAGCACCTATCTCCTAGATGAGGATTCTGGTGTCTGTGTATGTGTGTGAGTGTGTGTGTGTTTTATTTTGAGCAAATAAGATTTTGCTGTTATATTCTGACATAAAAGTTGTTTGAATTTGTAATGATAAGAAGTTTTGCAAGAAAGGTTTAGCCTGACTAATCATGTTTATCATGTACCCCAAAAGCAGAATTTTCTGAAAGAAATAACAGATATTTGTATTATGGATAGAACTCCTCTAAGACTACCAGAATATGCTGAGATACTGTCTATCTGAAACTTTCTACTATGCCTAAATTGTCCAGTGCTAGCCAAATGAAATTGTTTTCACACCAGCTCCCTTTGGACATCTGACTCCCACTTATAGATTTAGTTGTGTCTGCAACCCAGGATAAGTCCTTCTGAAACTAAATGTAAAGCCTTCCCTTCAAAAGCAGCACCCCCTTACCCAGCTTCCCTTGCTTGCCTGTGTTGGCGCCAATGCCACCTGGTGGGGGGTGTTGGTTTCACGGGGTTTCTTGCCCTGCTCCGTCTACTCAGTCATCCAGGCTTGGTGATTTTTCTTCCACAGAACCTCTTGTCCCTGTTTCTGCCCCTTGATGCCCTCCTGCCATGGCCAACTATCCCCAGGCCATGCCTCCATGACCGCATGCCTGCTTCACCCCTGCAGCCTCCTTTCTGCTCTGCTTGGTCCTTGCCATTGCCCTTCCTAGACCACTTCTCATATTCCTTCCCCACAGTGTTTTCCATCTCCTGTCTCTAAATCAAAACCTTCCATGACTTCCTATTTTCCACCGCATTTCATCCAAACTCTTGTGGCTGATTTTCAAGGTCCTTCATACATTGATCCTTTAACTCAGTGCCTTTCTACATCCAATTTCCTGCAATTCTCCCATCCTATGTCCTCTGCTCAGGGTAACAATCCACAATCATATCTCATTCATGGCTCTGCGATATGCCTCTATCTCTCTTTCTTCTTTCCAATTCCTATCCATATTTAAAAAAAAAGTTTCCCATGAATTTTATTATCTGTCTGATTCACTTAATTCTGAGATACCAAAAAATTTAGTCTTGCCTACACAATTGCCCTTAGTTATACAGTAGCATATTAAAGAAATGGGTTTTGGTGCATATACACTACCAAGTCTCCCACAACAGCATCAACAGATTTTTCAAGCCAGGGTTTTCATGTTAGAGCTTTCATAGATATCTTGCACAGCATTTAGTGTTGGCGTCTATAAATACTTGCAGGTTTATATAAGGCCACATAATTGATTTACCCACATAAATCTCAAACACCCTGTACAAGGAAAGGTGCAAAAGGGGCAAGAACTATAAATCTTCCAACATTTCCACTTTGTGAAAGAGATGGTTAGACTCAATGCTCCACCTTGTATTGATAATATGGCTGGTCAATAATAATCAAAACAAGGACATCCAGAAAAAAAAGCCTTAATTATTTTACAAAAGAAGGAAGTAAGAAATTTTAGAAGCTCACAACAGAAAAATGCAATCTGACTACTTAACAATACGAGAGATTTTTGAGTGTAACTTGGAATTTTTGCAGGTTAATGCCTGTAACTTTGCAAAATGCTGGCAAAAGAAGATACCACCTACCATAAATGCTTGTCTTAAAAGCAAGTACCCTTTCAGGAAAAAAAAAATTTTTGCATTGTTTTGAAAGGAGGATGAAGCTAAGAATGAAGTTGAGAGGTATTCTGTCTCTCACCCTGGAAGATTTGCTCTTGATATATCTGCCATGATTTGATTCTCAAGCAATATTACTTAAACACATACGTAATTTCCCTTTTATTGACTTAAGAAACTCCATTACTTTATTATACACCTCGTAATTTAATGAAGGATCAAAAAATGTAGGATTTAGATTGGAAAATAACCACATTTACTTTTGAATAGGTGATTCTTCGTGGAGGGAGTTGTTTTAGAGGCACTGAGATTTACTTTGGCAGCAACACTTTGATGGTTACAAAGTCAGTAATAATAACAAAAAGGACTCTGGCTGGGAGAAATGAAATTCATTATTGAACTTCATTGTTAAATAACATTTTTTCAGCTAACACTATTAATTTGTCTAGCTCCTAATACACCCTTAACACTAGTGATAGGACTCATGAATTAGTTAAGACCTGAATTTTCTAATTGTGTTTGTACCCATAACACAAATATGTCTTCTGCAGTAGAAAAAGGGAAGAGTTCCATTAATTGATTATCTGCTACGTATAAAGGTCTTTCCAGTATGTCCCTTAACCTCATACCAATCCTACAGGGAAAATACTACTATTGCTATCAGTTTTATAGAAGAATAGGGTGAGTCTCAAAAACATTTTCTATTTTATTTTAGTCATTTAACAAAATTTCAGACAGGTATTTGTGCTTAAATGAACTTAATCACAATTGTACAACTTCATTAGCATGTGATCTCCAAGCCCATTCTCTCATTTGTAAAATATAGTAGAAAATGTTGATATCCAAGGCTATAATGATCAAATGAGAGATTACATATTGAATATCTTCCAAAAAACAAAGCAATTCATAAAATATCTACTTCTGCTCAAGATACCATTCAGCATTTGCTAAATGTTTCAAAGCTCAACATCAATGAAGATAGTGTCTTGGTCTAAAGGCCAATACCCATTCTCCTGAATCAACACTGGGTCCATGTAACTAAAGATGCTTTATTTTTGTGGTTGCTAAGTATCTCAGAAGTAAATCCAAATCTCATTTTTCATAACCATATAGTAGCTGGATTTTGTGCCTTATTCTTATCATAAGAACCAAACTTCCCTGTTGAGCATGTCTGACCTTCGATGATCTAGCTCCTGGTTCCCTCATTAGCTTCAAGTCCTACTCAGGCCAATTTATATTCTCTGTTCCAATGAAATGAAGCATCTTGGAGTTTCCTAAACAAGCTATGATGTTCCATAACATTATGTATTCTCATATGCAATTCTTCCTTTATATAATGCACCTTCCTTCTTGATGACATTATACATAATGAAAGGAGAAAATCTTTTAGGTTCCTTTCACTACTCTGAAGGACAATCAGTAACCCCTTATTTTGCTTCACCACTACATCATATTCATGGAAAAATGTGTTACAATCATTGGTTTATGTGTCTCTTCACATGGTTCTGCAACTTGGTCCTGAGAGTACAGAGTCCATGTCATTATCTAAATAAATGAATCTCATTATGCTGTGCATAGCAGGCAGCCTTGCTGCCAAAATCCTGGTAATCCTGGTGAAATTATTTCCCTCTCTTCTTGCATTTTCATTTTATTTTAAAATAAAATTAAAAAAAATTTTCATTTATTTTTAAAAGCAATGTGATATAAATGATTAAAAGATAAATTAATAAACAACAGTGTGACCTCCTGGTCATGGTGGGCTTAGAGCTGAGATACAGAAGATCTGCCTTATTCTAAAATATCAACCCTCCCTCCCAAAATATTCCTTTATACATCTCTTCATTTACACATCTCTTACATTGATTAGCAATCCATAATTAGCAATTCATTCTTTGAATTAATTAAAAATGTCAATCTCTTATGAAAGTATAATAGAATAAACTACTAAAAATCAAATTAATCTCAGTTTAATCTCTCTTGAGAAACAAGAACATTTCTGGGGAAGATAATCAGAATGAAACCACAGAGACATAAAACATTTGGTCAAGGAGGATCCTTAGGTACAGTAATCCCAAGGAAAATAATTCCACTAGAATTTGCAAATACTCAAACTAAGCAGATATGGTTGTAATGGGCTGAATTGTGTCCTCTCAAATTTTGTAAATTACAGCCCCAATCTCTAGTATCTCAGAATGCGACTATATCAGAAGAAAGGCCTTAAGCAGGTAAGTAAGTTAAAATGAGGCTGTGGGGTGGGTCTTACTTTAATCTGGCTGATATTATTAAATGATTTTCTGTTGTTTAGGCTGCCCAGTATTTTGTTATGGCAGCCCTAGAAAACTAATACAATGGCAGTTTCTGTCTCTTGTGTTATTAAAGGTTCTTATTACTTGCTGAAAATGATCAAATAATAATAAAGCAACACATTTTAGATAGGTAAACAATTTTCAGAAATAACTGTCTGGAAGCTTTTGCCATTAGGATCTTGTAGTGGTTTCATCTGTTGACACCTTCTCCTTCTCTGTCTCCCTCTCCCTTTCCTTCTCCCTCTCCCTCTCATTTTCTCCCTCTCCCTCTCTCTCTCTCCCCCTATAGACCCACCCACCTACCTATCTATCTACCTACCTAGGATTTCTTCCTTAAAGGGAAGGAAGACTTGAAATGTTTGGCAATGGTTTTCACAAACTGGAAGATTCACATTTTGGGGTAAGCAACAGAGTCAATAAAGACTGACATAAGCTGTTCAGATCACCTCCCTTGTAATATGCCATGTGTAGAATGTCTCATGACTCTCTTTCCCCAGCTAGGCCTGTGCCCTGCAAGCAGTGAGGAGGCATGAGCACATGCCTGCTGAAATGAACTAATGTCTGCAGAGCTTGTGGATATGTTTTATGGAGCTTTCAAAAACATTCTCAAATGATGTATGACAAGTTTCCCTTAGGATTTGAAGAGTACACCAAACTAAGCAAGTTCTGTCTCCACAATCCTGGCAAAGACAGCATCCTGTACATCTCCTATAACACACACTTAGACTCTTGTCATTGACCATCAGATGATAAATGACACAGTAGCATTAACTCTGATATGAAGATATGAGACCCTTTTAGCCTTGGGAGCCACTGAATTAAATTAGTTTCATCAGGATTATAGTGCTTACTGAACCCCTTTAACCAAATGCTTTCTGTCTCATTCATATGGTTTTAATATGGTTTTAACCAATTGCAAGGTTATTTATAAGTTTGCAACTCCCAAGTAGAGTTATAAAGTGTTCAGATTTAAACAAATCCAGTTGTGTAACAGCCCAATTCCTACTTATATGTGGTTTCAACTTTTTATTCAGGCACAGAGGCATGATGCAGATTTGTTCCTGAATATTCTGTTTGTTTCAATAACAAGTTCACAAAAAGTTCCATTGTCAAATTATACAAACTCCTATTAAAACTGAAAGCATGATTTAAAAACTGTAGAATTCTATCTGCACTTAAAACCACCAATAAGACTTTGTTATACTAACATTTACCATATGAACAAAGAGTATCATAATGAAATTAATGGGCAGCTAAGCAAATGTCGTTGTCCAAAACGATATCTTGGGAATTGTTTTAATTCAAAATCTAGGCACCGTGATTTCAGATACCTACCTTAATTTACAGTGTGTACTTTTTAATATTGTTTGTGGAAATCCAGGTGCAGTTTATTCAAGTTGAAAACATCAAAGCTATATAAACCAAAAATGAATATTTTCTTCAAAAATATAACTGCTATTTCAATTTTAGCTGACAAATTGATAAATTTGAAGTTTTTTTCTACAGAAACAAACACAAAGAGTGGAAAAATACAAGGTATCACTACTGTGTATGTATTTTAGTTTATGAAATATATAAATATATCTCCTAAGAGATTTTCTTGTAATTTAAAGAAATATTTGTGCTAAAACAATAACATAGATCTTAAAAAGAAAAAACAGGGCCATGAGAACACTTTAGTGCTAGACAGAAAGTCGAGGCCTCGTCCCTCAGAGAGCTCTAGGACCAAGGAGGTCAGGTACTTCCCAGGTCGTGCAGCAGATCAGTAATGGCTCTAGAACATACCACTCTGCCTGCAGATGGTCAGTTTCTTGCTGCTTCCGCCAAGCTACACTGTGCTCCGGATTTTGCCAGTTCCTGTTTGCTTCCTTTGTAAGATAGTTGAGTTTGACCTTTTTTTGTTGTTGCTGTTCTCTAAACTCTATACTGAAGCACAAAATAGTGAAATCACTTTGCCAATGTCAGAAGATAGTCTGGGAGAACTGCTCATATTCTCAAGGAAAGCACTAGAAATTAATCCCTTTGTCAGAAAGCCTACCAAACTAAACTCACACTTGGCCAGAAAGCATTTGCTTCCTACTTCTGAAATGTCATCCTCTCCATAGGCAAAAGCAATAGAGGGGCAGGGACACCGAGCCAGGAAATGGCAACAGAAGGAGGCAGGGAGAATCAGAAAGAAAACATTTTCATCCAACTTTGCCTTGGACACGGCCCTGTGTATAGAGTTTGGCATTCACTCTGGTGGCACTAGCACAGAATACATCTCCCTTTTTGTTGAGAAGCAATGTGACATAAGTTATTGTTGCCAAAAAGAGATCTTTCTTAAGGAAAAAAAAAAGATTAACTTGTTGATGTCAAGATTTCATGGCTTTTAGAGAGTCATATATGAAATTTAATGAAAAATTCAAATAACCCAGGACTACTTCTAATTGTTTGTAGAAGAAGCTTCCTTGAAGTATAATTAAAGTTTAGAAACTAGGTCTCTGTTTCACAAAAATTTAAAAAAAAATTCAGAATTAAAATTAAAAAATTAGTTTTAAAGAAGGAAACATTTAGGAACCCTATTCAAAATAGTACTTCAATATTGCATCATCACAAAGGACAAAAGACAGTGTCCAACTGTGGTGATATGTGTTAATTGTATGGTTTTCCAAAGATGTGGGAGAACTGATATCAATTACAGTATAATTACCATTACTTCCAACAGAGTTAACATGTAGTTACCACAAAATAACATGCAATTAACTGGTGTCACATTGCACACCAGACTAAATAAGATACAAATTAAAAATTCCCAAATATAGTCAGAATAAGCTTTGTTTCTGAAAAAAATGAAACAAAAATAAAACAACTTTTTCTGATAATGTCACAGGATTTCCAGGAATTAGTGTAATTATTTCAAAGAGGAAAAAAACAAGGCATATAAGTTAGAAAGCATAGTTTTTAGTTATAAGTTGAAAAATTGTATAGGGATAGAGATGTATACATTAACAAATATTTAAACTTAATAAGTTAAAGCTGTTATAAACACAATTAGAATTTTACTCACATGTTTCCTCAAAATTGGGCAGCTATATTTTAAAGCCAAATTCAAGAATGTTCTTATTTTTCCCTAATACATTTTTATTTTATTTATCACACACAGAACAAGAGCCTCCTTTAGCACTGGCACAGAGAGACACAGGAGTGAATAAGGCTCAGTCCAAGAAGGGAGCTTACACAGATTGCAAGTTGCTTGCTGTTTGAAGTGGTAAATAATGTCTCAATATGAGCATGTTCCTTATCGGAGGGTGAACTGAAGGGACAAAGAATGCTCCAGTTCAATTTGAAAAAAAGTAAAATCACTTAGTGGAATGCCTGGAGTCAGCAACAATAACACAGGAAGCCGCCACGTGCTGCATGCGAGAGAGGGGCATGTGTGGGAACAGGAACATGCCAAACACGCATCTAGGTTTAATTAGAGGAGAACTGGAAATGGCAGTGTGCGATGCTGTGAAGTTGATGAGAGGACAAAGGGAAAGTAGCTGTATTTCAAAGACAGCTACAGTCTATCTGCTATATCCGTTTCAAACATCTGGGCTTCCAATTATTTATTGAACTCATGTGTAAGACTTATTTGGGAATACTGCAAACAGTTATAGAACAGGGACATGTGAACTGCTTTGTAAAATACACTCAGGATTGAACTCGTGCTAAAATTTTGAACAATATGAGTGAAAACTGCGACGAGATTTATATCTTGTATTGAACGTGTGGAAACCATGAAGAGGTTAGCATGCTCAGAGTAAACATGCTAATCAATGTAACAGATAATATACTACCAGGAACTTGTGTTTTCCATATTTTTGAAGATTTAGTTTATTTCCTATATGATTTTTTTCTGTTTGTTTTTTTTTCCCCCTTTGTGGTATCTGCATGCTTACTTGAGACGAAATGAAGCTAGATAGATTTGTAAAAAGCTGTACATCCTCTTTGAAGATTACATAAGCATATGCATAGCTCCACTAAGCTTCCAGGGCAGTTAGTTCCCTATGCAGTCACTATTTCCCTTTTTCTCTCAATTTGGAGCTCAGAAATGCCTCTTTTTTTGCATCCAGTTCCCATGTTTTTATTCTATGAAATTCATGACCTCTTTGTTAGGTTCCAAGGGAAACCAAACTGGTTAGAAGGGATGACAACAGAACAATGCAGGGTACATCATTATGCGATGCTATTTCCTCTTGTTCCCACATCACTGCTACATTCTTCTGATTATTACAGTCTCGAAAAATGTGCTGATCACTGAGGTGTTAGGCAGTATTGCCAACCCAGAGAAGCTGATATCCCAGATAGAGCACATTATGCATGTGATGTAAATGAGATAGGAACTCTCGACGTATCAGCCGTTTGTCATCAGTGTGCAAACAGAGAAGACGAATGCAAGGGCTCATAACTCCCCACCACAGTGTCTACAAAGGGCAAAAATAAAGAAATAAATACAAAAACCACCTGCTCGTCACAACTGACCTTAACTAGCACAAACTCGAAATACTGTCCAGTTATAATGTATATTGGGTGGAGTTTTTGTTATTATATTTTTAAAAAGGTTTGTCATTGCCACATCACAAACTAAAAATTGAAACATAGTGTAATATAGGCTATAACAATGAGTGTAGACACTGTACTATATGTCTCAAAAACTCAGAAATCAATCTTGAGCTTTATGTTTCAATAAACAATTTAAAGATCAAGACAATAATAGCATGGCAATTAAATTTATGATTAAGTTCACAAATCAGAAATCAGTAATTCAAATTTGGGAACTAAGTAACAACACATTTTTTATTATTTTTACTTTATTTCTTTCATGTTAATGTGATATTAATACTGAGAGAACAAGTTCAATGTACTTCACAGATACAATTCTCAAAATATAATGATATTCCCTTTCTCCCTTTCTTTCTTTTTGGACTGAATTCCTGGCCTAAAAGCAAATGTTTCAATGGAACTAAATTAATTTTTCCTGCAGAACTAGAAATGTGCTTAGACCACCGATTAAATTTTCTAATTCAAATGAAAGCAACGACTCCAAGGGCTCTGGTACTGGACCATCAATAAACAAACACTCGTTTATTCCTAAAGCTCGGAGTGCTGCTGTCCTTGTCCTTTCCAACTCCTGCCTAGACAAGGAGAACCCTGGAAAATCAGCTGAGCAGAGTATGAGCCACACAGATTGTTCACTCAGACCCAAGGATTGTCCAAAAGAGGGTTAGTGGAAATGGATTTTTATAGTCTCAAGAAAAAAATTAAGTAACTTGTAGAACAAATAACTTCTAATGAGAACATTAGAATGAGCAGGATTTTTAAATCTCTGTAGAGTGTGTAATGATACCTTCAAAGCAATTAATGACTTAAGCAAAGAAGACCATGACTATAACAACTGCATAAGTAACAGATGTTTGAGGAGTATAACTCTTATCTAACTCTATTGCATATATTTGACACAAAAGAGAACAAAACCCAAAAAAACAGATGGAATCTGTTTTTCTACTGGTTAAACAAAACTGATATTAAAATTTATATCATCAACATTTTACTTTCCATAGCAAAGGTGATGACCAAAAGAGCAGCAAGTAACTCTCCTATTATGTGAATTTCTTCTGTCTGAGGAAGACCAGAAATACTCAAAGGCACAGATCAGACTCAGATTAAATAATTTTTTGTCCACACAGAAACTACTTCTTGCAAAGTCTGGTCTCTGCTCGTAAGCACTCGATCAGTGAATGATAAGCTGGCATTTCAGGTCCAGTGTTAGGGGAGCAGCAAAGGGTAAGACATGGGCTCCTCCTCTAGGTTACTAGTAATGGCAACAGTGTGGGCTAGGAGAGGCTGCAAGCCCCACACACAGAAGAGCTGGTGTTTGAGCCTAGATCACCTGCATGGGGTCTATGTTTTGTTTTTGTTTTTGTTTTTGTTTTTGTTTTTGTTTTTAATTTGTAATAGGGGAGGGGATAACAGATAACAGTAATCTCACCTCATGGGATTTTTGTGAAAATTAATTAAGTTTTCTGTATAAAAGTATTAGTTGCTTCAATAGTTGCAATATAACAGGCTGACTTTCAGAAAGCTTATTTAGTGTAGAAATGTACATAATTTACCTTATTCATCATTATGGTAGAGAGAGGGATATGGTAGAGAGAGAGACAAAGAGAGAGAGAGAAGTCTTCTATCTGCTGGTTCACTCCCCAAATGACTGCAATAGCTGGGGCTGGGGCTAGGCCAGGCTGAAGCCAGGAGCCAGGAGCTTCTTCTGGGTCTACTACATGGGTTACAGGGGCACAAGCCCTTGGGCCACCCTCCACTGTCCTCCCAGGCATACTAGCAGGGAAGTGGATCAGAAGTGGAGCAGCCAGGACTTGAACCAGCACAATATGGGATGCTGGTGCTGCAGGCTGGGGCTTTAACCCACCAAGCCACAGCGCCGACCCCTGGATTAAATTTCCTAGCCAGACATTTGAGACTTCTATCCTCTGAACCCTGCCCCTCTGTAACTCAGAGCTCTCTTCTTTCCTCATGGAACTGTCCTGCAGCCATGATCCCTGTGTGAAGGGACACATCTCCCATTCTACCCATGCTGGGGACATCTCCCATTCTACCCATGCTGGGGCTCCACCTGCATACTCTCCTCTGCCTGTCCCACAGAGCTTCTCTTTCCTTCCAGTCATGGATCAGAGGGTCTCCTGTGTCTGGATGAGCCTAACTGCTATTACATCTCATCTCACTCAGATTTGACACTTGGACCCTTTATTGTCTGGTTCCCTTTTAGTTATCTATCTTGTCTTCCAAACAAGTCTACACTCTCTTTCAAGACAGAAAGGGATTAGTCAATATTTCTCTGAATTCCAACACAGCCCTGTACATCATACGGTGAGTACTTCCTTCCTAGTGCCCTGTGATGTCATATGGCTGTAAACAACAAGAAGGAAGCCAGAAAAATCTACCTAACTTCACACACATTATCTTATGTAAATGTTTCCACAGCCTTGAACCATATATTCATCATTTCTGCCTTCCAAATGAGAGAATAGAGGCAGAAAAAAAAGTTAAGAGGCCCCAGATGACACAGCTGGTGACACGTGTTGTTGAAGTAAAAAGATCATTAATTGGGCAGTGAGGCTCAGATCTAGACTAGAAATGACTGATTTAGGTGGGTCCTGCTCTTTCTTCCATGCAAAATGCTTGCTTAGACTTGGGGAAATCATTCCATAGCAATCCAATCAATGGTCTAGGACACAAAACTTTAAATTGCTGCCAACCTCTATTGCAGGAATGCTATTAAGATCAGTGGTCTCATGTTCTTAAAAGAACAGAAAGATCTGATATAAAACAATGTGATTTTTTAAATGTAAGAGTTCACTAAATTTTTCCTTCATAGATGAGGATTGCCTTCTTATCTCCACTTTACAGATGGGAAAGCAAGATTAATATATGCAAGAAGACCTCAAATTTGTGGCTTTTCTTTTCATGAAAATTATACTTATCCTCATCGTGAGAGAGAGAACATCTTAGAGTGATCTTCTACATTGAGAACTACAGGGAAATCTTTTAGCTCACAAAGATACAAGAACTAAGGCTACTGTTTAATACACTTTACAAAACACTCTGTATCACTTCAAAACCAATGCTGTTGACATCATTTGGAAAAAGATATAAAGGGAAAAATAGGGTTGCACCAAATATAAAAGTAAGTATTTCTATCCATAGTGGGAAGACAGCACTTTAAGAAATCCTAATCTTAATAGTAAATGTTGAAGATTTGCGAACTGGAACTCAGCTAAAAGTGAACTTATCCAGAGTGCTCCCAATGGCACATTTTTGACCATCAGATTTAAGACAATGAAGAGAGGCAAGCAGTGATGGAAAGAATAGATACGTGTGCAGAGTTTTCATGTACACTCTCCATATGCAGAGCAAAGGCTTACTAGCTGAAAATGAAAATAATTAAGGATATCAATAGCTAAAACCACAAGTAGAATGTGTAGTATGTTTGCAGAGACTTCTTAAGAAAGACACATACACATCTAAGTTGGCAGGCAGGCAGAGCGGCATATAGATTCAGACAGAGATGTAGACCTGTATCTACAGACACACAAACCTAGAGAGACAGACACAGAGATAAACATAAACACGAAGACACAAAGAGAAACTGGCAAGTATACAGACTCACTCACAGATGAACCCAGTCAGGAAGATATACATACAACAGACATCCACTCCCACTGACAGAAACACTTATGGACAGACACACTCTCACGCAGAGTAGCCCCATACAGACAGACAGACTCACACACAGATCAATATACACAATGAGAAATATATACTTGCCCACTCACAGGGATGCACATACACACAGCACATCCACAAAGAGCCATCACTGATGTGTGGTCTGTGACTTCCATTCAGGAACCACAGGCAGACATTGGAGCTGGCAAGGAAGATGAAGTCTTCCTGTGATGGTGGAATCTTGAAAATGGGGACTTGGAAGAGCCTCAACTTGAACACTCCATGTGTTGAAGCAAGTGATCTGAGCTGTCTGAACCTCATCTTGTGGAGTAAAAGAGCAATGGTAAAAATTCTACTTTTAAGGACAGCTAAGATTGAGTATAGCTAATAAATGTAAAAAAAAAAAAAAAAAAAAAAAAAAAAAAAAACCTGCTCTGCAAACAAAAACACTGACATCTTAGTGAGGAGGATTATTATTACCATGTTCTTGAAACTGCAACCTACAAAGAAAGCTGCTTTGGAAAAGAAAGAGTAAAAACATTATCCAATTCATCTACTGCTGTGAGGGTAAGCAAATCTTTAAAAATTTTGAGGCATCAGGAACTAAAATTTTATATAAAGTGTAAGTGCAAAATCTTCTTTTTCTGGTAGCAGCTTAAATCAGTTAACATTATATTGACAGCCTCCTAAGTGCCAGGCACATCAGGAAAATGAAATGTTCCATTTACCCATATACTCTGATTAGTTACCATACACAACATATACTGTACTGGGTATCACTGTTGGCAAGGATTTTAAAATATAACCATATATACAAACAGCACCAAGACTGAATCTGGCACTTTGAGACCATAAGCATCTTGGGATTATGTGGACAACAGCCTAGAATCTAGAAAAGCACACGATATCGAGTGCCAGCAAGAACAGGGTCTGGTCCCAGTGTCCCTGAGACCTTGAGGTGAGATCTGGGCAGTCACACCCTCTGTGCTTCCGTCTCCTCACCTATGAAAAAAAAGGCAGTACTACATGATTTGTAGAGGCTCTGTTAGTTCTTACTCAACTATTCTTGCACTGTGATGGACTGAGGAAGTGCTACGTGATGGTGTTTCTGTTGGGAGAATGCAGATTACATGAATTTTTACCATCCTTTTGTGAAAAATGATAAAGTTCACAGCTTCATGTCTCTGAGGGGAAAATATCAGTCATTACTGAACTAGAGAAAATGCAGCGTACTTAGGCTTCTGAGAGAACAACAGCTGATGAAGAGCTTTGTGGAAAGCTCGCAGAACAGACTCCTAACCCCCAGGCAAAGGTTCCCAAGGAAAATTCCAGGGTCAGCTGAAGCTGCAATCCCGGGATGGGACACTAGCATCTGCAGAAAGTGCAGGTGGGTTGAAGCAGAGCTCCTCCCTCTGCCTCCCCGGAATCCACGGGGACTTAGCTGCCCACGCACACAATGAAGCTGCCTGTGTTTTCATGTAGTAGATCATGTTCCTCTAGAAGTCTAGAAACGAGAATTTAGACAATTTTTTTCTGTTAGATTTAAAAGGTAGTTTTTATTGTCTCAAGAAGCTTTGTGAAAACTTAGCAAAAAGTTCAGAATCTACTCAGTCTTCCTCAGGTTGTTTTAAATTGAATGCAACTTTAAAATGTTCAAGTTTTCCGAAGATTTTGAAAACATGATTTTTTATTTAAATAGTCACAGTCTTATCCATAAAATTTTGTTCACCATCAAATGACTTCAAATTTAATATTTTGTTGCAATGATAATTGTAGCTATATATATTTTAATGTGTGCTTTTTAAAATAACAGAAAAAATCCTCACAATGCATACTTTGATTCTTTTATGAGATATTTAACTGAGATATTTAAAAATTGCTTAGTGTATTCTAAGGACCATCTGGGTAGAACTGATTTAATTTGGAGGTTGAAAATTCTTAAGGAATACTTTATTGATTTCCTGATGGAATGTAATACAGCGTTAAGGAACTTGTCACTAAATTTGTGATACATCCTTTCTCTATATATTGGTTGCCTTTTCACTGGAAATATCCTTCTATGACAGCAAGACGAGCTCTAAACTCAGGAAGGATAGGTATGGAAAAGAATCCAAGGGAGATTCAAATAAAATCTAAATGGAGGCCTGCCTACAGAAATGTCTTGGAAATCCTACAGAAGAGGAGAATGGTCTTCTTTAAAGGCTTGGTCCTAGGCTTCTGGCTTCAAGGGAACCAGTGTGAGTAACCATGGCTGAGGAGACGCTAGGGAGTCCTGCAAGCAGAATCTAAAGTCTGGTTCACTCCAAGTCTAAAACACACACTCTTCACTCTTCCACGCTTCTCTGAAGGTCTCTGCTATCTTCTATTTAAACAGATAACACGACTCTTCTTAAAATGTAGTTCAGATTAAATATGTCCAACCACAGGCATCTCCAACGGCTCACAACTCGCTACAAAGATAAACCTTACGCTACACATGGTAGTGGCATGTTCAAGCCTGCTGTGCCATCAATCACATGCCAGCTACTGAATGAGGCCCCTCACATGGATGCCTTTATGAATCATTGCAACAAACCCTTGTGCAGAGAAGCTATGGACTATGACACCATTTCTTAGAGGGAGATGTTGTACACAGCCCAATTCCAAAGCCGTGGCTCTTATTCACAACCTCAGTCACCTGAAGGCAAAAGCTAGGAAGGAAGTGGGAAAAAGAGGGGAAAGAAAGAAATGAAAGGAAGGGAAGAGAGAAAGAGGGAGGAAGGGAGGAAACATTTGTTAAAGGCCTGATATGTGTGTAAGATAGTTTATAAGGAAGTTTGATATTGCATCATTTAATTCTCAAATCAGGACACTTTTACAGAGAAAGAAACTGACTCTTTGAGGTATTAACTAAAAAAGTGGTAAAGGCAGGATTGAACTCTGGTTATGTTTTGACCTCACATGTCCAATACTCTGCTTTGTACACATAAAGTAAGTACTTAATAAAAATAGAAGGGACTGGGGGAGGGCAGAGTATGGCTGTGGGATAAAGAATGGAAGAAGGCAGAGTCAGTCACATTAACCAAATTAAGGCAAAAAAGCTAGGTTAAAATAGATTTAAAAGATAAATGAGGGGCTGGTCTTGCAGTCTAGCAGGTAAAGCTGCCACCTGTGACACTGGCATTCTATCTGGGCATCGCATGGAATCCCAGCTGCTCCACTTCCAGATCCAGCTCCCTGATGATGGCCTGGGAAAAGCAGATGAAGATGGCCTAGTCCTTGGGCCACTGTCACCAACATGGGAGACCTGGAAGAAGCTCCAGGCTCCTGGCTTCAGCTGGCCCAGTCCTGGCTGTTGCAGCCATCTGGGGAGTAAACCAACGGATGGAAGATCTCTCTTTCTGTAATTCTGACTTTCAAATTAAAAAAACAATGATAACAATAATAAAGACAAATCAAAGAGGTTTGTTAAGAAACAGCCCTGCTGGCGCTGCGGCTCACTAGGCTAATCCTCCGCCTTGTGGCACCGGCACACCGGGTTCTAGTCCCGGTCGGGGTGCCGGATTCTGTCCCGGTTGCCCCTCTTCCAGGCCAGCTCTCTGCTGTGGCCAGGGAGTGCAGTGGAGGATGGCCCAAGTCCTTGGTTCCTGCACCCCATGGGAGACCAGGATAAGTACCTGGCTCCTGCCATTGGATCAACGCGGTGCACTGGCCGCAGCGCGCCAGCCGCGGCGGCCATTGGAGGGTGAACCAATGGCAAAAAAGGAAGACCTTTCTCTCTGTCTCTCTCTCTCACTGTCCACTCTGCCTGTCAAAAAAATAAAAAATAAAAAAAAATTAAAAAAAAAAAAAGAAATAGGCCTGCAAAATTATCAGCATTCTAGAACCAACTATTGTAGGAACATTCCTTAGGTATGTCTGAAGCTTGTTTGAGGAACTATAAAACAAAACCCATGTTTCTCTTGAGAAGCAATTTTGTTTGTATAATAGAAATACTCTGGATCTTGTCATACATTGCCTTTTTGCCTGGTAACCATGAAGCCCACAGTCCAGTCTGTGGCTTCCTATTTGCAATTATGCAAATATGTGCACTCATCCTATCTCTACTTTACCTTACTTACCTCACTTTCCTCTTCTTAATTTTTCTTTCCTACTATCTCTTCTCTATTTAGGTTTTATGTTGTTTTACTCTATCACTGCCAACCACCCCAAATTCTTTTTGCATCAAGGCCAGGTATAAATATAAGTAATATAATTTTATTAACTGACTTGTCACTTAATTCAACTATAATAAAACCACTAGCTATGTCTAAACATTTATAATGTTTGATTGGGGAACAATGCTATTAAAGCTAAGGTGACTATAATTAAAACATTTTATATACATGTATGTAGTGCATCATCTGCAATAGCATAAACCCAAAGTATCTCCCCCCAACAGTCTCAATGACACTTCCATTAGATCAAAAATATTTTCATAATAATACTAAGATATCATTTGCCTATTTCATTGAATACAAAAGCAGAGAAACTGTCTTATAGTGAGTTAGATATTCAAGAGATTTGTAAAAATATAAAACAAAGACATTTTTCTGCTTTTTTTCCAGTTTGAAAAATAGAGTTAATACTCAAAACTGTTATTTGTATAAGCTTCAAATGGGATTATTATTTTTAAATAAATACTTTCAATATTTGTTTTAATAACCAATATTCTAAATATTGATAGCTTTTTCCCAAAGAAATTAAAAGTTTTTTGAGTCTTAATAATTTTTAAGAGTATAAAAGGGCCCTAAGATCAGAAAGTTAAGAACAGCTGGTCTAGAAGGATTAAAAGATTAGATCTAGAAGAGATTAGATCTAGAAGGATTAGGGATTAGAAAGTGCTTACCACAGTGAGCGGTTAAGTCTGTAAAATCCTTATAATTAGTAAATCTGCTCCATACATGCCCAAACCAACAACTCTTCCAAAAATGAATGCAAAATTATTAATGGGATGTGTTGAATTTTAACTACATTGTGAGATACATTAACTGGGCATGTCCTTTTGACTTGAAACACATGTAAACAAAACTAAAAGCTTCATATTTGCTCTCGCCCCTTATCCCAATCCTTAGGAAGTGTCCTGAACCTTATAAATCTATATTAATTCTCACCATTATTTCCATTTAAAGTGCAGAGAATGAAACAACCAGACAAGTTTGTTGTTTTTTATGAATTAGGCCTTAACTAGTAGCTAGGCAACCAATCAAGTAGTCCTGACAACAGAAATAGAAAGAACTTAATGACTGCATGCAGCCAGGAGCCTACATAGAACACTGGGTAGTTTCCCAATGTTATTGGCCCAAATGAAAAATCCAACACTAATAAAACTCACATTGCTCTTTTTTTAAAAGATAATTTATAGCATTTCTGATCTGTGTATGTTCTTTTAGAAAAACACCATCACATGTCTAAGTGTGGCTATTCATTTCACAGAATTACAAATGAAGCACACACAAGTTTATCTAGGTAGACTTCTTCAGCTCATGATTTTAGCATTTGCTCCATTAAAATTGAGTTTGGAATTCAATGTGTGTTTTGTTTCAGATATTAATTAAAATTGCCCTTATCGATTTTACAGAGATATAGGGAACCCATGAGACAATGGAGAGAGGTGATGCTGGAGTGAAGTGATCCGGAGGCACTATTAGTTTCCTCATCTGTGACACGGGGATAGTATTACATATACACACAAATTTGGAAAGGTTCAAGAGAGATCAGATATGTAATGACATTTTTGAAGCACTGAAGTATTATAAAAATATTTTTGTCACAATATGAAAAGTACTACAGAAATGCTTTTTAAAAAAACTGATGACTACTGCTTTTAAAAGAGGAGACTTAGAATTTGTGCCCATATTGTAAAAATCTCTAGTATGTTCCACACCCTTCACAATGTAAGTTGTTATTTTGGGAACAGAATGACAAGGCAACTAAATACATTGGTCACCTACTCATAAAAATGACAATCTTGATTAATGAGTACTACATTCACCTTTGAAAACCACAAAACCTCACTAGTCTGTGATCTATGTAAGGAGCTCATTCATTCCAAACACACTTTGCTAAATAATTTGCTCCCAGCCCCCTTTCACTTATTGTTATATGGCTATATTGATCTTCTGTCTAAATGTATCCTGTCATGCAACAATGAATATCTGAGTCAATTGTATAAATAACAAGGAGCTATAGCAATTGACAACGTGAGACAGAAAATGTCCAGTATGCTTTTCTTTTCCAATAAGAGGGGGCAGTACTAATTCAGTGTAATGCTGATGCGCTATTCTCGTAATTTTGCAAAGTATGGGTGAGGATCAAGAATCTATACTCGCACAACATGAGCAATGGCTTTTTGAATAAATAAAAACAAATTTACAGCGTGCCTCACCAATTGCATCATTATATCCCTATTTGTTTGATTGAAAAAAAATCATTTTGGTATGAAAAATGTAGTCATATATAGGTATCATGCACCAGGTCAAGTATTTTCAAAAATCATAGACTGAAATTCTGATTTTGTGGGATTATATTAAAGAATACAAAAATTAGTAGGGACAAAAGTCCCCTAGTACACTTACATAATCAAATCTGAGATTTTATTATCATGTTGCGTATAATCAGAACCTATAGATAACTTGTATATATATTACTCAAAGAATAAATTAGAAAAAAAATTTTTTTTTTTAATTTTGTAAGAAGCTGCCTGTTAGCATCTTATTAGTCTTCACTGTATCTTAAAATACCATGGTCCTAAGGAATGAAAAGTTGACCCATTCACAACTGGAGAGTATCTAAGAGAAAGAAAGTAACTAAATTAACAACAGATTTGACAAGCTGCCTGAGATCTTAAAGAAAGAAACTGATATTAACTGAGTATCTCCTGCAAGATGTGTGTTTTACATAGGCTTTTCTCCAAAACAACCTTTCAAAGAAAAGATACTTATTCTCTATTTTATAGATATGGTCATGGAGACTCAGAAAGGGTAAGTAATTTACACAAGTAACGCAGAAAATAGCATAGGGAAGACTGAGACCCAAGATGAGTCAACTCCAACATCTATGTTCCCTCTAACCTACTGGGTGGGCTCTAATTCTATTACAGCTCCTGACCTAGACACCTCATTTGTTTCGTTGTCTATACCGACATCACTCAATCTCATATTTCCTGACTGATAGTGTTCCAGAGCCTGAACAAATGGAGATCATGGAAGGGAAGGATGCACTATCTGACGGCAGGTGTCAAGTAAAGAGAAAGCAGGAGACTCAGTGTGTTTCTGCTTCATTTTGTTGTTGTTGTTGTTGATTTATTCCCTGACTTATTGAATCAAAGGGTTGACATTGCCAAGATAAAAAGTACCTTTGTATGTAACAGGTTTAAAGATATCACAGGAAATTAGTAAACAAATCTGGAACTTCTCCATAAGTAGCAATGTCATTAACTAGAAATTAGGAAAGCTGGGGTTTAATTCCCGCCTTCCACAAATCCACTGTTACTGTGGGTAGGTCCTTTCTGTACTAAGCTTCAGCTTTCTTATCTGTGAACTGAAAGGACTGCACCGGATCAACTGTACTTTTCCCTCCAGTTCTTTCACCTTACAGTTTTAATCCCACCAATATGTAGACGTGTGTGTGTGTGTGTGTGTGTGTGTGTGTGTGAGAACAGTGTCCATTACAGCTCATGTTGATACCTGATGAGGTCAAACATCTTTCTCAAAAGACTCTCAGAAGATGAGGGCAACAGCAGCTCATGCCACATGCACATAAATGTGTAATATGTTTGTCTATGAGCACTTGTGGTCCATAGGTGATCGATATACTGGCTCACTTAATATTCATCAAGAAAGTGCCCTAACCGATCACCAAGTCAGGTAAAAAAAGTTACAGAACACACTTTAACACTGACCCATTCATCAGGAAGGCCTTCCCTACCTTGCCTCTCTCTCAGCCATCTGCCCTTAGCTTAGCTCTTAGCTTGGAGGATATTTAGAAGTGGTCTGCTTAAAATTATGCTGTGAACTGTCATACCTAAAATACTCTCAATTGTAGAGATGGAAAAACAACAAAGTTTGGTAAGCAATTAGCCTATAATATGATCTAACTATACTGGTACCCAGACAGGAATTGAGAGGGCTGGTACTCTTGGTGTGGGAAACTAAAACCGAGGGCAGTCACTATGACCTCTGCTAGCAGGGCACTCAGAATCTGTGTGAAGAGGCTATGTTGACATGATGGAGCATAACAGCTCCTAAGGTGCCGATACAGTCTATTGTCCCTACAATCTATATATTCAACAGACCCTAAACACCCCATGACACAGTCAACCAGAACATCTCCATTGGTGCTGTTCTGGCTGAACAAGTCAACAACGTTTCATTTTTAAAGGGTCAAAAGAAGGATTTATTCAATAAAGTGAAACACACCGCGGGTAAACATGTACATGGACACTTATGCGATCCTATATGTGGTATAAAGGCAGAAGCATTCCTATGGCTGTGTAGTAAATGTCTGGCCACATTTCTGCCATGTACAAAACCTGTCTTACGTACATCTAATGTTAAATGTGACATGCTACAGAGGAAAGCATGCTGCACACCTTGGATCCTCCTTCAGGACTCGGAAATTTCTTCCCTCATCTGCTGGAAACGCTGTTGGTAGCCAGCCATCAGCTGTGGGCCCTCTTGAATGTTGCCTCAGCTGAAGAGTCTCACCCAAAGTCATGTCATCTTCCCGGGGCTGCCATCACCCAGTGACTTGCTGCTGCAAATGTATGAACGCTCGCCCCGTGCCCCACGTTAGGACAATTCTGAATTGCTATGGCAGCCTGAAAGCTCCTGGCAGAGTTGCCCAAGCACGTAGTTGAGATTGCATCACAGCATGACCTCCTCTGTGGCCCAGTTTGGCTTTTGCTGTCTCCGTTGCTCGGTTCCTCAGGGGACAATCCCACGTGCACACCCTAATAAATGTACATGCTAATCTCCATCAATGGTCTGCCCCCAGTGATCGCAAATCTGTGCCACGCTCCTTTATATAGAGTAGGGATGAAAATAGGGCATTTGGCCTAGTGTTTAAGAAGTCCACTTCCCACATCTGAGCGCCCCAGTTCAATTCCTGGCTCTGGCTCTCAATTTCAGCTTTCTGCTAATGCAGATCCTGGGAGGGAGCTGGGATGGCTCAAATAACTAGGTTCTTGATACCTATGAGGGAGATCTGGATTGAGTTCCTGGCTCATGGCTTCAGTCTCGCCCAGCGCCAGACTGTGGACATTTGGGAAATGAATCAGAGGAGGAGAGTTCTCCGTCTCCCTCTGGCTCTGCATCTCTCCCCACACTCTCTGTTTCTGAAATAAATAAACTAATGTAAAAAGAATATCCAAATAAGAGAATGAAAAGTATGCCTAATAAATTATAAAGTTCTATAATGGCAGCACTGTGAAAATTATCTAAAAAGGGTATTAGGGCTTACAAAGAAGAAATTTACAAATCTAATTTATGGGTCTTTAAGGAAACATAATTTTGAAGACAGATAAAATAAATTTGTCACAGTCCATTTCCCAGTCTTATTGCACATTATATACTTATCCTCTTTGACTCAGAAGAAAAATCTGATCCTCAGAAGAAAAGTAGTACCCCATGGAATCTCATAAAATTAAGATGGATATTTTGATTAAAGAGAGCCAAAGCTATCATCACAGAGTCCTTTAGCATCATCCTTAATTTATTCTTCCAATTGCAAACTAATCTAAGGAGCAAGGACAGAAATCAAGCCTAGCCAGTCAAAAAGACTGTGGAATCACAAAATACATATTCAAAACAGTGTCATTATTCAGGAGGGAGATCATGTTAAGGAGGGCTTATGAATACAACATCCCTAAATATAATGGACTTTTGCAGTGTACAAAATAACTTATAAAGTTATATCTTGAGGGGCCAGTGCTGTGGTGCGGCAGATTATGCCATTGTCTGTGATGCCAGCATCCCATATGGGTACCAGTTTGTGTCCTGCTGCTCCACTTCCAATCCAGCTGCTGGCTAATGACCTGGGAAAGCAGTAGAAGATGGCCCAAGTGTTTCAGCTCCTGCTGTCCATGCAGGAGACCCAAAAGAAGCTCCTGGCTCCCAGCTTTTGGGCTGGTCCAGTTCCAACAATTGCTGCCATATGGGGAGCGGCGAACCAGCAGATAGAACATCTCTCTCTCTCTCTCTTTTCATGTCTCTTCCTCTCTCTAACTTTCAAATAAACAAACAAATCTTTTAAAAAAGTTATCTTCTGAGACAACAAATCCCTTCAAATCAAAGTTTCTTGGTTCTGTAGTAACTAACCACTTTGCATCTTTCCTTTATGGGTTCACTTGTATTCAGTGTGATATGTTTTAGATCAAGTCTGGATTAATTTTTTCAATCTTAACCTCCTCTCTCATCTTTCTCCATGTCATCAAAAGCAAAATAAAATCCAATCATTTCAAACCTCAGACTTCTTATTCTCAAATGAATCAAGAAAAATCAAAGAGAAATATTTAAAATTAATATGTAGAACCTGGAGATAATAGTAATTAAGCTTGAACTCCAAATGATAATACAAAGTCAACAACATATAGGTTTCTACACACTGAACTGCGTTCCCTCAACATCCACATTAAAGTCCTAATTCCCAGTGCAATGGTAATTGGAGGTGGGCCTTTGGAAAGCAAAGGTTTAGGCTTAGCTAAGGTCCTGAGGGTTGAGTCCTCATGATGGGAATAGGACGTTATAAGAAGATGAAGGGATCACACCTCTGCTTCTCGTCCATGTGAGAATACAAAAATAATGTCACTATGGACAAATCAAGGAAAGGGCCCTCACCAGAAACTGACCATGCTGGCACTCAGATCTTGGATTCCCAGGTTCCAGAACTGCAAGAATAAGTTTTTGCTGGTTAAGCCAACTAATTGATGGTATTCCTTATAGCAGCGTCATCAAGCATACCAATTTCATGATCCAGTTCTGCCTCCAATTCAAATGATACACCCTGAAGCAACTCTAGATCTTCAAGGCCAAGCAAGCCCTCAAATTTCATCAAGAAAAGGCTGGGGACACATCCACACTTAGGGAAAGCAAGAGAACCTGAGCAATGTCCTGCCCACCACGGGGAAAACAGACTCGCTTCTTCCTCTCTATGTAACAGAACCCTTACAGAAAAAAATATGAATAGCAGCAACAAAAAGTATGTAATAGTACCCCATTATCAGTGGTTTCACTTTCTGTACTTTCAGTTACCTGAAGTCAACCATAATGCAGAAATATTGAGCTGAAAGTTCCAGAAAAAAGCAATTTCTAAGTTGTAAACTGTACACCATACAGAGTAGTGTGATGAAATCTCACACAATTCTGCTCTATCCCACCCCAGACGTAAATCATCCTTTTGTCCATCACATCCACCCTATATATGCTACCCATACATTAGTCACTTAGTATCTATCTTGGTTATCAGATCAACTGCTGGGATATCCCAGTGTTTATGTTCAGATAACCCAAACACAGTAGGCTAATGCTATGTCACAGTACCCACATTCTCCATTTTCATACAGGTTTTGAATCATGTCATACCACCACAAGAAGAAGATGACTACAGTAAAATCAGATGTGCATGTGTATGTGTGTGTGTGTGTGTGAGAGAGAGAGAGAGAGAGAGAGAGACTATATGCACATAGCTTTTCTTATAGTATATTCTAACTGCCCTATTTTATTATTGCTGTTGTTAATCTCATACTGTGCCTAATTCATAAATTAAACTTTATCATAGGATTGTGCATGGTGAAAAATAGTCTATGTTTTGTGCTATCTACAGTTACAGGCATCACCTAGAGGTCCTGAAACCTATCATCTGCAGAGAAGAGTAGAGTATTTTATTTATTCTATACATTAAAGGATCACCCATGGTTTAGTTTATTTATTTATTTTTAAGGATTTATTTATTTATTTGAAAGTCAGAGCTACACAGAAAGAGAAGGGGGGGAGGGAGGGAGGGAGGGAGGGAGAGAGAGAGAGAGAGAGAGAGAGAGAGAGAGAGGTCTTCCATCTGCTGGTTCATTCCCCAACTGGCCACAACAGTTGGAGCTGTGCCAATCCGAAGCCAGGAGTCAGGAGCTTCCTCTGGGTCTCCCACGTGGGTGCAGGGGCCCAAAGGACTTGAGCCATCTTCTACTGCTTTCCCAGGCCATAGCAGAGAGCTGGATCGGAAGAGGAGTAGCCAGGACAAAAACTGGCACCCATATGGGATGCCGGCACTGCAGATGGTGGCTTTACCTGCTGCGCCATGCCTCTATGGTTTAGTTTAAAGGCATGGGAAACACAAAGATGTATCTACTATGTGCCAGGAACTGAACTAGGTGTATTCACATATAACATATTTCATTATGATCTAAATCACTGTATCTAAATCATTTTACAGATGAAGAAATTAAGGTTCAGAGAGGTTAATCAGCTTCTCAAATATCACACAGCTGATGAGTAACTACTATTAAGAATGTATATTTTAAGCTTATTAATACTTTCTTATCTATGCCCAGAAAATTTCTGAGTTTCTAGTGATTGTTACTACTTCCCAAAGATTTGTGAATAATTAATGGAGCTAACAGGAGTGAAGAGGGTGATTAGCTCTTTCACCACATGCCTTTCAGTGTTATTAGTATTACCAGTGATCATAGATGACTTTCATTTGAAGATCAATAAATAAAATCTAAAATACCAAATTAAAAAATAATCAATGACATGATGCTCAAACTAAATTTAGGATTAACCCTTGGCAAAGTTGTAAACCATGAGACGGTACATGTTTCTGGTCTTTTGTTTTTAGCACAATTTCCCACTTACTATCTGTACATAGCACAAAATAAGATCCTGTGAAGTTGTTCACATTAAGGTTAAATTTGCTATTATTTTGTAGTGGTTTCACTGAGCAGAGGACTGTATTCTGGGTTAAAAAAATGACTATGTTTACTTCTAACAGCAGAATGGTAGAGGTTTGAGAGCAAGGCTTTTCTTCTCCTGTGGTCCTCAAACCACACTCTACAGAGCCATCCACTCAGGCAGCTCTTGGAGGGGCTCTGTCTGGGAAGGCAGCTGCCAAGGTTCTAAACTGGGATGGAACACTTGGTGGGAGAGGAGCATTTAATGATGGAGCAGAAACTGACTGGCATGTACATGACTAATCCCAAGCATATAAAAGTTAATGGCTTAACAGGCACCAAAAGACCAACCACCCTTTTATATATGCATATATAATGTTAAAATCAGTAACTTGGGGTAGTGCAATTTGAGGGTAAAGTCAAATTCTTTACTAAACTAGCTCTGGGAAGTCAACATTCTTTCAAAGCTAAGCTTCCGGATCTGTGTGAAGGCTTTGATCACGTACATACTTTGAGAGTCCCATCGTACTCCCATTCCCATGCACTCTTTCCCAGCCCCCTGCCCTCCAGCTGTTGCTTGTCATGGCCAAAGAGTGTAGTGGAACAATCAAGAGTCAAGCGAGAGGTTGGTTTGGTATAAGCAGCAGCTTTGTATCCCTATAATGAGTTGAACTGTACCCCCAAAAGGGTATGTTGAAGTCTTAATCGTTGGTACCTGTGAATGTTACCTTATTTGGAACTAGAGTCTTTGCAGATGTAATAAAGCTAAAACAAGGTCACACAGGATTAGGTTGGGCCCCAAATCCAAAGACTGGTATCCTAATAAGGAGAAGGAGATTTGGAGGCACATAGACACACACAGAGAAGGAAAGCAACTATGGAAGAAAGGGGCAGAAGTTGTACTACTACAGCTGTAAGCCAGGGGATGGCAAGTATTTCTAGCAACTATCCAAAGCTATGAAGAGGCAAGGGAGCATTCTCTCGAGCTTTCTGAGGGCTCATGACCCTGCTGACATCCTGGCTTGGGACTGGCCCCAGAACTGTGAGAGAATAAGTGTCTATTGTTTTCATCAACCCAGTTTGCAGTCATTCCTTACAGCAACTCGTATTCTCAGACTATCTCATCATCATACCTTTTGTAAAGGAAACACAGGAAACAAATACAGAACAAACATTCTGATTATGCTGATATGTTCAGAAGTTTGAGTAACAGCACAGGTGACCACAGGCTTCCCTCTTGACCTCTTGCACACACTATTTTCAAACTCCTTTTAGAAACAGAGGAAACTACAAGTTTTATTCTGATTCATGGCATCTCTACCACAGCATTCGTGTACTGCAACAAAGAGGAGGCTCTTGGCTGTGGCTGCATTGTGTTATATTCTTAGACTTTACCGAACCAAAGTATGAATGGAAATATATTTTTAAATCTGCTCTAAAATGTTACCCTAGACATTGCCCAAGAAGCCACACATTTGTCCTTATATAATTCCTATGTTTAAAAATGATTTTTAAAAAGCTCTCACAATTTAGCACTAGGAAAGTATTTTTATCTCTTTTTTTAAAAATAGCATGTTTCACACTATCAGATAACCAGATTTTTCCAACCAGTCTACTACAATAGCTTCTCAACTGGTCTCCTAGAACCATTCTTAGCCTTCTATGGTCCATTCTTCCACAGTAGGCAGAATGATCTTTTTATGCAGAAATCAGCCCATCTCAATGCCCTGGACAAAACCATTTAGGGATTCCCATCATTCAGAATAAAATGCAAGGCTTTCCAGGGCCCAGCACCCTGTCTAACATGATCTGCCCTGAGCTATCACTTTTATTTCATCCCCTTCCATTACACTCCTGCCATCTCAAGTCTCCTTTTTGCTGGTCCTACAGTCTGGGCATCCACACTTCCGGGAATGCTCCTCTTCCCACTCCTCAGACAGCCTGCACCATTGTCTAATTCAGGACTCTGCTAGAGGTCACTTCTTCAGAGAGTCCTTCCTACGCCATCTAAAATCACAACCCCTAACTACCCTCTCCCTAACTTCCTTCTATTTTTTATCATGCTATTTATTCACTTCCTGATTTTACATTATGTACTTAATTGTTTTTTTCTTCATTGCCTGTGCTCTCCTAGTAGGATGTCAGCTCTGTGGAAGAAGCAGGGATTTTTGTCAGATTTACTCACTGCTATATTTCCAGCTCCTACAACAGAGTCCATCATAGAACAGGCACTCGATCTATAATTCGCTGAATCAAAAAGTAACAAATACATTTTGCAAGTATTGCTTGGTTTTCTCTCCTGGTTGATTAGAGAGCTAACTACTACATTTAATGGTGATTCACAATATATTAGACTTTATTGAGAGCATATATGCTTCTACTTTTTTTAAATACTCTGATAGTACAATAACATTATAAGTCCCCTTTATTATAAGATACTTCCAAATATCTCAGAACATGAGAGATAGACATACCAATCAGCAGATTAGTTGGGTACCTGGGAGGCAACCCACACTGAGGGGGAAAGGGTATATTTGTTACTCAGCAGTAATGTTTAAATGTGATACATGACAAATTCAAATAAAATACAGGACAGTTCTCAAGATTGAAGCCCAAAACTTTAGCTGCAAATTGATACTTGAGAAACTGGAAAGAGCCAAAGGAGAGAGAGCCAGGCCATCTCTGTTCCAGCAGATCCAGTGAAGGAGGGAAGCAAGTTTTACCTTTTCACTCCTGCAGTTGTTCAGCCCCATATTATTCATGGAAGACAGCTTCCCATCAACACCATGCGGCTGCTGCTGCTGTTGCTCCCGCTGGATCTGTTCTCGCATCTTCCGAGCCTCCTGAATGGCTTTCATCACTGTATCCTGATCCCCAAACAGGGCGGGGGAGTTGAGACTGGATAGAATATCTGCATACACAGGATGCATTATTAGAGGCTTGTGAGATCAGACCCTTGAAAAGTACCACTACTATCCATGGCCCTGTAGAATGCTATGTTCTCTAAGCCAGGAAGGGGCACATTTGCTACTGAGACAATGGTAGGATATTATTCACAGAAAATCAGGGCAAGTAAGCTGGACTGGGCTTTTGTTTTCCCTTGGAGGATACTCCAGTATTCCAGGCTACCTGAGTTCTGTTCACCTACCTCTGCACAGCTGAAAGTTGCTAGATTCCAACTGTGTCTCTACTCAGGGGAGATATTTGTTCTGGTTATATAGACAATCTGTGCACAATCTAGCCCCTTTGGTGGGGAACTGGCAGGGATGAAGGGGCATGAGGTTGGAGAAGGGGCAGAAATATCTGTCCAGGCTTTCCAAATATAGCTGGTGTGCTAATATAGGGAAGCTGCTTCTGGCCTAGTAGAAAAACATCTGTGAGACTACATGTATATTTTGGTGACATCTGTATCTGTGTGTTCACACATCCACTGCAGGGGAGAGGGGGCGGGAAAGAACACACCAGACTCTCCACTCCCCAGTTGCTGGCTGGTTAATGAAGCATTCTTCTCATCATGTTGCCTCAGTTGTTTACCAAGAGAATGACAACCCCTTCCCCACCCCCAACCCGCACACCCACTGCTCGCAGCACCATCATCATGACAGGGAAGCTATGTGTGTGGGAATGGTTTTCACAGAAATACAAAGCTCCAAATAAAGTGAGAATAAATATTTACTTTCATGACATCCTATGCAACACAGATGAAAAATTAAAGATGAAACTATAACCTGTATTTTACTGTAGATAAAATGAATAATTTGGATAAGTTTTTCCAATTTTAGACAAAAAGGGCGCAATTACTTGATGACTGATAGATCTCAGCTGCTGTGATCAATTTCAACATAATCTATTTGTTTGAGGCCTGGTATGAGCATTTCATAGTGTGTGTGTGTGTGTGTGTGTGTGTATTTCACATAGACAGAAGAGACAGAGGAAACCAAACTACAATCAAACTCACTTCATGCCCTATATGTGCAATGCCTATGCATATGCATTTGAGTTTAGGAGAAAAATCCCAAGGTTATTCAATGGAAAATTTTTTTATTTTATAAGTCAGTTACTTTTTTAGGCTATATAACTACATCATCTGTTCTGGAGTTATTTTGATAAAAATATTATTTCTACCCAATATCATATGGACAAGGCTGCTGACCAAGCATGGGTACTGTTGCTTCAGCCCATGTCTAGCTCATGATCTAAAATATATGCTCTGCTGAGGTTTAAACTCTATATGGCAAGATGTGACATAGTCATCACAGTATGATGTTCAGTATACCAGACAAACGCTTCCCAAGTAAAATTCAGAAGTGGAAAACAGGAGTCCCATTTCAAGATGAAGTCTATTATTTATCCTTATGGCAGTTTTTCCCCCTTATTTCATAACTTCCCAAAAGTCTAGCCAAGGAATATTCTTCAAATTCCTGCGTTATAATAAATGATGGAGTTCTCTCTTCTGCATGGACACCACTGGGTTGGGGTGGAATCACCTCTTCCCCTGAAAGGGGCATCCTGATTCAAGAGGCCACTGGGCAGCTAATGTCTCAAATGCTACATCTCATCATCAGAAGGTTCATTGAGACTCAGCACTGTTCAGTAGACACTCCAGCTGTGATTCACTGCTGGGTTGTGTGTGAGAAGGCCTGCACTCCAGTCCTGGTTCTGCCGATGAATAGCTGGGCTGTGGGCAAGTCATTCTTCCTCTAAGAACCACAATGAAAGTCATGATAAAACACTCTTAACTCACTAGAGTAACTGTGAGAAGTCAAATGAAATAAAGTAGGCAAGACTGGATTTTAAACTTTAAGTGTAGGCTACAAGTGTAGATTATTTTATCTGTTGTAATAAGCATTGCAGGCTCCAGGATTCAGTAATGCTGACAGGTGCTTTCACATTTATTGTTTACTCCAGATACATATATGCAAATTTTTCAGTATTCATTCCTTCTAACGCTTTCCATTTGCATGCCTTCTAAGTGTTGTACACTGTACTAGGAACTGTATGTGAATTTTTTTCCCTTAATACTTATAATGTAAACTAGGTAACATTCTCCTTGCAGAGATTAGGAAACTGAATTTTAAGGGATTAAGTAATTTTTCCAAGGTTACAGAGCTCTGAGTCCAAGGCTGTCTCATCCCAAAGCCCATATTTTCTCTTCCATACTATACTTTTTGTGGGGAGCAACTCGGATTAGACTGTTACTGGAATTAAGACTTATTCTATGCATCTGCTCTCCCACAATATGGCGCTGGGAGAGGAGCAAACAGCTTCTACACAGCTGCCTCCAGTTCAACCAATAAACAGCAGGACCTGCTCCTGATTGGAGGAGAGCAGCGTACTCGGCGTGTGGGTAGCAGAGTTGGGATTGGTGGAAGAGGACTATAAAGGAGGAGAGAGACAACATGCACCAGGAACATCTATCTGAAGGAACACCTGAGCAGCCCCCGAGAGAGCCGGCCGGCGGTGTGCCACTCCCCCACGGAAGTGGGGAAAGTGGCAGGGGGAACCGCCCTTCCACGGAGGTGGAAGGGACGGTAGCCAACCCGGGAAGAACCAGCAGCAAACCCGGGGAGGGCCGAGCAGACAAAAGAACAGCGCAGGGTCCTGTGTCGTTCCTCCACGAAGAGGGGGAGCGACACTTTTCACACAAGGATGGGAAAGTCCTTGGAGATACCTTGCAAAGTATAGAGGAGTGCAACAAGGGAGAGCGGCATTATGACATGTCTTCCTAGATAAGTTTCATTTAATGCATGTCATTGAAGTGTGCCATTCATATTTGTTCTGATGCTGAATGAATACAGGAAGAGGTGTTGAAATTACCTACATTTCTAAAAGAAAAAATACAATTTCACAGAAAGTTTAGACTCTAGACAGGCAGCTTTGAGTTCGGGTCCTTGGTTCCTTGGGGAGTTACTTCAGAGGCAAAGCAGTTAGAGGACACAGAAGTCCCTAGGTCTATGATTCATCGGCTCTACGTCATCATCAGCTAAAGCATCCACCCCAGTGGGCTTTGCATTAAGACCTTCCCCGAAACGTCTGGTCACCCAAATACTAAGTTGTATAATGTTTCAGTGAAAAATGTAACAGTATTGTCTTTTATGAGGGAAACTTTGGGTGACAAGGACCAGATGTCACTAAACGGATGTCCTTTCTTTAACCTAATTCATCAGACCCTTCCTAATGTTGACTTTTCCATTTACCTAAAGAGGATCCTCTTCCCAAGTTTCCTCCAATGGGGCTGGGGATGCTGCTTTTGTTTGGCAGATTGACAGGGCTGGTTTTGCTGGCTGGGAAGAGGCTCTGGGTGGGAGATGTTGGGGACTTTACGGGCTCTGCTGTCTTGGGTCGGGATGAGAGATTCAGCGGCTGTGCTGCAGCTTCATCCTACAAGAGTTTAACATAAATAATTATTAAAAAAAAAAAAGACAAATGAAGCACATTATCACTTAGTAAGCCACAGTTATTTTACACCTCAGAGACAATGCCACATTCTCCTACAATAATAACAAAAGAAGCTAATTATCTACCTCCTTGAAGATTCAATGGAAGGAAACCTCATTAATTTCCCTGTGTTATGCTTCTATTTACATTAACTGTGTAGTTGGATCATTCTTTTTGCCAAATTAAAATCTGAATTAGCTCACATTACAGCTTAATTTCCTAATGTGTTTTCAGGGATCTAAATTAACCTAGGGCATTTACAAAGAATTATTTAAAATTTCCAGCAGCTCTGTAGTGCTTTCGTATTATTCTCTCTGAAAAGTTCCTGTAACTATAAATAGTGTCTGCAGCTGATTTTTTAATATATATTTTAAATCAAACAATAGAAAATACTTTAAAAATGGAAACATGGAAAGCTTTCTGATCCCCTGGGCTCCTGCCCAGGGAGCCGCATGCCACAGCCTGGCTTCCATGTGGCTTTCTGGGTGTGGGTACTCTTCATGGTCTGTATTCTGGTCTCTACTCATGTTTAAAATTAATTCTTGAAAAGAATAAGCATACATTATAATTATGTTTTACATACTATGCTATATGCAATTTATTTTTCATGTTTAAAATGTAACTCACTATATTCCTTACTACATATATTTACAGAACTGCTATTTTAAGACACATGTCCTCTGCACAGAGCACAGTATTCAAATATCTGATTTGTGACTCCAGTTTGGCCAAGATCTTGAAAGCTAAACTCCTGTCTCTATTTTGTCTCATTTATCCTGCCATAAAATATCAATAACAACACTCCTACCATTCTGGAAGTTTAGTTGAAATATGAACACATTCATTTAAACGTTTCAAGATCAGCATTATTGTGTTCTAAAATTGGCAGCAAATGTTAACTCCCATTTTACTTCTAAGGAGGAACAGAGACCTTACTTTTAATATCATTGTCTAAAACATACAATAATTTGGTAACAGGACATTCTCTCCTTGGTAAACATATGAGGTCACTGGGGCCCAATTTCTTCATTGTTAAAAAGACAGCCTGACACTAGAACCTCTGTAAGGTCTCTCTCAGTACCAATATCACTGATTAAGTGGAAGCACAAGGAGATGCCAGGAAATACTAGCAGGGAGGGAGGATCATAAAGAAGAAAGAAACAAAACATGCACAGAGAGGCAGTGATGTGCCAAACACCGTGCTATGCATTTTCACACAGGCATCTATGAGATCACTTAAGCACCACACTTCGGGGCTCGCAGCACTAGTCTAAATTTATAAATGGGAAAATGGAGGTCAGAGTGATAAGAACTACTTGTCCAAGGCCTTACACAGAGGAAGAGAATTTGAATTCTCATTTATTGGACTCCAAATCTCAGCCTCCCTTTCTACTAAACTATCAGAGAAAATAAGTCAATTGTCTGATAACATAGTAAGGTTCTAGAATTTTATGTTTTATTTTTATCTTTTGTCTTGTTAGAAATAGGCCATCTGACATATCTATGTTGCAATGTACTTTTATCTATATTTAGTTTAGGACATGTTCTCAGAAAACATGGTTATATCCATTACAAATGTCAAAATTATCCAACGGTACTTACTTGCAATTTACTTTCCTTTGTTCTTTCTTCACTCATATCTAAATAATAGTGATTTATATGTTAGGTGTTCAATTAGTTTACTTCATGTTTGTTTCATTTGGGATTCATTGAGCTTCTACAATATATGAGGTCAGATTTTTAATAAAATCCGTAATGTTTTCAGGTCCTTACTCCTCCTTCTAGGGCTCCAACTGCACCGATTAGATCATATGATGTTGTCCCACAGGACTGGCAAGTCCCATTTCTATGTTTCATTTTGGATAGTTTTATTGCTGTATCTTCAAGCTCACTAATCTTTTCTTTTCTTAAAAAAGAATTTATTTATTTATTTGAAAGTCAGAGTTACAGAGAGAGAGGGAGAGACAGAAAGATCCAGCTACTGGTTCAGTCCCCAAATGACCCCAACAGCTAGGACTGGGCCATGCTGAAGCCAGGAACCTGAAACCCCATCTGTGTCTCCCACATGGTAGTCAGGGCCCAAACACTTGGGCCATCTTCCTCTTTTGCAGGTACACTAGCAGGGAGCTTGGTGGGAAGCAGAGCACCTGGAACTTGAACCAGCACTCATATGGGATGCTGGTGTCATAATCAGTGGTTTAACCCACCGTGCTATGGAAGTACCTCATCAATCTCTCCTGAAATGTCTAGGCTATTGTTAATCCTATCCAGCGTGTTTCTTTCATCTCAAACACTATAATTTTCATCTCCAGACATTCAGTTTAGGTTTTCTATGTCTTGTTTTACTATGCTTATGCTTTCTTCTAGCTCCTTGAACATACAGTTTTGTAAGATCTTTTTGCCTTCAAATATACTCTAATTTATTACCCTCTTTTGTAATTCAATGACTAGTGCTTCTACCAACAATGCATGAATATCACCTACCAACTCCCAATCAAGCAAATCCCTTTCTACTGAGGGCAGAGATATCTGCTCTAGCTGAAAAGAAACTTTGTGCTAACCAAACTGGAAGAAAGGGGAGAGAATAACTCTAGGCAGGACTCCCAAGCAAACTGTTCTCACACAGCATCAGCCTATAATCACACAAAGCGGAATATATATGCCTTTGGTCAACCTTCAGAACACTGAAATGATTGCATTTATCAATTTTGTCAAGTTTTCTAAGTGCTTTATAGGGAGCAGACTCACTCTTCTGGCTCTTCTGGCTCACTCTTCTGGCTCTCCTATAGTAATAGCTTTTTTTCCTGATTTGGCACTGTTTCTATGATTGATTTTTCTCCTCATTATTCATATTTTCTTGCTGCATTACAGTCCTGGTAATCATTGAATGGATGCTACACATTGTGAAGTTTACATTGTTGGCTACTGACGTTTATTTGTTTATTTAAATACTTGTGGACTTCACTCTGAGATGCAGAATAATTTAATATTTTAGGCTTACTTTTAAGCTTTGTTAGGCTATTTCACAACAGCCATTAATTTAGGGATAATCTGGCCTCACTAGGGGGTAATATCTTTCTGTGGACTCTATTTTATTTTATTCTTTTGACAGGCAGAATTAGACAGTGAGAGAGAGAGAGAGAGAGAGAGGGAGAGAGAGAGAGAGAGAGAAAGGTCTTCCTTTTGTCATTGGTTCACCCCCCACGTGGCCGCTATGGCAGGCGCATTGCGGTGGGAGCCAGGAGCCAGGTGCTTCCTCCTGGTCTCCCATGGGGTGCAGGGCCCAAGCACTTGGGCCATCCTCCACTGCACTCCCTGGCCACAGCAGAGAGCTGGCCTGGAAGAGGGGCAACCAGGACAGAATCCGGCGCCCCAACCGGGACTAGAACCCGGTGTGTCGGCGCAGCAGGCGAAGGATTAGCTAGTGAGCCGCGGCGCCGGCCTCTGTGGACTCTATGTGATGCCCCACACGTCAGGAGATTTTTCCACTCTGGCAAAATGAGAACTAGTCCTGTTCCATTGCAAAGAGGCCTCAAGAAGTTTCCTCACGTGCGTGTTCTGATCAGTACTCACACACTCAGGCGGACCTTGTACACATCTTCAGAGTGCTTGCTCTCTCTTGCTCTCACTCTCTCTCTCTCTTTCTCCCTTCCCCTCTCCCTCTCTCTGTATAGCTCTAATGTCTGGTACAGTATCTATGTCAGCTCCCTCTGATCAGGCAGCCTGCTGAGCATCTCACATACTTGTTTAGCTCCGCCCCACACCCCCACCCAGACAGGAAGCGGGAACCACGCTAATTCCTGCCTCACTTGCTTCTCCTCTGCCAGGGATGACTGCACTGTACTACGATTGTGAATGTCTGAAAATCCTTTGTTTTTATCAATTTGTCCTGAGTTTTCATTGTTTAAGCTGGTAGAGTACCTCTGATTTCCGTGCTTCTATCATGCTTTAAAATGGAAATCTTCCAGGTGTTTAGTTAGGATCTGTTTTGGTAACAACCAAGATATTTCGATTCCAACCACTGAAACTGCCACAAAGTCTTCTTTATTATCATCATGAACATTACCACCATCATCACTACTGCTAAAGATTTATGAGGTTCTCACTATATGCTAGAGTCACATGTCTTCATCTCACTCAAAAGTATTAACAATGCTAACTCCCATTTTACCTAGGAGAAAACTAAGGCTGAAAGAAACGAGGTAACCTTCCCAAGGGACACAGCTATGAAAGTGGCAGAACTGGGTATTTAGACAAAATATTCTGACTTCTAATGTTGATATTTGCCATAGATAAAAATTCTAGAGAAAAGAAGGTAATATTTTTGTTACTTTCAGCAAACTTTTAGTCTATACCATGTTTGAATTTAAAATAAGTCGTTGTGTTATATACAGAGTGTAAAGAATAACTACAGAGAGAAATATGAGATATTTTGGTGACCATAATTCTTTCGCTAAGCAAACTTGTAAGATCAGATCACTTTCAGAATTTCTTCAATAATAGACAGGAGCTATTTTTTAAATTTAAAACATTTGCTTTATGTCTTGGTTTATATATTTTTACCCACATATACAATAAACAATCTAAGTATAAGAAATATTTCCTTTGTTATTAACATAAAATACAGTCAAGTCAAATTATATGGAGAACTCCCTAAGAGTTTACATGTGGTCAGTGAGTAATAAAATTCAGTTGGCCCACAAAGACAGAATGGTAAAAGCAGATATAAACTTGAATTTAACCAAGGAATATTTTACTCATCCAGTTAAGACTTGGTTTGGTACAGGTCCAGCTGGCCAACTTACTTATAAAATGACTTTTTCATGTTCAAATTTTTCAATATTCAATATCTCAAGTCACTGATATTTGATGTGTTCATATGCTAACAACTATGATTAAACAAAGTGCCTTGGTTTGGGTTTGAGTGTTCTGACTCTTATTAGTGAACACAAACCCTTAGATGACAAAATAATGTTTCCATAAATAATGCTTTGGAAATATAGACTGCCTATTGTCATATCAGTATTTTTTTTTTTGTATTTTTTGACAGGCAGAGTTAGAGAGAGAGAGAAAGAGAGAAAGGTCTTCCTTCCATTGATTCACCCCCCAAATGGCTGCTACAGTTGGTGTGCTGCGCTGATGCGGCAGGAGCCAGGTGCTTCTTCCGGTCTCCCATGGGGTGCAGGGCCCAAGCACTTGGGCCATCTTCCACTGCACTTCCGGGCCATAGCAGAGAGCTGGCATGGAAGAGGAGCAATCGGGACAGAACCGGTGCTCCAACCGGGACTAGAACCTGGCGTGCCGGCGCTGCAGGCAGAGGATTAGCCTATGAGCCGCGGCGCCGGCCTATATCAGTATTTTTAACAACAAAATATATATGTTCATCTATTTCTTTGGGTAATGAGTGGCATGAAATTAATTCTGTTGAGTGGAGAAGCAGCAGAATTATTTCTCTTAATGATGCTCACTTTTTCAACCTTTGATATTTGGAGTTCTTTTTTAAAGAGTTTTCTTAAATCTCAAAATTCCTATCAGCATATTTTCAAAAATAAACCAATTTCAGTGATTGTATAGTATCCAACACTTAGTTTGGTAGGTTTCAGGTGTTTCCCATGTGATGCTCTAATAATTGCAACATTTCTCCAAATGCAGGATTTTGGTCACATTATATTTGCGTCCGCACTCTGCATATGCCTACCAGTAGATAAGTCAATTATAAAAAATTTTTTGAACTGTTTGAATTGAATAATTCAAATAGAAAGCAAATGCAATCATGAAAGCCGACCAGTACCACCTAGAGGTACCAGCTGCAGCACAGGGTTGGAGCGGCCCATCAGTTTCTTTCTGTTGGCAGGTATTGTACCTCTTGGCTATCCAGTTCCAAGACACTGAAACTCTGTGAGGAAAGACATCTGTGAAGGTCCCAGACACAGCTTGAGCAAGCCAGTTTATGCTATGTCAACTATAGGACATCAAAGGCCTGATGAAGTAATGACACCACTCATTCCTCAGAGCCCATATTTGCAGCTAGTTCTGAAAGAGAGACCTTCATCAACCAAGTATATAAAACCCTGCATGAGATTCTTTTTTGTCTGCCTTTTTACAATCTGAGGTTTTGGTATCTTTCTTCACTGGTACTAAATGTTGGCTCCCCACCTGTTTAGGGAACATGAAAGAAGTGTCACAAGAATATGACAAGAACTAGAAATAAAACCATGGCCATTCATGCCAATGAACATTAAAAAATAAAAGCCAGAATCCAAAGGGGAAAATCTCTTGAGAAGTGAGTTTGCAGATTTAGGTAAAGATCTCACAATATGGCACTATTGTCATCCAAAGGGAAACACCTGTTTCTCAATCCTCAATCATGAAATTTACCATAAAGAGGAGCATTTTGGTGTTTCTTTATGTTGCTGTGCTTCCTGCTGCTTATTCCCAACATAGCCTGCTTCACTGTCTTTCTTGTGAAGCTATTTTCCAAACTGTTTCCACAGTCCTGGAAAGCAAAGTACCTTAACTTGAGTTACAGGGCTGGTCCCTCTCTTTTCATTTTTTATCCCAGTAGGTGAGACTGGCCCTGCTGTGTTTGGTGGCTGTGGAGTTGACGGCATCTTTGCTCCAGGTGACACCTGCATGCTGGCCAGCTGAGCGGCATAGAGTTGCTGCAAAACAGGGAAGACAAACATTGATCTCTTTAAATGCACCTGAAATAGAGTTGAAAAAAAAAAAACTTACCATATTGTTAGCTAACTATTTCTCCGACAGTCTTGCAATGTCTCTTTCACTATTTTTTAAAAGGGAAATAAGAGAAACCAAATAATATAAGAGAAACAAAAACAAAAACAAAAACAAAAAACAGAGCCCGGGTATCGGAGCCATGGTTCTGTAACTGGTCCTCCTAGCAACTTTACGACCCTGGACAAAGGACTTGATCTCTCTAGAACACAATTTCTTCAGTTGTACAAAAAGCAATTTAACCATGTAGTCTCTGAGATTCTTTCTAGTGCCTAACATCTTTATTGAAAGTTCTTTATATGTCTAGTGTGTCACTTGTGTAATTTTAATATTTGTAAACTCAGAAGCTATCCTTAACTTTCCTGAGGAATCCCTGTAAGAATGACATCACTCTGATTCTCTGGAGATTATGCTCCTTATGGATGATGAGTGCTGCCACCATGACCCCTGAGGCCCAACGGCAGTCACTCTTCTCAGTCTTAGTTCTACCCAGAATGCAACATAACCCTTAAGACATTATGCCCAGATGTATACTGATAAAAATGAAAGTAAATCAAACCAGACAAAAATCTTCTTTTATCTGGTACAGGAGCTACTCACTTGATTCTCAATGCAAACCAGATACCAAAGTGCTTCCTTCGCACCCCAGTTTCTCTCCTCAGTTCCTGTCCTGGTCCAGGGATAGCCTCAGTATATTCCCATTGCTATTACATGCATTTTCTGAAGTATTTTCTATAGTTCTCTTTGGGAAACTAATAATCCTATAAATTCTCTCTCTTCAGCTGAATGGGGTTCCTCTTCTCTTTGGCATAAGAAGCAGAAAACCTGACATTATAAATCTTAAAATTAACCTCAAAATGCACTGTTTTAGCTGAAATAGGGCCAGATATTGAAAGACAGGGGGGCCAAGCTCTTTTAATCTAATTTTAGCTTTTATCAAAGTAATTCCTACACATATATTTACAAATTCAACAGTACTTTAAGACTTAAAAACAAACAAGCAACAAGAAAATCAGCACAACCAACGGCAGGCCAGTATGTGCACTGCACAGCCTCCATAGCCTGGCATGATAGCCGTGGGATTTCACTGCCCAGTCCCTCAGACCTCATCACGCTCGACATGGTGGGGACATCCCCTTCAATTCATTGAAATGTTTTGACTGGCATTTATCTCATTCCCTGAAAACGCTTATACTAGTCATAGCCTTATTCATCAAGAAAGATAAGATTTCTTAGATCACCAACCCCCCATGTGTTCTTTTGCTTCCCTTCCAAAACTCTTAATGTTAATATCACAAATTTTAAGATTAATGTTTGCTATTTTATATCAATCTGTGAAGATACTATTTACAGTGGAAGTATGTACTAAAATGCATTTGATTTTCTTTTTCTCAATTTTAAAAATTTTGTTAGATTTAATATCTGTCTTATTATTTGTTTTCTTAACTTTTATGTAGCGATTACTAATTAATTCCCAAACTCTTCAAGAGCCCAGTAAAACTCAATCAAAAATGGTTGAATGTATCAGGTAATTTGTGTATTCTATATTTTTTTTTTCCCTTGGAGACATCCTTCTTGGCATTCTCCTTCTTCCTGCTCCAGTCTGACCTGCTTTATTGTTTAGGCCCACTGCAATTCTCTGGGACTTGGAATTCCTCTTGCCTCTCCTGTGGTGCATTCTTTGTCTCCTGCATATCTTATTTTCCTGTCACTTGGGTAGCAGTCTCTTTTTGGTAGAACATATACTCCAGGAGCTTCCTGAGAAATATGCGTGTGAAGTTAATTTTTTTAGGAATTATCATCCATGGAAAACATTACTATTATATTCCTCTAACTCAAGTACAGAATTCCAATTTGGAATTCCATTGATTTCATTCTTATTTCTAAGGAAGTATGATATCATTCTAATTTCTGTTGCTTTGTATGTAATCTATTTTCTCCTCAAAAAATATCAGGACCTTCCATCTCTAACAAGTGTTTCTGAAATTTCATTATGATTTCCTTCTGCTGAATTTCACATTCATTGTTCAGAACATTCATTTAAACCTTTCAATCTGTAAATGCATGCCTTATAATTCTAGGAAACTTTTTGGGCATTTTTCACTTATAATTTACTTCTTTTGTTCTCTTTCTTGAACTTCCACAAATGTTGGACTTCCTTATAGATCCTCTATTTTTCTTATTTTTTGTTCTTTTTGCAACCCTTTCACCTTTTGTCATACTCTATGATAAAACTGAAAATTTTAATTTTAAAAGTTGGAAAAAATTTATCAGAGTATAGCAAAAGTTGAAAAGGTGGTAAAAGAACAAAAATTTTCAACTTTATCTTCCAGTACTTCTATGAATTTTTAAAAATTCTGCTATGCTCTTAAGATGTTCTCTGATGGCTTTTTAAAAGATATTCTGTTATCTGTTTTGTTTGATGATATTAGTTCAGTTTGGGATTTGTTTGTGTTTTCTGAATTGTCTTTCTTTTCTCCCAAGGTCTTTGACCTCTTGCATATTAGAAGCTTTTCTCAGCTCTCTAGTGTTCACTGTTTCTTCATGTATAAGAGTGATGGACTTAATAGTTCATTAGGAGAACTTAATATGGTGATGGATTTATTGACTGATGGGTTTCAGCATAAAATCAACTTTTTCACTAGGAAAACTCAAATATCAAATCTACAGGTCATTTTTCCTACTCGAGACTACTTTCTTGAAACTCTCCAAATTTTGCCTTGATTGGGGTATAGTCTTGTATACCATCATTAGGTGAGCAAAGCAGGAGAGACAGTTTGGAGGATCTCATTGTTTGGTCTATCAATGTAAACTCCCTATTTTTCAAAAGTCATTATTATTTATTCTTGGCAACACCTAATGTCTGTGAGACAAAAATCCCTGAAGTTCAATTTGTCAAGAGAATAAACTTTCAGTTTTGTACCTGATTAGGTGCTGAGTGAGGGACATAGGGGTGGGGGTAAAGATGCAAGGATGGTAGTTACCAGGTTGCATAAGGTGAGAGAAGGATCATCTTATATCTATTTTCAACCAGTCAACTTTTCTTTAGTTCCACCTCTTACCCTTGCCTTCAATGATACATGATGCCTTCAATTCATAAGTATTTCAAAGGTTCAGTTCCCAGTTGGGCTTGATTCCTTTTGGCTTTATACTCTTAAAGCTTAAGTATCAGCTTTCTCCTGCCTGCTAAGAAAGCTGTAACTCATTTATCCACATTTCTCATATTTCAAAATAACTTTTTGTCTTTGCTTTCTATTTCTACTTGAAGGTTTACACCTAATAATTCCAAATGGTCAATTTATTAGGATTTGGGCAAAACCGAAAATAAATAAATAAATAAATAAGTAAGTAAGTAAATAAGTAAGTCAATCTGCTATGGTTAGCCAGAAGTCAAATATTCTAATTTTAACACTATTTAATGCTTGAAAACTTTCAAATATTTTCTTTTCCTCTTATAATCAAGATTAAGCCATTACCTTGATAGTCACATTTCTATAATAATAAACAGAAAGCTTCCTAGTTCATCAATCACAGAAAAAAATAGCTCAAACTTTGCCATATTAGTAGGGGAGAAAAAACAGGTGGTTTGTATATAATTTCCAGCATTACTATCATTCAGATGGACAAATAAAAAAAATTACAGTAATCAAAAACAGACCTTTCAGCACATGTAATTAAATGAAAGCTTAATAAAGAATAATTTGCAAGAGCCAGATGTGCTTATGTCATGATTGTTGCTTTCTTTGGAACAATTTTTCTAATATAACAAGCCTCTAAAGAAATTAAAGTTTCATAATTCTGTATGCAATGACTCAGTGGAAATAAAAATTCACAAGCAAGAGTCAATCAAACTGCTAGAACTTAGGCAAAAAAAAAAAAAAAAAAAGACTGTCTTTTTTTATTCCATTTATTCTGTTGTATCTTTTTCCTTTGAAATCCAGCCAAGTGTCTGCCAAATGGGACAGTTTCTATAAAATTTCTGCTTGAGTCAAGCCAGTGAAGAAAAGTTCTATACTGAAAGGAGAGGAGATGGTTGACAGTTGAAAAAATGTTGGCTATACAGCAGCTGGTATATACCCTACTACTGAGTATTAAAGAGTTGTGAAATCTTAGAGAGGCAAGAGGCCTTAGACATCATACATGCTTCCATTTTTACCACAAACCATTCAGAAGATCAAAAGAAAGTCCATTCTACTTAATCT